>NC_133654.1:14101604-14443915 GCF_009905375.1 Apium graveolens | reverse complement strand
AGGGGAGGAAGGGGAAATGGAGGTGGAAGGGGGGCTAGCAGGGGAGGAAGGGGAAATGGAGGTGGAAGGGGAAATTATGCTGAAGGTGGAAGGGGTAATAGTAGCAGCAATGAGAATGAGAGGAACATCCCGTTGAGTCCATACTTTGAGAGGGCTGATAGATCAGTCTCAACAGGTCATCACCCCAACGTCCCATTAGAGGGTGAACCAAAAAAAGGAATTGTTTCGTTTAGCGGCAAGTAGTAAGTAAATTTCACTATTGTTTTTTTTAATTACAATTTTGTCATATCTTCTTTTAAACATTTTATTTTTAATTTATATTATATGAGAAGTTTTATTAGTGATGAATAATGTATGTTGCAGTATTAAAGAAAATATACAAAAGAAGACTTTGAAGGCAATATCAAGAGTTTTTGGCCTAAAGGAGCTGTGGATAGCGTTGGTAAACCTCGTACACAATTCTTCGATGACGGATACTACAGGAATGTACTTGATGAGTTTGAGGTACTAAGTACACACACATATATAAATGGATTTCATAGCTATATATCTAGTATGTTTACTACGGGTTTTTTTAGATTACTTTTAAATTTGGTAGATATATTTGGACAACCCTTATATTTCGGTAATTTTTTCTTGAATGTCAGAAATACTATGACTTCGAGCAAGGAGTTCCTGTAGAAGTGGCACGTGTTAAAGTGAAGGCACATTTAAAGACTAATTTAAAGAGTATGATTTCATGGGAGTTGAAACAAGCTAATAAAAGAGTTCAAAATAGTGCACTAGGAACTAGACGACATGATGTCAAACCTTTACACATCAATCTGGATGCTTGGGAAGCATTGTGTGATTGGTGGGATTCAGAAAAATTTCAGAGAATGTCCAAGAAAAATAAGGAAAATCGAAAGCGCAAGATGTTATTGCATACTACTGGCGCAAAACCTTATGTCATTTTTCGCCAGGCAAGTTTACTTTTTAAGTTTTTCTTTGTAACGGTTATAATTTGCATGTCAACTTTTAATATAAAAATTATATGAATACTTTAGGAGGAAGGGTAAAGCGGATAACTGAAAATGCATGATTTATATGTTGTCTTATAGTCTGTCACAAAAATTAGAAGTCTGGGTGATCTATTAATAGAGCTTTATTTGTTCATGTTTGCTCATGTATGTTCAATTTTATAGTTGCATTCTTATTATATAAGTGAGGAAAGTAAAAGGCTCTATATATAAGTTAGCAAAACAGTAAGAACTTAGGTATATCACTCATGAAGTGGAGTCTTTGAAATTTTCATTTAACATTAAGAAAAACAAAATTTTCAATTTATCACATTATATTATTTCGCTTAATGCCTTATTGTAGGAACTCGAGGAAAAGGAAAAACGGATGCTTACACTGGTTGAGTTCTTTGATGCTACCCACGAGAAAAAAAAATCAAAAGGGAACTTTCTGGACACCTGAGTCAGCAAATCGTATGAGGGTATGGATTATGCGTAAATTGTTTGAGGCCAATTTTTTTATTTAGTATATATAATCTGCTAGGAACTTGTACTTTGTTTTACATCATAAGTTGTTTTTGAATGTGATGTTGTACTTACTACTTGGTAATTTTGTGGTTAAACTCTTCTATCAAGTATATACATAATTTAGGCATGGAATTTGTCATTTTAAAATGAGGTATTATGAGATAAAAAAATTTATCTAATTTAGTTTTTATATAATTTTAGTTTGCATAGTATTGATCCTTATGTATTATACTGCAGGCTTTACTGGTGAAGGGATGGAATGAGTATACACGAAAATACACAACAATGAGGGAAACACATCTTCTCCCATGCTTTATCTCATATGTCACCCAACAAACGTATGCGCGCTGAGGCAGAGGTGGCATGTTCAATCTCGAAAGAGCTTGGTACTCAAGCACACAAAAAAAATAGACTATTTATGGGGGTTCGAGCGAACTTGTCTGATATTTATAATGGTGAAGAATTGTTAGTTCAGCGGAACCCATGTTTGACACCTAACCATGTTGTATGCTTATCCCCTGATCTTCTACAACGCGCAATGGGAACAGCAGCTATAATTGTTCACGCTTATGATGATGATATTTCTGTAGCTCGCAAAGAGATAGAAGAGCATACTCAGCGGTTAGAAACAGAAGTGATAAAAAATGATTACATGCTTTGGGTTGAGTACACTCGAGTGGCATATAATATGGTTGCAACAATCTTGCCGAATATAAGAAGGTTATAACAGAGGTACATTTTGATTAAATTTTAGAATTAAACAACTCCATTAGCTAAAAAACATCCATCCATTTATTTATCTAAATATTAATGTGTTATACTCTAATTGAAATCTACCTGATTTGCCTCGTATAGTCCTGTAGTTTTAGTCGCATTATGAAGGTATTATTTGGTTTAAGTTACACGGGATTCATATAATGCAGTTCTGTGATGGGATCATTGTTCAGGTAGCCATAATTCCAGGCATTAGTATAATTTACGGCCTGCCCAAGACCCCTTATATAGGTTTTTAAATATTTTTGTTGACGTGGAGATATGATCTGCAGTAATATAAAAGTGTAAAATACTTTAAATAGTGTATTAAATTTAGTCTTGTTTGTTGCTTTTAGTTAGATTTGATTATGGCATGTAAATTTGAGAACTGATCAACTTGAATAGTTATCTATGCAATAAAACTAAGTAAAAATTTCTAGAAGAGAAATCATAATAATAATTTTTTATTAATAGAACATTGGAATATTGAAAAGAGACTTTGAGTACTCATATTTTAAATTTTGATTGATATTGCAGGATTCACATGATGGTGGCACTCCCGACATATCTGATGATGAGATATTTTTTTAGGATGCATTATGGTGTTTGGCGTAGGATCAGGTGCTTGGAGTAGGATGTAGGTCATTTTAGTGTAGGATCAGGTACTTGCAGTAGATCAGAATAATGTTTAGTTGAATTAGTTAGGATAGAATGTAGTTAGATGCAAGGAAAGTGAATGTAGTTGAATGCAAAGAAAGTACAATACTCATGTATTGCTATAACTTTATTTTTTTTTCTAAAAAACTTGTGTTTATTTTATTTACCAAGCTAGGTATGTTATTTTGTAGCTATTTTTTTTGTTAAAAATGCTGATAAACTGTGTTTCATATAGGTTGTTTGAACAAATATTTATAAAATTCATGTCCACAGTAGCTATATTTAGTATAATCAATTATATTTGACGGAATCTGAAATGTTATATATGGAGAAAAATAGAAAATAAATATTTTTACTTTTTTAGAAAATTAAAAAATAGTTTAAATACTACGACATCGGTCATATTTATGTGGTCATATTTAAGAATCACTCCGTTGAATTTATAAAGTTTGTGGGAAAATGAAAATTTTAGAGGGAAAGATGAAATTTTAAATTTTTTATATGTGACAGAAAATCAGTCAAATTTATAAATTGAGCCGGGAATTTCAAATTTATTATATATGACAGAAAATCCGTCAACTTTAATAATTGGTAAATACCACTGAAAATCCGTTGAATATAAAGTGTAAAATTCCACGGAAATAATAAAAGTGACCCCTACAAAAGTCACGGTTCTCTTTCCGTTTAATTTAATATAAATACAACGGAACTGCTCTTAAATGTGACGGATTATATTAAATTTGACGGAATTTTTTCCATCATTTTTAACCTCATCTCTTGTAGTGTAAAAGTAATTGATTTGATTCCAATATCTTACCAAGAGAATGCATGTGAGATTTCTAAGAGTTATGTGATTATTTGTTTTTTTGGTTCGAATTAAATGAGATAAAAGAAAGGATTGAGTCGTTATGGTACGAGATTGTATAATTGTTATTATGAATCGAGTGTAGAGTTTGGATTCAAGGATTATATGCTATGTGTTGTAATTGCGTCGCAATATGTGATTCGATGACTATTTGGTTAAAGTATACGAGTATATGGTATAATCGTGCTATGTGGATATGACTGAGTATAAATATACTCTTTTAGGGTTTCTCGATAAAGGTTAATTGTTAAGCATTCTGGGAACGTCGAGTGAGAATCTAATTAGGGTTTGATTGTGAATTATTGATTCGGAGCGAGAAGGCATTGGGGCTAGGAAAGGGAAAGTGTACTAGGTGGCAGTAGTTCAACCCTTGTGAAACAGGAAAGCGAATTCAGGCAAGTAACTCCGCTTACTCATATAATTGTTTATAGAGAGGATATTGTTCATGCCATGATAGAGTATTGAACTTTTATAGCAATTGTGAACCTGTTATTGTTCCTTGTAAACCTACTATTGATTCTTGAGATACCCTGTCATTGTTCTTGTAAACCTATCATTGATATGATTATTGTTCAAACCTTATAGTATCCTTTTCATTCATATCTTGATCACCTGTTGATACCTTGAATTCTTGTTAACCCTATAAGAACCTTTATGAACTCCCTTGCGTAATGATCTTTCATTTTATGTTATCTTATTCCATGATGATCCTTGGAACTGTTTTGATTCCCTAACTTGTATGCCTTATGATCATTTGATCAAGATCTTTAATATTGAACCTTGCTTACCTTTGATTCATTCACTTTCTTTGAATTCTTGAAATTGAACTTAAGAATGATTTTCGACTTGAAAGAGTCTGAATGATTTCATATTCTTGGTAATAATAAAATGAACTTAGTAAAACCTTTCTTTCTTCCAAAGGTTTTCCAAATGAATTCCTAATGGATTGGATTGAGACGTAAGAGACTAGTGGGACTAGTCCAGTCATATAAGAGACTAGTGGGGCTAGTCCAATTTAAGGCTGAAATTATGCCATAGGTACCTTAAAGACCAGATGGAGTTCGGTACGGACTAATCACCCATATTATTATGAATTGAAAGTTAAAGTAGTCCAATCAAGGGTTCCATATCATTTAATAAAGAGAAATTGAATCCCTTATTCAGCAATTGATTATTTGAAAATGAAATGTTTAAAATGATTTGTGATGAGTTGATTGAGATATTGTTTGATATTCAGTTTGAGAACCCTGATTCTATTCTGATATTGTTATCAATCATATAATTGATTCCTAGAGATGTATAGATTCTTGCTTTCCACTTGAAAGATCCTTTGAGATCCTGATAATGATTTGTGATGATTGTCGGCTTCCACCCTATCTTGAGCTTTGATTCCCGAAAGCCCAAATCTTTCTTCATAACCCTTCATAGCCCAGAGATAGAAATCTGCCCACCTAGAGATTTAAAGTAGAATGCCTTAAAGCAGTATTAGTATATTGTTGATATGTATCGTAGAACTGTCATATAGTTACTTGTTGAGTTTTATACTCATATGTTTACGTTGTTCTAACCATGGCAGTTAAGCAAGAGGATGGCCAGACTTAGGCGCACTGCTCGTAAGTGCGTTCCTCGTGGCCCCTACCGTATTGTAGGCTTCCAGATGCCAGAGCAGGTAGTACAGGTTATGTGTGAGCAAGCGCTTGTAAGAATAAGCCTTATGGCTCAAGATCAATAAGAATCATGGGTTCAAGGTTGATAGTTTAAAGCGCTTGTATTTAAATAGGAGTTATTTGAATAATAGCAACATGTTATGAGAAAGTTTGAAAATATTTGCAACATGGTTGCATTCATTTCTCGCTTATATTCAACAACCACTTATCTTCTTTCTATGCCTTGCTTCTATTCACCGATCACTTGCTTTCTTTTTTTCTTTTTTTTCTACGCTTCGGTTATATTTGCTGATCATTGGCTTCCTTTTCCTATGCCTCGCTTACTCTGCTAGGTATCACAATTATCTATCAATACTCAATCTCATATCATTCTATCCGTTACAAGCTTCTAACTACCCTTCGTTTTGAAAGTTATGACAAACACAGTCAAACACTAACCACATAGGCATATAAAACATCAATCATATAGCACGTAGCACGTAGCACATAGCACGTAAGACATTCAATCAAAATAATTTTTCAAAGAAGATTTGGAGTCAAAATGATTTTCCACGTATTTATTACGAATTTTTGAACATTTTTCAGAATTAAAACGGGTCTCCGAATCAATTTATAATTAAATAATAGGTTTTCGAACACCCGAATCTGACTTTAAAATAATTTTACAATAATTATTGAGCCTTAAAAATAATTTAAAATAATATTTTAAAGCTCGAAACTATTTTTCAGAATTTTTAAATTAAAAGTAATAATTAAATCTAATTAATAAATCAATTAAATTAATTAATAACTAATTAAATTAATTTATTCAATTAATATTTAAATTAATTGACTAATTAAATAATTAATTATCATTTAAAATTAATTAATTAAATAATTAAGATTATTTTTAAATAAAAATAATTTTTCAGAAATTAAATAATGAATTTTTGAATTTTAAATAATTAAAAACAATTTTCTAAATAATTATAAAAAGAAAGTATAATTTTTGTAAATAATTAAAATAGGAATCAGGTTTTTGTAATTTTTTTAAAATTTCAGGGAGTAAAGTGCGAATGTGAGAAAAGAACGATGGCTAAAGTGTAAATTAGCCATCGTCTTCCTCCCCTCGCCGGCGACGGTCGGGGAAGCCACTAACGGCGACTCCGTCGCCTGAAGCTTTTCCTGGCAATACCATAATGACCCAGAAACGTGCACAACTCATGGGACACGATCCCTGCTACTCCAGAAACACAGCTGCAATGTCAAAATCACCAACCGTTAACAATTTCGACCGGAAAAATCCGATCAAAGTTTTCGCCGCCACCCTGTTACTTTTTCCGGCGAACACCTTCCAGTTATCCTCCGTTAACCACATATACATCAATCAATTCGGTTTCAACGATCTACACGTTGGTATAGTCAATTTTAACTAATAACCCTAGAATCAAAAACACCTAAAATTCAATTAAGAACATTCAAACACATGAACCCTAATTTTCAATTTCGAGAATCAAACTTAATTTTCTATATGTTATTGAACTTTATTTTTGACATATAATATACCAAATTGACCAGAAAAATATTATCTACACGATAGAATCATCAAATCATATCAACAACATCAAGAAAAAAATTTCATAATTTAATCTTTATTAAATTCGAAATAAAACAATTCAATACGAAAAATACCTTGATTTCTGCACAAAAATAGATGGTTGATTCAGAAAGGTATTTTCGAGAGCTTCATTTTGATATATTGCACGCTTGAATCGGAGTTCGATAACTGCCCTCGTTCGTGCGTTTGATTTTCAAGAACGCGATATGAATTCGACATTTTCTCTGTATTTTACGGGATTTTACTGACTGGTTATGATTATACGAATAAAATGAAATGATAAAAGGGTTATATATATTTTGGAATATTGGTTCATTTTGGATCTTTTTGGATCGATAAATTAGTTACTTAGCCGCTAAGTAACGGCAAAAAACGATCTGATTTAATACCGTAGTGGATAATTATCCAAACCAGACTTCTTATAAAACACTTTATACGAAAATAATATAATATTATCCCGACTTTTAAGAATACGGATTTTGTTGCTTTATCAAAAATTATTATCGTATCAAAAATTTTGCGCCGGGCCACGCACGGGTCAAACCGTAATCCGGATCGAAAAAGTTAAAATACGGAAAATGTCTGGAATTACCATATTACGCTAGGAATGAGTTTTCGGAAGAGTTTTGGGTTGTAAAAATATAAAAACGGTTGAAGTTGGATGATTCCCGGGTTTATAAAATAGTTTTGTAATTATTTAGAAAATAATTAAGAAATTCATAAATAATTATAAAATCATATAATAATTAACATATTAATTAACATAAATTATTATACATTAATTATCTATATTTATTCAGGACATAATAAAATTAACATACTTATACTTTACCACATATCAACATCCACTATAACAACACCAATCGTCAAATAATTTCACCAAAAATCACATAATAATCACGTAATAATCATTTACCGATAAAATAATTACACGTTATGTCCAGGATATTACAAGTGGGGCCGCTTCAAAGGAGAATTGAGAGGCACAATTCTTTAGAAACTCCTGCAGAACCAGGACGATGTTCCATGGCCAAAATGGACATACCCATGAGAGCTGAACGAGTCAGAAAAGATCTAATGATAAGTATATCATCGTTTACAAAACAGGTCGAATAGTTCAAGGACAAGCACGTCTAATGTCTACCAGTTAAGTCGGTATGCTTACTCGAGCGAAGGTTCAAGGAGCATTCTCTACCTATCGTATGCTATATTTGATCGAAGAAATTATCACCAAGTCAAACTTTGTGTTTGTCTGTCTATCTGGTGTGTGTTACTAAGATCACCAATCTCACCCATGTGGGGGATTGTTGGAAAATATGGGTATAAGTCCCATATTGATAAGTCATATTTTGAGCATTATGACTAAAGGATGTGTGAGATATGATGATATTCTCTTAATAATGGAAATTATTATTTTCCACTAGAATTTGGCTCAAATATTATGGCATAAATTAATTTGATTTTATTTCATATTAATTGATATGGTGATTTTCTTGATATATTTAATCTGATTTTATTTCAGATTATTTATGGAATAGAGTAGCTTGCAAGTATTACATCGATTCCATAATTAATGATATTTAATTATGTAAAAGAGTAGAGCACAAGTCTATCTACACCTATATAAACACGTCTAGGGCGTTAGGGTTAGATACACCAAAAACACATTCGCTTCTAAACACAAATCCTACCTATCTCTCCTCCGGTGATAATTTCTTGCTCTGTTTCAAGCTCGCTGAGAGTGTTGTTTTACATCACTGCAATCCGGTTTATCCTGGGAGGCTTTTCGCTCGCTCACGAGCGGTGAGGGCTAATAAGCTTTAAGGAGATAGTTCTGTACTGGACTCGGATTATATCCTTCTCTTCTCCTTTTCTGTTACTCTGTTTTGATCATTTTGTTCACACACACATACACATATTGGTTTGTTTTCTGCACAGATTGTACAACAATCTTAAAGCTTAATATTTTGTTTAATCTGTGACTGACAAATCTGTCTTGCATGTTTTTATTTAACAGACTAATGGAGAACATGAACAATATGACTGGTAATGATGTGGTTGATCCCAACGCACAGATTATAATATCTAATGGGGATCACCAACCGCCGCTAAACCCTAATGCACAGGTACTAGTACCTGATGGGGGTCAACCGCCGGTTGGACACGTGCCTTCGGAACATGTGCCTTGGGGAGGAACGCCTTGGGGACATACTGTCGTTGGACAGTTCCAGCCTTCCACGTGCCTCTTGGACAGAATACTGGTGTACATACACCTATTATGACTGTTCCACCTATTGCGCCTACGCATCCTGTAGCGCCTACTCATCTTGTTGTGCCTGCTGCATACACGGGGAAACCTGAAAAGTTCAATGGATCGAACTTCAAGCGCTGGCAGCAAAAGATGATGTTTTATCTTACCACTCTAAACCTTGATCGATATCTCAAGGAGGAAGTACCGTTGCTCACTGTTGAGAGTAATATAGCAGACTGTGTATGTTGCGGATGCCTCGAAGCATGCCGACTATATCTGTCGGAACTATGTGCTAAATTGTTTGGCTGATTTATTGTATAATGTATACTGCTCGAAAACAACAGCTAAGGTCTTATGGGAATCACTTGACCATAAGTATAAGACCGAAGATGTTGGGGCAAAGAGAAGTGGATCGTTGGTCGCTTTCTTGATTACAAGATGGCGGATTCTAAGAATGTGGTCAGTCAGGTGCAAGAACTATAAGTGATCATCCATGATATCTATGCTGAGGGGATGGTCATAAGTGAGTCCTTCCAAGTTGCTGCTGTGATTGAAGTGTTGCCGTCTGGTTGGAAATATTTCAAGAACTACTTTAAGCACAAGCGTAAGGAGATGTCTATGGAGGATCTTATCGTTAGACTTTGTATCGAAGAAGACAACAAAGGATCCGAGAGGAAAACTAATGTTGCCACTGAAAAGGCAAACGTTGTGGAGCACCAGAGTTCCAAGCCCAAGAAGAACAATTTTGGGAAAGGGGGGAAGCTGACACCCAAAGGAGGAATTTTGAACCCGTCAAAGTTTCAATAAAAGTGCTTCAAACTGTGATAAAATGGGGCATAGGTATGCCGATTGCAAGAAGCCCGAGAAGCCCAGCAAGAAGAAGGAAGCAAACATGATTGATAATGTGTCCAAGGAGATAGGTGATATAGACCTATGTGCTACAATCTCTGAAGTAAACCTCGTTGGCTCAAATCCAAGGGAATGGTGTATTGATACTGGAGCTACAAGGCATGTTTGCTCGGATAAGGCGATTTTCTCTAGCCTCAAAATTTCTAATGCTGGTGAGAAGCTCTACATGAGGAACTCTGTAACTTCTACGATTGAAGGAGAAGGCAAGTTAATTCTGAAGATGACCTATGGAAAGAATCTGACTATGACGAATGTACTTTTATGCCTGATATTCGCAAGAACCTGGTGTCTGGTTCTATGTTGAATAAGCATGGCTTTCACATTATAATAGAGTCAGATAAATTTGTTTTATCTAAGAGTGGTATGTTTGTAGGTAAGGGTTATGTAATTGATGGGCCTTTTAAGCTCAATGTTATGTCCATTAAGGACGATAATGAAATGAAGAATTCTTCTGCTTACTTGCTTGAGTTTCCTCATTTATGGCATGCTAGATTAGGACATGTTAGTTATGACACTTTATGAAGGTTAAGTGTAAAAGAATACATACCAAAATTAACAATTGATTTAAAACATAAGTGTCATACTTGTGTTGAGGCAAAATTAACGAGATCATCATTTAAACGTGTGGAAATAAACACCAAAGTGCTAGCCCAAATATATAGCGATATATGTGATTTAAAATTCGCTCCAACAAGAGGAGGAAATAAGTATTTTATTACATTCATAGATGATTGTACAAAATACTGCTATGTATATTTGCTGAAAAGCAAAGACGAAGATATAGATAAATTTAAAATCTATAAGGAAGAAGTTGAGACACGATAATCTGAGAAAATCAAAACAATACAAAGTGATAGTGGAGGTGAATATTTTAAACCCTTTGGGGAATTCTGTTCACAATATTTAAAATCATATCAACAACATCAAGAAAAAAATTTCATAAAAACTATGGTTAGCCTTTTTTCATTTTTTACATCGAGGTTAATTGGACCTGTTCTTCGGCCATTTGACATAACTCAACATTTTATTATCCGATTAGCATTAACCGTATGTACATAAGCAATATTCAGATTAATGATTGAAAATTGAAACGTAGATTGAAATTACAACTTTTAAATAAATGAAATTGGAAACTAGGTTGAAAACTACGAATATCAAATATGTATGAGAGTATTTTTTATTGTGTATTTTTAGAAGTTCGTTCATGGGGAAGGACTGCTTGCAATACCATTTCTAACTCTTTTATCTATTACAGTTCGGAAGTGTGAAAAATATGATAAATGTTATAACTATCTACTAGTTTAATCTCATAAACAAATAGAACTAAATTTGATAGATTTTTTAACTATCCACTAGTTTAATCTCATAAACAAATAAAACTATATAATAAGTGCCATAAAAAACAATCCAAGAATCGAGGTTCTTCAACAGCTATAATGAATGTCTAATTTGTGTACCTTGTTAGCTAAAACTAGTTTTGCTTATGTTTATAAAACCATCTCCCAAGGTAGGTTGTAGTGACTACAACTATCCATTGAACGCAACTTCCCTGTTCATTCAAAGTACAATTATATACTATTAAAAGCCAAGAGTTACCAATTTTACAATTCTTATATCCATCTCCCGATATAATACTTAAATTGTGTCTATCACATCATGTACTATAATTACAAATCCTCTCCCGATTCATTATAACTCCTAAAGATTAAATCAGAAGTTATCTAGTCCTCTAATTATATAAAACGCTCAATGACAGATTATCAAACACAAGAAAATCATAATACAAGAAAATTAAACATACTGGATACAAGATCATTGATGAAAAATAAAAAGGAAGATTAAACGTAATGGATATATGAAAGTTGTTTTTTTAAAAAATAAAAATAAAAATGCCGCAGCCGGGGTTGGCACCCGGTTGAATCAATTTATCTTATCAAGATTTTTTGTCAGTTAGTGCTACTGCGGCAAATATATGTCTTGTTGAAATTTTATAAAAATGATAGTATTATTTACATACTCTGCGATGTGGGTCGGCATTCTTAAATTGAATTCATCTTCCCACTAGAGTGTAGTTGATTATAGGTATTGAAGATTAAGATTTTTGTCAAAATCTTAAAATACATTAGCCTTTTTTATTTTTACATTGAGGTTAATTGGACCTGTTCTTCGACCATTCGACATAACTCAACATTCTATTATCCGATTAGCATTAACCATATATACATATGCAATATTCAGATTAATGATTGAAAATCGAAAACTAAATAGAAATTACAACTTTAAAATAAATAAAATCGGAACATATGTTTAAAATGCAAATATCAAATATATATGAGAGTATTTGTTGAAGGATATTTTTTGAAGTTCGTTCACGGGGGAAGGACTGATCTCAATACCATTTCCAAGTCTTTTATCTCTTACAGTTCAGAATTGTGAAAAGGAATTTGATAGATGTTTTAATTATCTACTAGTTTAATCTCATAAACAAATAAAACTATATAATAAGTGCGAGAAAATACAATCCAAGAATCGAGGTTCTTCAACGGCTATAAGGAATGTCTAATTTGTGTACCTTGTTAGCTAAAAATAATTCTTCTTATGTTTATAAAATCTTCTCCCAAGGTAGATTACAGTTCCTACAACTATCCATTGAACGCCAATCCCGTGTTCATTCAAATTTAAATTATAGACTATTGAAAGCCAAGAGTTATCAATTTCATAATTCTCATATTAATATCCCGATCTAATACTTAAATTATGTATATCATATCATGTACTATAATTACGACTCCTCTCCCGATTCATTTGAACTCCTAAAGATTCAATTAGAAATTATTCGGTTCCAGTTACATAAAGAGCTCAATGACAGATTAACAAACACAAGAAAATCACAATACAAGAAAATCAAACATATTGGATACAAGATTACTGATGAAAAATAAAAAAGAAGATTAAACGTATTAGGTATATGAAAGCTATTTTTCATAAACGTTTCTAGTCCTCTAATTATATTAAGCGCTCAATGCAGATTAACAAACATAAGAAAATCACAATACAAGAAAGTTAAACGTATTGGATATATGAAAGTTGTTTTTTTCAAAAAAATAAAACTGCCGCGACCGAGGTTGGCACCAGGTTGAATCAATTTATCATATCAAGATTTTTTGTCAGTTAGAGCTATTGCGACAAAAATATGTCTTTTTGAAATTTTTAAAAATGATAGTTATATTTACATACTCCACGATGTGGGTCAGCTTCATAAATTGCGTTCGTGTTCCCACTAGAGTGGGGTTGATTTATAGGTATTGAATATTAAGTTTTTTGTCAAAATCTTATAATAAATTAGCCTTTTCTTCATTTTTACATTGAGGTTAGTTGGACTTGTTCTTCGGCCACTCGACATAACTCAAAATTCTATTATCCGATTAGCATTAACCATAGATACATAAGCAATATTCATATTAATGATTGAAAATTGAAAACTAGGTTTCAATTAAATCTTTAAAATAAATAAAATTTGAAACTAGGTTAAACATGCAAATATCAATTATGTATGAGAGTATTTGTTGACGTGAATTTTTAGAAGTTCGTTCACGGGGAAGGACTGATCTCAATATCATTTCAGAGTCTTTTATCTCTTATAGTTCAGAAGTGTAAAAAACAATTTGATAGATGTTTTAACTATCAACTAGTTTAATCACATAAACAAATAAAACTATTTAATTAGTGCGAGAAAAAACGAACCAAGAATCGGGGTTTTTCAATGGCTATCATGAATGTCCAAATTGTGTATCTTGTTAGCTAAAAAAAATTCTTCTTATGTTTATAAAATCCTCTCCCAAGGTAGATTATTGTCCCTACAACTATCCATTGAACATCATTTTCATGTTCATACAAAGTAAAATTATAGAATATTAAAAGCCAAGAGTTATCAATTTCACAATTCTCATTCCAATCTCCTGATCTAATACTTAAATTGTGTCTATCTTATCATGTACTATAATAATTCAAGAAAATTAAACATATTGGATGCAAGATCACAGATGAAAATAAAAAAGAAGATTAAACGTATTGTATATATGAAAGTTCTTTTTTTCAAAAATAAAAAATAAAAATACAGCAGTTGAGGTTGGAAACCGGTTGAATCAATTTATCATATCAAGATTTTTTGTCGGTTAGTGCTACTACAGCAAATCTATGTCTTGTTAAAATTTTATAAAAATGATAGTATCATTTACATACTCCATGATGTGGGTCGTCATTCTTAAATTGCGTTTGTCGTCCAACTAGAGTGTAGTTGATTATAGGTATTGAAGATTAAGTTTTTTTGTCAAAAACATAAAATAAATTAGCCTTTTTTCCTTTTTTACATCGAGGTTAATTGGACCTGTTCTTCGGCCATTTGACATAACTCAACATTTTATTATCCGATTAGCATTAACCGTATGTACATAAGCAATATTCAGATTAATGATTGAAAATTGAAACCTAGATTGAAATTACAACTTTTAAATAAATGAAATTGGAAACTAGGTTGAAATTACGAATATCAAATATGTATGAGGGTATTTTTTATTGTGTATTTTTAGAAGTTCGTTCATGGGGAAGGACTGATTGCAATACCATTTCTAACTCTTTTATCTATTACAGTTCGGAAGTGTGAAAAATATGATAAATGTTATAATTGTCTACTAGTTTAATCTCATAAACAAATAGAACTAAATTTCATAGATTTTTTAACTATCCACTAGTTTAATCTCATAAACAAATAAAACTATATAATAAGTGCCAGAAAAAACAATCCAAGAATCGAGGTTCTTCAACAGCTATAATGAATGTCTAATTTGTGTACCTTGTTAGCTAAAACTAGTTTTGCTTATGTTTATAAAACCATCTCCCAAGGTAGGTTATAGTGACTATAACTATCCATTGAACGAAACTTCCATGTTCATTCAAAGTACAATTATATACTATTAAAAGCCAAGAGTTACCAATTTTACAATTCTCATATCCATCTCCCGATATAATACTTAAATTGTATCTATCACATCATGTACTATAAATATAAATCCTCTCCCGATTCATTATAACTCCTAAAGATTAAATTAGAAGTTATCTAGTCCTCTAATTATATAAAACGCTCAATGACAGATTATCAAACACAAGAAAATCATAATACAAGAAAATTAAACATACTGGATACAAGATCATTGATGAAAAATAAAAAGGAAGACTAAACGTAATGGATATATGAAAGTTGTTTTTTAAAAAAAAAATAAAAATGCCGCAGCCGGGGTTGGCACCCGGTTGAATCAATTTATCTTATCAAGATTTTTTGTCAGTTAGTGCTACTGCGGCAAATATATGTCTTGTTGAAATTTTATAAAATGATAGTATTATTTGCATACTCCGTAATGTGGTTCGGCATTCTTAAATTGAATTCATCTTCCCACTAGAGTGTAGTTGATTATAGGTATTGAAGATTAAGATTTTTGTCAAAATCTTAAAATACATTAGCCTTTTTTATTTTTACATTGAGGTTAATTGGACCTGTTCTTCGGCCATTCGACATAACTCAACATTCTATTATCCGATTAGCATTAACCATATATACATAAGCAATATTCAGATTAATGATTGAAAATTGAAAACAAAGTTGAAATTACAACTTTAAAATAAATAAAATCGGAACCTATGTTTAAAATGCAAATATCAAATATATATGAGAGTATTTGTTGAAGGGTATTTTTTGAAGTACGTTCACGGGGAAGTACAATTTCCAAGTCTTTTATCTCTTATAGTTCAGAATTGTGAAAAGAATTTGATAGATCTTTTAACTATCTACTAGTTTAATCTCATAAACAAATAAAACTATATAATAAGTGCGAGAAAATACGATCCAAGAATCGAGGTTCTTCAACGGCTATAAGGAATGTCTAATTTGTGTACCTTGTTAGCTAAAAATAATTCTTCTTATGTTTATAAAATCTTCTCCCAAGGTAGATTACAGTTCCTACAACTATCCATTGAACGCCAATCCTGTGTTCATTCAAAGTTAAATTATAGACTATTGAAAGCCAAGAGTTATCAATTTCATAATTCTCATATTAATATCCCGATCTAATACTTAAATTATGTATATCATATCATGTACTATAATTACGACTCCTCTCCCGATTCATTTGAACTCCTAAAGATTCAATTAGAAATTATTCGGTTCCAGTTACATAAAGAGCTCAATGACAGATTAACAAACACAAGAAAATCACAATACAAGAAAATCAAACATATTGGATACAGGATTACTGATGAAAAATAAAAAAGAAGATTAAACGTATTAGGTATATGAAAGCTATTTTTTCATAAACGTTTCTAGTCCTCTAATTATATTAAGCGCTCAATGACAGATTAACAAACATAAGAAAATCACAATACAAGAAAGTTAAACGTATTGGATATATGAAAGTTGTTTTTTTCAAAAAAATAAAACTGCCGCGACCGAGGTTGGCACCAGGTTGAATCAATTTATCATATCAAGATTTTTTGTCAGTTAGAGCTATTGCGACAAAAATATGTCTTTTTGAAATTTTTAAAAATGATAGTTATATTTACATACTCCACGATGTGGGTCAGCTTTCTTAAATTGCGTTCGTGTTCCCACTAGAGTGGGGTTGATTTATACGTATTGAATATTAAGTTTTTTGTCAAAATCTTATAATAAATTAGCCTTTTCTTCATTTTTACATTGAGGTTAGTTGGACTTGTTCTTCGGCCACTCGACATAACTCAACATTCTATTATCCGATTAGCATTAACCATAGATACATAAGCAATATTCATATTAATGATTGAAAATTGAAAACTAGGTTTCAATTAAAACTTTAAAATAAATAAAATTTGAAACTAGGTTAAAAATGCAAATATCAATTATGTATGAGAGTATTTGTTGACGTGAATTTTAGAAGTTCGTTCACGGGGAAGGACTGATCTCAATATCATTTCAGAGTCTTTTATCTCTTATAGTTCAGAAGTGTAAAAAACAATTTGATAGATGTTTTAACTATCAACTAGTTTAATCTCATAAACAAATAAAACTATTTAATTAGTGCGAGAAAAAATGAACCAAGAATCGGGGTTTTTCAATGGCTATCATGAATGTCCAAATTGTGTATCTTGTTAGCTAAAAAAAATTCTTCTTATGTTTATAAAATCCTCTCCCAAGGTAGATTATTGTCCCTACAATTATCCATTGAACATCATTTTCATGTTCATACAAAGTAAAATTATAGAATATTAAAAGCCAAGAGTTATCAATTTCACAATTCTCATTCCAATCTCCTGATCTAATACTTAAATTGTGTTTATCATATCATGTACTATAATAATTCAAGAAAATTAAACATATTGGATGCAAGATCACAGATGAAAAATAAAAAGAAGATTAAACGTATTGAATATATGAAAGTTCTTTTTTTCAAAAATAAAAAATAAAATACAGCAGTTGAGGTTGGCAACCGGTTGAATCAATTTATCATATCAAGATTTTTTTTCGGTTAGTGCTACTACAGCAAATCTATGTCTTGTTAAAATTTTATAAAAATGATAGTATCATTTACATACTCCACGATGTGGGTCATCATTCTTAAATTGCGTTTGTCGTCCAACTAGAGTGTAGTTGATTATAGGTATTGAAGATTAAGTTTTTTTGTCAAAAACATAAAATAAATTAGCCTTTTTTCATTTTTTACATCGAGGTTAATTGGACCTGTTCTTCGGCCATTTGACATAACTCAACATTTTATTATCCGATTAGCATTAACCGTATGTACATAAGCAATATTCAGATTAATGATTGAAAATTGAAACCTAGATTGAAATTACAACTTTTAAATAAATGAAATTGGAAACTAGGTTGAAATTACGAATATCAAATATGTATGAGAGTATTTTTTATTGTGTATTTTTAGAAGTTCGTTCATGGGGAAGGACTGATTGCAATACCATTTCTAACTCTTTTATCTATTACAGTTCGGAAGTGTGAAAAATATGATAAATGTTATAACTGTCTACTAGTTTAATCTCATAAACAAATAGAACTAAATTTCATAGATTTTTTAACTATCCACTAGTTTAATCTCATAAACAAATAAAATTATATAATAAGTGCCAGAAAAAACAATCCAAGAATCGAGGTTCTTCAACAGCTATAATGAATGTCTAATTTGTGTACCTTGTTAGCTAAAACTAGTTTTGCTTATGTTTATAAAACCATCTCCCAAGGTAGGTTATAGTGACTATAACTATCCATTGAACGCAACTTCCCTGTTCATTCAAAGTACAATTATATACTATTAAAAGCCAAGAGTTACTAATTTTACAATTCTCATATCCATCTCCCGATATAATACTTAAATTGTGTCTATCACATCATGTACTATAAATATAAATCCTCTCCCGATTCATTATAACTCCTAAAGATTAAATTAGAAGTTATCTAGTCCTCTAATTATATAAAACGCTCAATGACAGATTATCAAACACAAGAAAATCATAATACAAGAAAATTAAACATACTGGATACAAGATCATTGATGAAAAATAAAAAGGAAGACTAAACGTAATGGATATATGAAAGTTGTTTTTTTTAAAAAAAAAATAAAAATGCCGCAGCCGGGGTTGGCACCCGGTTGAATCAATTTATCTTATCAAGATTTTTTGTCAGTTAGTGCTACTGCGGCAAATATATGTCTTGTTGAAATTTTATAAAAATGATAGTATTATTTGCATACTCCGTGATGTGGTTCGGCATTCTTAAATTGAATTCATCTTCCCACTAGAGTGTAGTTGATTATAGGTATTGAAGATTAAGATTTTTGTCAAAATCTTAAAATACATTAGCCTTTTTTATTTTTACATTGAGGTTAATTGGACCTGTTCTTCGGCCATTCGACATAACTCAACATTCTATTATCCGATTAGCATTAACCATATATACATAAGCAATATTAAGATTAATGATTGAAAATTGAAAACTAAGTTGAAATTACAACTTTAAAATAAATAAAATCGGAACCTATGTTTAAAATGCAAATATCAAATATATATGAGAGTATTTGTTGAAGGGTATTTTTTGAAGTACGTTCACGGGGAAGTACCATTTCCAAGTCTTTTATCTCTTATAGTTCAGAATTGTGAAAAAGAATTTGATAGATCTTTTAACTATCTACTAGTTTAATTTCATAAACAAATAAAACTATATAATAAGTGCGAGAAAATACAATCCAAGAATCGAGGTTCTTCAACGGCTATAAGGAATGTCTAATTTGTGTACCTTGTTAGCTAAAAATAATTCTTCTTATGTTTATAAAATCTTCTCCCAAGGTAGATTACAGTTCCTACAACTATCCATTGAACGCCAATCCTGTGTTCATTCAAAGTTAAATTATAGACTATTGAAAGCCAAGAGTTATCAATTTCATAATTCTCATATTAATATCCCGATCTAATACTTAAATTGTGTATATCATATCATGTACTATAATTACGACTCCTCTCCCGATTCATTTTAACTCCTAAAGATTCAATTAGAAATTATTCGGTCCCAATTACATAAAGAGCTCAATGACTGATTAAAAAACACAAGAAAATCACAATACAAGAAAATCAAACATATTGGATACAAGATCACTGATGAAAAATAAAAAAGAAGATTAAACGTATTAGGTATATAAAAGCTATTTTTTCAAAAAAGTTTCTAGTCCTCTAATAATATTAAGCGCTCAATGAAAGATTAACAAACACAACAAAATCACAATACAAGAAAATTAAACATATTGGATACAAGATCACGGATAAAAAATAAAAAAGAAGGTTAAACGTATTGGATATATGAAAGTTGTTTTTTTCAAAAAAATAAAAATGTCGCGACCAAGGTTGGCACCAAGTTAAATCAATTTGTCATATCAAGATTTTTTGTCAGTTAGAGCGATTGCGACAAAAATATGTCTTTTTGAAATTTTTAAAAATGTTAGTTATATTTATATACTCCACGATGTGGTTCGGCTTTCTTAAATTGCGTTCGTCTTCCCACTAGAGTGTGGTTGATTTATAGGTATTGAATATTAAGTTTTTTGTCAAAATCTTATAATAAATTAGCCTTTTCTTCATTTTTACATTGAGGTTAATTGGATTTGTTCTTCTGCCACTCGACATAACTCAACTTTCTATTATCTGATTAGCATTAACCATAGATACATAAGCAATATTCATATTAATGATTGAAAATTGAAAAATAGGTTTCAATTAAAACTTTAAAATAAATAAAATTTGAAACTAGGTTAAAATTGCAAATATCAATTATGTATGAGAGTATTTGTTGACGTGAATTTTTAGAAGTTCGGTCACGGGGAAGGACTGATCTCAATATCATTTCAGAGTCTTTTATCTCTTATAGTTCAGAAGTGTAAAAAACAGTTTGATAGATGTTTTAACTATCAGCTAGTTTAATCTCATAAATAATAAAACTATTTAATTACTGCGAGAAAAAATGAACCAAGAATCGGGGTTTTTCAATGGCTATCATGAATGTCCAAATTGTGTATCTTGTTAGCTAAAAAAATTCTTCTTATGTTTATAAAATCCTCTCCCAAGGTAGATTATTGTCCCTACAACTATCCATTGAACATCATTTTCATGTTCATACAAAGTAAAATTATAGACTATTAAAAGCCAAAAGTTATCAATTTCACAATTCTCATATCAATCTCCTGATCTAATACTTAAATTGTGTCTATCATATCATGTACTATAATAATACAAGAAAATTAAACATATTGGATGAAAGATCACTGATGAAAAATAAAAAAGAAGATTAAACGTATTGAATATATGAAAGTTCTTTTTTTCAAAAATAAAAAATAAAAATGCAACAGTTGAGGTTGGCAACCGGTTGAATCAATTTATCATATCAAGATTTTTTGTCGGGTAGTGCTACTACAACAAATCTATGTCCTGTTGAAATTTTATAAAAATGATAGTATTATTTACATACTCCACGATGTGGGTCGTCATTATTAAATTGTGTTTGTCGTCCCACTAGAGTGTAGTTGATTATAGGTATTGAAGATTAAGATTTTTGTCAAAATCTTAAAATACATTAGCCTTTTTTATTTTTACATTGAGGTTAATTGGACCTGTTCTTCGGCCATTCGACATAACTCAACATTCTATTATCCGATTAGCATTAACCATATATACATAAGCAATATTCAGATTAATGATTGAAAATTGAAAACAAAGTTGAAATTACAACTTTAAAATAAATAAAATCGGAACCTATGTTTAAAATGCAAATATCAAATATATATGAGAGTATTTGTTGAAGGGTATTTTTTGAAGTACGTTCACGGGGAAGTACAATTTCCAAGTCTTTTATCTCTTATAGTTCAGAATTGTGAAAAAGAATTTGATAGATCTTTTAACTATCTACTAGTTTAATCTCATAAACAAATAAAACTATATAATAAGTGCGAGAAAATACGATCCAAGAATCGAGGTTCTTCAACGGCTATAAGGAATGTCTAATTTGTGTACCTTGTTAGCTAAAAATAATTCTTCTTATGTTTATAAAATCTTCTCCCAAGGTAGATTACAGTTCCTACAACTATCCATTGAACGCCAATCCTGTGTTCATTCAAAGTTAAATTATAGACTATTGAAAGCCAAGAGTTATCAATTTCATAATTCTCATATTAATATCCCGATCTAATACTTAAATTATGTATATCATATCATGTACTATAATTACGACTCCTCTCCCGATTCATTTGAACTCCTAAAGATTCAATTAGAAATTATTCGGTTCCAGTTACATAAAGAGCTCAATGACAGATTAACAAACACAAGAAAATCACAATACAAGAAAATCAAACATATTGGATACAGGATTACTGATGAAAAATAAAAAAGAAGATTAAACGTATTAGGTATATGAAAGCTATTTTTTCATAAACGTTTCTAGTCCTCTAATTATATTAAGCGCTCAATGACAGATTAACAAACATAAGAAAATCACAATACAAGAAAGTTAAACGTATTGGATATATGAAAGTTGTTTTTTTCAAAAAAATAAAACTGCCGCGACCGAGGTTGGCACCAGGTTGAATCAATTTATCATATCAAGATTTTTTGTCAGTTAGAGCTATTGCGACAAAAATATGTCTTTTTGAAATTTTTAAAAATGATAGTTATATTTACATACTCCACGATGTGGGTCAGCTTTCTTAAATTGCGTTCGTGTTCCCACTAGAGTGGGGTTGATTTATACGTATTGAATATTAAGTTTTTTGTCAAAATCTTATAATAAATTAGCCTTTTCTTCATTTTTACATTGAGGTTAGTTGGACTTGTTCTTCGGCCACTCGACATAACTCAACATTCTATTATCCGATTAGCATTAACCATAGATACATAAGCAATATTCATATTAATGATTGAAAATTGAAAACTAGGTTTCAATTAAAACTTTAAAATAAATAAAATTTGAAACTAGGTTAAAAATGCAAATATCAATTATGTATGAGAGTATTTGTTGACGTGAATTTTTAGAAGTTCGTTCACGGGGAAGGACTGATCTCAATATCATTTCAGAGTCTTTTATCTCTTATAGTTCAGAAGTGTAAAAAACAATTTGATAGATGTTTTAACTATCAACTAGTTTAATCTCATAAACAAATAAAACTATTTAATTAGTGCGAGAAAAAATGAACCAAGAATCGGGGTTTTTCAATGGCTATCATGAATGTCCAAATTGTGTATCTTGTTAGCTAAAAAAAATTCTTCTTATGTTTATAAAATCCTCTCCCAAGGTAGATTATTGTCCCTACAACTATCCATTGAACATCATTTTCATGTTCATACAAAGTAAAATTATAGAATATTAAAAGCCAAGAGTTATCAATTTCACAATTCTCATTCCAATCTCCTGATCTAATACTTAAATTGTGTTTATCATATCATGTACTATAATAATTCAAGAAAATTAAACATATTGGATGCAAGATCACAGATGAAAAATAAAAAAGAAGATTAAACGTATTGAATATATGAAAGTTCTTTTTTTCAAAAATAAAAAATAAAAATACAGCAGTTGAGGTTGGCAACCGGTTGAATCAATTTATCATATCAAGATTTTTTTTCTGTTAGTGCTACTACAGCAAATCTATGTCTTGTTAAAATTTTATAAAAATGATAGTATCATTTACATACTCCACGATGTGGGTCATCATTCTTAAATTGCGTTTGTCGTCCAACTAGAGTGTAGTTGATTATAGGTATTGAAGATTAAGTTTTTTTGTCAAAAACATAAAATAAATTAGCCTTTTTTCATTTTTTACATCGAGGTTAATTGGACCTGTTCTTCAGCCATTTGACATAACTCAACATTTTATTATCCGATTAGCATTAACCGTATGTACATAAGCAATATTCAGATTAATGATTGAAAATTGAAACCTAGATTGAAATTACAACTTTTAAATAAATGAAATTGGAAACTAGGTTGAAATTACGAATATCAAATATGTATGAGAGTATTTTTTATTGTGTATTTTTAGAAGTTCGTTCATGGGGAAGGACTGATTGCAATACCATTTCTAACTCTTTTATCTATTACAGTTCGGAAGTGTGAAAAATATGATAAATGTTATAACTGTCTACTAGTTTAATCTCATAAACAAATAGAACTAAATTTCATAGATTTTTTAACTATCCACTAGTTTAATCTCATAAACAAATAAAATTATATAATAAGTGCCAGAAAAAACAATCCAAGAATCGAGGTTCTTCAACAGCTATAATGAATGTCTAATTTGTGTACCTTGTTAGCTAAAACTAGTTTTGCTTATGTTTATAAAACCATCTCCCAAGGTAGGTTATAGTGACTATAACTATCCATTGAACGCAACTTCCCTGTTCATTCAAAGTACAATTATATACTATTAAAAGCCAAGAGTTACTAATTTTACAATTCTCATATCCATCTCCCGATATAATACTTAAATTGTGTCTATCACATCATGTACTATAAATATAAATCCTCTCCCGATTCATTATAACTCCTAAAGATTAAATTAGAAGTTATCTAGTCCTCTAATTATATAAAACGCTCAATGACAGATTATCAAACACAAGAAAATCATAATACAAGAAAATTAAACATACTGGATACAAGATCATTGATGAAAAATAAAAAGGAAGACTAAACGTAATGGATATATGAAAGTTGTTTTTTTTTAAAAAAAAATAAAAATGCCGCAGCCGGGGTTGGCACCCGGTTGAATCAATTTATCTTATCAAGATTTTTTGTCAGTTAGTGCTACTGCGGCAAATATATGTCTTGTTGAAATTTTATAAAAATGATAGTATTATTTGCATACTCCGTGATGTGGTTCGGCATTCTTAAATTGAATTCATCTTCCCACTAGAGTGTAGTTGATTATAGGTATTGAAGATTAAGATTTTTGTCAAAATCTTAAAATACATTAGCCTTTTTTATTTTTACATTGAGGTTAATTGGACCTGTTCTTCGGCCATTCGACATAACTCAACATTCTATTATCCGATTAGCATTAACCATATATACATAAGCAATATTCAGATTAATGATTGAAAATTGAAAACTAAGTTGAAATTACAACTTTAAAATAAATAAAATCGGAACCTATGTTTAAAATGCAAATATCAAATATATATGAGAGTATTTGTTGAAGGGTATTTTTTGAAGTACGTTCACGGGGAAGTACCATTTCCAAGTCTTTTATCTCTTATAGTTCAGAATTGTGAAAAAGAATTTGATAGATCTTTTAACTATCTACTAGTTTAATTTCATAAACAAATAAAACTATATAATAAGTGCGAGAAAATACAATCCAAGAATCGAGGTTCTTCAACGGCTATAAGGAATGTCTAATTTGTGTACCTTGTTAGCTAAAAATAATTCTTATGTTTATAAAATCTTCTCCCAAGGTAGATTACAGTTCCTACAACTATCCATTGAACGCCAATCCTGTGTTCATTCAAAGTTAAATTATAGACTATTGAAAGCCAAGAGTTATCAATTTCATAATTCTCATATTAATATCCCGATCTAATACTTAAATTGTGTATATCATATCATGTACTATAATTACGACTCCTCTCCCGATTCATTTTAACTCCTAAAGATTCAATTAGAAATTATTCGGTCCCAATTACATAAAGAGCTCAATGACTGATTAAAAAACACAAGAAAATCACAATACAAGAAAATCAAACATATTGGATACAAGATCACTGATGAAAAATAAAAAAGAAGATTAAACGTATTAGGTATATAAAAGCTATTTTTTCAAAAAAGTTTCTAGTCCTCTAATAATATTAAGCGCTCAATGAAAGATTAACAAACACAACAAAATCACAATACAAGAAAATTAAACATATTGGATACAAGATCACGGATAAAAAATAAAAAAGAAGGTTAAACGTATTGGATATATGAAAGTTGTTTTTTTCAAAAAAATAAAAATGTCGCGACCAAGGTTGGCACCAGGTTAAATCAATTTGTCATATCAAGATTTTTTGTCAGTTAGAGCTATTGCGACAAAAATATGTCTTTTTGAAATTTTTAAAAATGTTAGTTATATTTATATACTCCACGATGTGGTTCGGCTTTCTTAAATTGCGTTCGTCTTCCCACTAGAGTGTGGTTGATTTATAGGTATTGAATATTAAGTTTTTTGTCAAAATCTTATAATAAATTAGCCTTTTCTTCATTTTTACATTGAGGTTAATTGGATTTGTTCTTCTGCCACTCGACATAACTCAACTTTCTATTATCTGATTAGCATTAACCATAGATACATAAGCAATATTCATATTAATGATTGAAAATTGAAAAATAGGTTTCAATTAAAACTTTAAAATAAATAAAATTTGAAACTAGGTTAAAATTGCAAATATCAATTATGTATGAGAGTATTTGTTGACATGAATTTTTAGAAGTTCGGTCACGGGGAAGGACTGATCTCAATATCATTTCAGAGTCTTTTATCTCTTATAGTTCAGAAGTGTAAAAAACAGTTTGATAGATGTTTTAACTATCAGCTAGTTTAATCTCATAAATAATAAAACTATTTAATTACTGCGAGAAAAAATGAACCAAGAATCGGGGTTTTTCAATGGCTATCATGAATGTCCAAATTGTGTATCTTGTTAGCTAAAAAAATTCTTCTTATGTTTATAAAATCCTCTCCCAAGGTAGATTATTGTCCCTACAACTATCCATTGAACATCATTTTCATGTTCATACAAAGTAAAATTATAGACTATTAAAAGCCAAGAGTTATCAATTTCACAATTCTCATATCAATCTCCTGATCTAATACTTAAATTGTGTCTATCATATCATGTACTATAATAATACAAGAAAATTAAACATATTGGATGCAAGATCACTGATGAAAAATAAAAAAGAAGATTAAACGTATTGAATATATGAAAGTTCTTTTTTTCAAAAATAAAAAATAAAAATGCAACAGTTGAGGTTGGCAACCGGTTGAATCAATTTATCATATCAAGATTTTTTGTCGGGTAGTGCTACTACAACAAATCTATGTCCTGTTGAAATTTTATAAAAATGATAGTATTATTTACATACTCCACGATGTGGGTCGTCATTATTAAATTGTGTTTGTCGTCCCACTAGAGTGTAGTTGATTATAGGTATTGAAGATTAAGTTTTTTGTCAAAATCTTAAAATAAATTAGCCTTTTTTTATTTTTACATCGAGGTTAATTGGACCTGTTCTTCGGCCATTTGACATAACTCAACATTTTATTATCCGATTAGCATTAACCGTATGTACATAAGCAATATTCAGATTAATGATTGAAAATTGAAACCTAGATTGAAATTACAACTTTTAAATAAATGAAATTGGAAACTAGGTTGAAAATACCAATATAAAATATGTATAAGAGTATTTGTTAATGTGTATTTTTAGAAGTTCGTTCATGGGGAAGGACTGATCGCAATACCATTTCTAAGTCTTTTATCTATTACAGTTCGGAGTGTGAAAAATATGATAAATTTTTAACTATCTACTAGTTTAATCTCATAAACAAATAGAACTAAATTTGATAGATGTTTTAACTATCCACTAGTTTAATCTCATAAACAAATAAAACTATTTAATAAGTGCCAGAAAAAACAATCCAAAAATCGAGGTTCTTCAACAGCTATAATGAAGGTCTAATTTGTGTACCTTGTTAGCTAAAACTAGTTTTCCTTATGTTTATAAAATCATCTCCCAAGGTAGCTTGTAGTGACTACAACTATCCATTGAACGCAACATCCATGTTCATTCAAAGTACAGTTATAGACTATTAAAAGCCAAGAGTTACCAATTTCACAATTCTCATATCCATCTCCTCATATAATACTTAAATTGTGTTCATCATATCATGTACTATAATTACAACTCCTCTCCCGAATATTTATAACTCCTAAAGATTCAATTAGAAGTTATCTAGTCCTCTAATTATATAAAGCGCTCAATGACATATTAACAAACACAAGAAAATCATAATACAAGATAATTAAACATATTGGATCCAAGATCATTGATGAAAAACAAAAAGGGTGCTTAAACATATTGGGTATAAGAAAGTTGTTTTTTTTAAACAAATAAAAATGCCGCAGCCGGGGCTGGCACTCGGTTGAATCAATTTATCATATCAAGATTTTTTGTCAATTAGTGCTACTGCGGCAAATATGTCTTGTTGAAATTTTTTAAAAATGATAGTATTATTTACATACTCCGCGATGTGGGTCGGCATTCTTAAATTGTGTTCGTCTTCCCACTAGAGTGTAGTTGATTATAGGTATTGAAGATTAAGATTTTTGTCAAAATCTTAAAATACAATAGCCTTTTTTTATTTTTACATTGAGGTTAATTGGACCTGTTATTCGACATAACTAAACATTTTATTATTTGATTAGCATTAACAATATATATACATAAGCAATATTCAGATTAATGATTGAACATTTAAAACTAAATTGAAATTACAACTTTAAAATAAATAAAATTGGAAACTATGTTTAAAATGTAAATATCAAATATATATATATGAGAGTATTTGTTGAAGTGTATTTTTAGAAGTTCTTTCACGGGAAGGACTGATCTCAATACCATTTCCAAGTCTTTTATCTCTTACAGTTCAGAATTGTGAAAAAGAATTTGATGGATGTTTTAACTATATACTAGTTTAATCTCATAAACAAATAAAACTATATAATAAGTGCGAGAAATTACAATCCAAGAATCGAGATTCTTCAACGGCTATAAGGAATGTCCAATTTGTGTACCTTGTTAGCTAAAAATAATTCTTCTTATGTTTATAAAATCCTCTCCCAAGGTAGATTACAGTTCCTACAACTATCCATTGGACGCCACTCCCGTGTTCATTCAAAGTACAATTATAGACTATTGAAAGCCAAGAGTTATCTATTTCACAATTCTTCTATTAATATCCCTATCTAATACTTAAATTGTGTATATCATATATCGTGATCTAATACTTAAATTGTGTCTATCATATCATGTACTATAATTGTGACATTCTTAAATGTCCCACTAGAGTGTAGTTGATTATAGGTATTGAATAGCTTTTGTCATTGAGTTTAATTAGGACCTGGCCATTTGACATTACTCAAAATTTTATTGTCCGATACATGGAATAACAATCCAAGTCGTGGCATGACGGTGGCTCGTATATGTGAGGTTCACAATAACACAGTGCACAACAACTTGCCTTAGTAGTTTTACAATATACTTGCATATGGTTCCATATAAATAACCCAACCTCTCATTACCTTATCAATCAGGGATAAATTCACACAACCAAAATAAAATTGCATTCTTCACAAATCAAAATAAATCATTTAATAAAGAATATAATCTTTTTAAAGTACAATAGCAAAAGAAAAACTCCAGAATCAAATCTAATAAAAAGATGGTTATTTTCCCTCACATTACTGGCTCAAGGCAGACCTCTCTACATAGGATGGGCAACCAGTTTAAACCCAGACAAGTACAGGGACATGCCCAACATCCAACCATCTTATTGCTCCCACTTGGGTTACAGACTCATGTTATAGAGCCCAGCTATACTTGTAGCATTTGTAACAAAATATAAACACAAAAAATACCTGATGAGTGCTCGATGTGGTACAAGAAGCATAATTAATTAGTTCAAAGGTTCATTTTTTATTCTTATTCATGGTTGGCATTCACTAAAATAAATAATTATTAATTATTATTTAAAAAAGTTATGTTTAAATATCTTTAAAAATATAGGTGTTTTTTACAAAAATTAAGATCAAATCTCATTTTCAAAACAAAAAAGCAAGATTTTTATTTTCTAAAAAACTGTATAAGTAATTTTCTAAAAGTCAATATTTCAATTTCGGAAATTAGAAAAGTAAACATGCTCATCTAGTTAGATTTACCCTCCCTTTGCGGACTTTAAGTTAGAGGTGAACAAAAAACCGACCAAACCACAAAATCCACTCAACCCGCCTCTTATTTCGGTCTCTTATATATATATATATATATATAAGTCACATATTGGTAAGTCATATTTTGAGCATTATGACTAAAAGATGTGTGAGATATGATGATATTCTCTTAATAATGGAAATTATTATTTTCCACTAGAATTTGGCTCAAATATTATGGCATAAATTAATTTGATTTTGTTTCAGATTAATTGATATGGTGTATATCTTGATATATTTAATCTGATTATGTTTCAGATTATTTATGGAATAGAGTAGCTTGCAAGTATTACATCGATTCCATAATTAATGATATTTAATTATGGAAAAGAGTAGCGCACAAGTCTATCTATACCTATAAAAACACCTCTAGGGCGTTAGGGTTAGATACACCAAAAATACATTCACCTCTAAACACAAAACCCTACCTCTCTCTCCTCCGGTGATAATTTCTTGCTATGTTTCAAGCTCGCCGAGAGTGCTATTCTACATCACTGCAATCCATTTTATCGTGGGAGGCTTTTCGCTCACACACGACGGTGAGGGCTAATAAGCTTTAAGGAGACAGTTTTGCACTGGACTCGGATTATATCCTTCTCTTCTCCTTTTCTGTTACTTTGTTTGTTCATTTTCTTCACACATACACATATTGGTTTGTTTCTACACGGATTGTACAACAATCTTAAAGCTTATTATTTTGTTTAATCTGTGACTGACAAATTTGTTTTGCATATTTTTGTTTAAAGGACTAATGGAGAACGTGAACAATATGACTGGTAACGAAGTGGTTGATCCCAACGCACAGATTATAACATCTAATAAGGATCACCAACCGCTACTAAACCCTAATGCACAGGTACTGGTACCTGATGGGGGTCAGCCGCCGGTTGGACATGTGTCTTCGGGACATGTGCCTTGGGGAAGAATGCCTTGGGGACATACTGTCGTTGAACAGTTCCAGGTGCCTCTTGGACAGAATACTGGTGTACAGACACCTGTTATGACTGTCCCACCTGTTGCGCATACGCATCCTGTATCGCCTACTCATCCTGCTGTGCCTGATGCACATGCTGAGAAACCTGAGAAGTTCAATGGATCGAATTCAAGCGCTGGCAGAAAAAGATGTTGTTTTATCTTACCACTCTAAACCTTGATTGATATTGCAAAGAGGAAGTACCATTACTCACTGCTGAGAGTGATATGCAGATTGTTTATGCTGCGGATGCTTGGAAGCACGCCGACTATATCTCTCGGAACTATGTGCTAAAATGTTTGGCTGATTCATTGTATAACGTATACTGCTCAAAAATAACCGCTAAGGTCTAATGGGAATCACTTGACCATAAGTCTAAAACCCAGGACGTTAGGTCAAAGAAGTGGATTGTTGGTCGCTTTCTTGATTACAAGATGGTGGATTCTAAGACTGTGGTTAGTCTGGTGCAAGAACTACAAGTGATCATCCATGACATACATGCTAACGGGATGGTCATAAGTGAGACCTTCCAAGTTGCTGCTGTGATTGAAAAGTTGTTGTCAGGTTGGAAGGATTTCAAGAACTGCCTTAAGCGTAAGGAGATGTCTATGGAGGATCTAATCGTTAGACTTCGTATCCAAGAAGAAAACAAAGGATCCGAGAGGAAAACTAATATTGCCACTAAAAAGGCAAACGTGGTGGAGCACCAGAGCTCCAAGCCCAAGAAGAAGAATTTTGGGAAAGGGGGAAGCTGGCACCTAAAGGAGGAATTTCGAAGCCATCGAAGTTTCAAGGAAAGTGCTTCAACTGTGATAAAATGGGGTATAGGTCTGCCGATTGCAAGAACCCGGCAAGAAGAAGGAAGCAAACATGATTGATAATATGTCCAAGGAGATAGGTGATATAGACCTATGTGCTACAATCTCTGAAGTTAACCTCGTTAGCTCAAATCCAAGGGAATGGTGAATTGATATTTGAGCTACAAGGCATGTTTGCTCGGATAAGGCGATTTTCTCTAGCCTCAAAGTTTCTAATGGTGGTGAGAAGCTCTACATGGGAAACTCTGCAACTTCTACAATTGAAGGAGAAGGCACGGTGATTCTGAAGATGACCTCTGGGAAGAATCTGACCTTGAAGAATATACTTTTTGTGCCTGATATTCGCAAGAACCTGGTGTCTGGTTCTATATTGAATAAGCATGGCTTTCGAATTGTAATAGAGTTAGATAAAGTTATTTTGTCTAAGAATGGTATATTTGTAGGTAAGGATTACGTAACCGATGGGCTTTTTAAGCTCAATGTTATATCCATTAAGGACGATAATGAAATGAAGAATTCTTCTGCTTACTTGCTTGAGTCTCCTAATTTATGGCATGCTACGTTAGGAAATGTTAATTACGACACTTTACGAAGGTTAAGTGTAGAAGAATACATACCAAAATTAACAATTGATTTAAAATATAAATTTCATACTTATGTTGAGGTAAAATTAACGAGATCATCATTTAAATGTATGAAAAGAAACATCAAAGTGCTAGACCTAATACATAGCGATATATGTGATTTAAAATTCGCTCCAACAAGCAGAAGGAAACAGGTATTTTATTGCATTTATAGATGACTGTACAAAATACTGCTATGTATGTTTGCTGAAAAGCAAAGATGAAGCTATAGATAAATTTAAAATTTATAAGGAAGAAGATGAGACACAACAATCTGAGAAAATCAAAATAATACAAAGTGATCATGGAGGTGAATATGTTAAACCCATTTGGTAATTCTGTTCACAACATGGTATAATCCATGAGGTCACTACACCATACTCCCCTCATTAAAATGGTATGGCTGAGAGGAAGAATCGCACTCTTAAAATGTGAACGTATTTTTACAAAAAATGAGTATTCGGCCTATTGAGCGGAGTTTTTTTTGACAAATTCAGAAAGTTTTCATTAAATTGAATATAGTACAGTCGGGACAAACCCTCAACTGTCGATACAACGAGGTGGTAAAACAAATAACATACTAAAAACAATTATGTTATTAGATGAATAGTTTCCTGATCGTTTAGCACATAGAGTTTCAAAATTCTTGAAGCTAAAGATGAAATCAAAGACATCCCAAGCGATCCAAATTCCGCAAACATCTCTGAAAATAGCAACATCGCAATTGACCATATCACATAAAAACTATGGTTAGCCCAATATTCAGAAACACCAATCGCATAAAATGAGATTTGAGAAGCTGCACCATAACTATTTACATGCTGGACACCAGCTATAGACATGCCAAAAGCACCCCACCTATCTACATACCGGATACCAGCTATAGACATGCCGAAAGTGTAAATTCATGAAAGATGAACAATCTTTGGTTGTGAAAGGTGAGCTTTTGCAATAATCACCACCGTCCCAGATTCGATGTAGGCTTTGCAGATCAGAAAAATATCAATAAATTCGTCCTCAACAGATCCAACACCAGATAAACCCAAGCATGATTAAACAAAAACATAACAAACACTCCAAAAGGAGAAACAAAATACACACTCCAAGAAGAGAGACACACAAACACCCAAAAAAATGGGTTTTATTGAAAGGAAATTAATATTGAGCGGAGTTATTAATTTTTAGAACACCGATTACAATTAATCTTATATATGCTATAAAATTATTAGGTTAAAAATCAGATATAATTTTTTTCATACCTTATAAATTAAATATATAACTTTGATGATTTATTATAAAAAATTATTATAAAATTAGCTTAGAAATAAAAAATGGTATAAATTTAAGCTTTAATAATAGGAAAACCAAACGATTATGTTTGTTAGTAAATATTAGCAGCTTCTACAAATTAGGATATCTCATAGCTATCTATGCGGTTACTTTGTTCATCCACTAATCCACTTCTATTACCGTAATCTCGCATCCTCCCTCCCTCATTTACAACAATTTTCCCTCTCTTTTTTCTGCTAAGTCTAATTTTCTCTCTTTCTTCTACTTGGGAATATCTATTTGTATATTTTAGAATGGCAAACGGAAGGTCTTTTGGGTTTGGGAAGGCGAATAGAAGGTTTGTTTCTCATATGGGTTTTATGGAAGCTCAAACTAAAAGCTCCAATTGGGTATTATTCTGCTTTTACTTTGATTATTTGTGATTATTGTATTTGTATACACGTTTTTTGCTTAAAAATTGGTGTGGGAAGCCTTAATTTTCCACCATGTTTGCAGCTGATGATTGATTGTGAAGATGGGCTTTTGCCTTCATATAGTGAATGATTTGTCATACTTTAAGAAAACATTCTAATTTGAGAAAAATTATTATAGTATTTTTAGATAGTTGATTAACACATTCTTGAAATAGTATTTTTAAATCAGTAATTCACATTCAAATTAAGACAATCTCATCTCTTTTGATTAGTTATAAGTATCAACACTTAGATATATCAGTTACATATTTTATATATATCATTCACCATTTAGTAGATTATGTATTCCCCTCGTTTTTGCAGTTTTGGTTGATGTTTATGCTTTCCTTGTTTTCCCTACTATCTTTAATGGTGGTAACTGTGATGAGGCGTGGGGCTGGCCGCAGAAACAGGGCTAGCAGGGGAGGAAGGGGAAATTATGCTGAAGGTGGAAGGGGTAATAGTAGCAGCAATGAGAATGAGAGGAACATCCCGTTGAGTCCATACTTTGAGAGGGCTGATAGATCAGTCTCAACAGGTCATCACCCCAACGTCCCATTAGAGGGTGAACCAAAAAAAGGAATTGTTTCGTTTAGCGGCAAGTAGTAAGTAAATTTCACTATTGTTTTTTATTAATTACAATTTTGTCATATCTTCTTTTAAACATTTTATTTTTAATTTATATTATATGAGAAGTTTTATTAGTGATGAATAATGTATGTTGCAGTATTAAAGAAAATATACAAAAGAAGACTTTGAAGGCAATATCAAGAGTTTTTGGCCTAAAGGAGCTGTGGATAGCGTTGGTAAACCTCGTACACAATTCTTCGATGACGGATACTACAGGAATGTACTTGATGAGTTTGAGGTACTAAGTACACACACATATATAAATGGATTTCATAGCTATATATCTAGTATGTTTACTACGGGTTTTTTTAGATTACTTTTAAATTTGGTAGATATATTTGGACAACCCTTATATTTCGGTAATTTTTTCTTGAATGTCAGAAATACTATGACTTCGAGCAAGGAGTTCCTGTAGAAGTGGCACGTGTTAAAGTGAAGGCACATTTAAAAAAATTTAAAGAGTATGATTTCATGGGAGTTGAAACAAGCTAATAAAAGAGTTCAAAATAGTGCACTAGGAACTAGACGACATGATGTCAAACCTTTACACATCAATCTGGATGCTTGGGAAGCATTGTGTGATTGGTGGGATTCAGAAAAATTTCAGAGAATGTCCAAGAAAAATAAGGAAAATCGAAAGCGCAAGATGTTATTTCATACTACTGGCGCAAAACCTTATGTCATTTTTCGCCAGGCAAGTTTACTTTTTAAGTTTTTCTTTATAACGGTTATAATTTGCATGTCAACTTTTAATATAAAAATTATTATGAATACTTTAGGAGGAAGGGTAAAGCGGATAACTGAAAATGCATGATTTATATGTTGTCTTATAGTCTGTCACAAAAATTAGAAGTCTGGGTGATCTATTAATAGAGCTTTATTTGTTCATGTTTGCTCATGTATGTTCAATTTTATAGTTGCATTCTTATTATATAAGTGAGGAAAGTAAAAGGCTCTATATATAAGTTAGCAAAACAGTAAGAACTTAGGTATATCACTCATGAAGTGGAGTCTTTGAAATTTTCATTTAACATTAAGAAAAACAAAATTTTCAATTTATCACATTATATTATTTCGCTTAATGCCTTATTGTAGGAACTCGAGGAAAAGGAAAAACGGATGCTTACACTGGTTGAGTTCTTTGATGCTACCCACGAGAAAAAAAAATCAAAAGGGAACTTTCTGGACACCTGAGTCAGCAAATCGTATGAGGGTATGGATTATGCGTAAATTGTTTGAGGCCAATTTTTTTATTTAGTATATATAATCTGCTAGGAACTTGTACTTTGTTTTACATATCATAAGTTGTTTTTGAATGTGATGTTGTACATTACTTGGTAATTTTGTGGTTAAACTCTTCTATCAATAGTATATACATAATTTAGGCATGGAATTTGTCATTTTTAAAATGAGGTATTATGAGATAAAAAAATTTATCTAATTTAGTTTTTATATAATTTTAGTTTGCATAGTATTGATCCTTATGTATTATACTGCAGGCTTTACTGGTGAAGGGATGGAATGAGTATACACGAAAATACACAAACAATGAGGGAAACACATCTTCTCCCACTGCTTTATCTCATATGTCACCCAACAAACGTATGCGCGCTGAGGCAGAGGTGGCATGTTCAATCTCGAAAGAGCTTGGTACTCAAGCACACAAAAAAATAGACTATTTATGGGGGTTCGAGCGAACTTGTCTGATATTTATAATGGTGAAGAATTGTTAGTTCAGCGGAACCCATGTTTGACACCTAACCATGTTGTATGCTTATCCCCTGATCTTCTACAACGCGCAATGGGAACAGCAGCTATAATTGTTCACGCTTATGATGATGATATTTCTGTAGCTCGCAAAGAGATAGAAGAGCATACTCAGCGGTTAGAAACAGAAGTGATAAAAAATGATTACATGCTTTGGGTTGAGTACACTCGAGTGGCATATAATATGGTTGCAACAATCTTCGCCGAATATAAGAAGGTTATAACAGAGGTACATTTTGATTAAATTTTAGAATCAAACAACTCCATTAGCTAAAAAAATCATCCATCCATTTATTTATCTAAATATTAATGTGTTATACTCTAATTGAAATCTACCTGATTTGCCTCGTATAGTCCTGTAGTTTTAGTCGCATTATGAAGGTATTATTTGGTTTAAGTTACACGGGATTCATATAATGCAGTTCTGTGATGGAATCATTGTTCAGGTAGCCATAATTCCAGGCATTAGTATAATTTACGGCCTGCCCAAGACCCCTTATATAGGTTTTTAAATATTTTTGTTGACGTGGAGATATGATCTGCAGTAATATAAAAGTGTAAAATACTTTAAATAGTGTATTAAATTTAGTCTTGTTTGTTGCTTTTAGTTAGATTTGATTATGGCATGTAAATTTGAGAACTGATCAACTTGAATAGTTATCTATGCAATAAAACTAAGTAAAAATTTCTAGAAGAGAAATCATAATAATAATTTTTTATTAATAGAACATTGGAATATTGAAAAGAGACTTTGAGTACTCATATTTTAAATTTTGATTGATATTGCAGGATTCACATGATGGTGGCACTCCCGACATATCTGATGATGAGATATTTTTTTAGGATGCATTATGGTGTTTGGCGTAGGATCGGGTGCTTGGAGTAGGATGTAGGTCATTTTAGTGTAGGATCAGGTACTTGCAGTAGATCAGAATAATGTTTAGTTGAATTAGTTAGGATAGAATGTAGTTAGATGCAAGGAAAGTGAATGTAGTTGAATGCAAAGAAAGTACAATACTCATGTATTGCTATAACTTTATTTTTTTTTCTAAAAAACTTGTGTTTATTTTATTTACCAAGCTAGGTATGTTATTTTGTAGCTATTTATTTTTGTTAAAAATGCTGATAAACTGTGTTTCATATAGGTTGTTTGAACAAATATTTATAAAATTCATGTCCACAGTAGCTATATTTAGTATAATCAATTATATTTGACGGAATCTGAAATGTATATATATGGAGAAAAATAGAAAATAAATATTTTTACTTTTTTAGAAAATTAAAAAATAGTTTAAATACTACGACATCGGTCATATTTATGTGGTCATATTTAAGAATCACTCCGTTGAATTTATAAAGTTTGTGGGAAAATGAAAATTTTAGAGGGAAAGATGAAATTTTAAATTTTTTATATGTGACAGAAAATCAGTCAAATTTATAAATTGAGCCGGGAATTTCAAATTTATTATATATGACAGAAAATCCGTCAACTTTAATAATTGGTAAATACCACTGAAAATCCGTTGAATATAAAGTGTAAAATTCCACGGAAATAATAAAAGTGACCCCTACAAAAGTCACGATTCTCTTTCCGTTTAATTTAATATAAATACAACGGAACTGCTCTTAAATGTGACGGATTATATTAAATTTGACGGAATTTTTTCCATCATTTTTAACCTCATCTCTTGTAGTGTAAAAGTAATTGATTTGATTCCAATATCTTACCAAGAGAATGCATGTGAGATTTCTAAGAGTTATGTGATTATTTGTTTGTTTTGGTTCGAATTAAATGAGATAAAAGAAAGGATTGAGTCGTTATGGTACGAGATTGTATAATTGTTATTATGAATCGAGTGTAGAGTTTGGATTCAAGGATTATATGCTATATGTTGTAATTGCGTCGCAATATGTGATTCGATGACTATTTGGTTAAAGTATACGAGTATATGGTATAATCGTGCTATGTGGATATGACTGAGTATAAATATACTCTTTTAGGGTTTCTCGATAAAGGTTAATTGTTAAGCATTCTGGGAACGTCAAGTGAGAATCTAATTAGGGTTTGATTGTGAATTATTGATTCGGAGCGAGAAGGCATTGGGGCTAGGAAAGGGAAAAGTGTACTAGGTGGCAGTAGTTCAACCCTTGTGAAACAGGAAAGCGAATTCAGGCAAGTAACTCCGCTTACTCATATAAATTGTTTATAGAGAGGATATTGTTCATGCCATGATAGAGTATTGAACTTTTATAGCAATTGTGAACCTGTTATTGTTCCTTGTAAACCTACTATTGATTCTTGAGATACCCTGTCATTGTTCTTGTAAACCTATCATTGATATGATTATTGTTCAAACCTTATAGTATCCTTTTCATTCATATCTTGATCACCTGTTGATACCTTGAATTCTTGTTAACCCTATAAGAACCTTTATGAACTCCCTTGCGTAATGATCTTTCATTTTATTGTTATCTTATTCCATGATGATCCTTGGAACTGTTTTGATTCCCTAACTTGTATGCCTTATGATCATTTGATCAAGATCTTTAATATTGAACCTTGCTTACCTTTGATTCATTCACTTTCTTTGAATTCTTGAAATTGAACTTAAGAATGATTTTCGACTTGAAAGAGTCTGAATGATTTCATATTCTTGGTAATAATAAAATGAACTTAGTAAAACCTTTCTTTCTTCCAAAGGTTTTCCAAATGAATTCCTAATGGATTGGATTGAGACGTAAGAGACTAGTGGGACTAGTCCAGTCATATAAGAGACTAGTGGGGCTAGTCCAATTTAAGGCTGAAATTATGCCATAGGTACCTTAAAGACCAGATGGAGTTCGGTACGGACTAATCACCCATATTATTATGAATTGAAAGTTAAAGTAGTCCAATCAAGGGTTCCATATCATTTAATAAAGAGAAATTGAATCCCTTATTCAGCAATTGATTATTTGAAAATGAAATGTTTAAAATGATTTGTGATGAGTTGATTGAGATATTGTTTGATATTCAGTTTTGAGAACCCTGATTCTATTCTGATATTGTTATCAATCATATAATTGATTCCTAGAGATGTATAGATTCTTGCTTTCCACTTGAAAGATCCTTTGAGATCCTGATAATGATTTGTGATGATTGTCGGCTTCCACCCTATCTTGAGCTTTGATTCCCGAAAGCCCAAATCTTTCTTCATAACCCTTTCATAGCCCAGAGATAGAAATCTGCCACCTAGAGATTTAAAGTAGAATGCCTTAAAAGCAGTATTAGTATATTGTTGATATTGTATCGTAGAACTGTCATATAGTTACTTGTTGAGTTTTATACTCATATGTTTTACGTTGTTCTAACCATGGCAGTTAAGCAAGAGGATGGCCAGACTTAGGCGCACTGCTCGTAAGTGCGTTCCTCGTGGCCCCTACCGTATTGTAGGCTTCCAGATGCCAGAGCAGGTAGTACAGGTTATGGGTGAGCAAGCGCTTGTAAGAATAAGCCTTATGGCTCAAGATCAATAAGAATCAGGGTTCAAGGTTGAATAGTTTAAAGCGCTTGTAATTTAAAATAGGAGTTATTTTGAATAATAGCAACATGTTATGAGAAAGTTTGAAAATATTTGCAACATGGTTGCATTCATTTCTCGCTTATATTCAACAACCACTTATCTTCGTTCTATGCCTTGCTTCTATTCACCGATCACTTGCTTTCTTTTTTTCTTTTTTTTCTACGCTTCGGTTATATTTGCTGATCATTGGCTTCCTTTTCCTATGCCTCGCTTACTCTGCTAGGTATCACAATTATCTATCAATACTCAATCTCATATCATTCTATCCGTTACAAGCTTCTAACTACCCTTCGTTTTGAAAGTTATGACAAACACAGTCAAACACTAACCACATAGGCATATAAAACATCAATCATATAGCACGTAGCACGTAGCACATAGCACGTAAGACATGCAATCAAAATAATTTTTCAAAGAAGATTTGGAGTCAAAATGATTTTCCACGTATTTATTACGAATTTTTGAACATTTTTCAGAATTAAAACGGGTCTCCGAATCAATTTATAATTAAATAATAGGTTTCGAACACCCGAATCTGACTTTAAAATAATTTTACAATAATTATTGAGCCTTGAAAATAATTTAAAATAATATTTTAAAGCTCGAAACTATTTTTCAGAATTTTTAAATTAAAAGTAAATAATTAAATCTAATTAATAAATCAATTAAAATTAATTAATAACTAATTAAATTAATTTATTCAATTAATATTTAAATTAATTGACTAATTAAATAATTAATTATCATTTAAAATTAATTAATTAAATAATTAAGATTTATTTTTAAATAAAAATAATTTTTCAGAAATTAAATAATGAATTTTTGAATTTTAAATAATTAAAAACAATTTTCTAAAATAATTATAAAAAGAAAGTATAATTTTTGTAAATAATTAAAATAGGAATCAGGTTTTTGTAATTTTTTTAAAATTTCAGGGAGCAAAGTGCGAATGTGAGAAAAGAACGATGGCTAAAGTGTAAATTAGCCATCGTCTTCCTCCCCTCGCCGGCGACGGTCGGGGAAGCCACTAACGGCGACTCCGTCGCCTGAAGCTTTTCCGGCAATACCATAATGACCCAAAAACGTGCACAACTCATGGGACACGATCCCTGCTACTCCAGAAACACAGCTGCGATGTCAAAATCACCAACCGTTAACAATTTCGACCGGAAAAATCCGATCAAAGTTTTCGCCGCCACCCTGTTACTTTTTCCGGCGAACACCTTCCAGTTATCCTCCGTTAACCACATATACATCAATCAATTCGGTTTCAACGATCTACACGTTGGTATAGTCAATTTTAACTAATAACCCTAGAATCAAAAACACCTAAAATTCAATTAAGAACATTAATACACATGAACCCTAATTTTCAATTTCGAGAATCAAACTTAATTTTCTATATGTTATTGAACTTTATTTTTGACATATAATATACCAAATTGACCAGAAAAATATTATCTACATGATAGAATCATCAAATCATATCAACAACATCAAGAAAAAAATTTCATAATTTAATCTTTATTAAATTCGAAATAAAACAATTCAATACGAAAAATACCTTGATTTCTGCACAAAAATAGATGGTTGATTCAGAAAGGTATTTTCGAGAGCTTCATTTTGATATATTGCACGCTTGAATCGGAGTTCGATAATGCCCTCGTTCGTGCGTTTGATTTTCAAGAACGCGATATGAATTCGACATTTTCTCTGTATTTTACGGGATTTTACTGACTGGTTATGATTATACGAATAAAATGAAATGATAAAAGGGTTATATATATTTTTGGAATATTGGTTCGTTTTGGATCTTTTTGGATCGATAAATTAGTTACTTAGCCGCTAAGTAACGGCAAAAACGATCTGATTTAATACCGTAGTGGATAATTATCCAAACCAGACTTCTTATAAAACACTTTATACAAAAATAATATAATATTATCCCGACTTTTAAGAATACGGATTTTGTTGCTTTATCAAAATTATTATCGTATCAAAAATTTTGCGCCGGGCCACGCACGGGTCAAACCGTAATCCGGATCGAAAAAGTTAAAATACGGAAAATGTCTGGAATTACCATATTAGGCTAGGAATGAGTTTTCGGAAGAGTTTTGGGTTGTAAAAATATAAAAACGGTTGAAGTTGGATGATTCCCGGGTTTATAAAATAGTTTTGTAATTATTTAGAAAATAATTAAGAAATTCATAAATAATTATAAAATCATATAATAATTAACATATTAATTAACATAAATTATTATACATTAATTATCTATATTTTATTCAGGACATAATAAAATTAACATACTTATACTTTACCACATATCAACATCCACATAACAACACCAATCGTCAAATAATTCACCAAAAATCACATAATAATCACGTAATAATCATTTACCGATAAAATAATTACACGTTATGTCCAGGATATTACAAGTGGGGCCGCTTCAAAGGAGAATTGAGAGGCACAATTCTTTAGAAACTCCTGCAGAACCAGGACGATGTTCCATGGCCAAAATGGACATACCCATGAGAGCTGAACGAGTCAGAAAAGATCTAATGATAAGTATATCATCGTTTACACAAACGGTCGAATAGTTCAAGGACAAGCACGTCTAATGTCTACCAGTTAAGTCGGTATGCTTACTCGAGCGAAGGTTCAAGGAGCATTCTCTACCTATCGTATGCTATATTTGATCGAAGAAATTATCACCAAATCAAACTTTGTGTTTGTCTGTCTATCTGGTGTGTGTTACTAAGATCACCAATCTCACCCATGTGGGGGATTGTTGGAAAATATGGGTATAAGTCCCATATTGATAAGTCATATTTTGAGTATTATGACTAAAGGATGTGTGAGATATGATGATATTCTCTTAATAATGGAAATTATTATTTTCCACTAGAATTTGGCTCAAATATTATGGCATAAATTAATTTGATTTTATTTCATATTAATTGATATGGTGATTTTCTTGATATATTTAATCTGATTTTATTTCAGATTATTTATGGAATAGAGTAGCTTGCAAGTATTACATCGATTCCATAATTAATGATATTTAATTATGTAAAAGAGTAGAGCACAAGTCTATCTACACCTATATAAACACGTCTAGGGCGTTAGGGTTAGATACACCAAAAACACATTCGCTTCTAAACACAAAATCCTACCTATCTCTCCTCCGGTGATAATTTCTTGCTCTGTTTCAAGCTCGCTGAGAGTGTTGTTTTACATCACTGCAATCCGTTTTATCCTGGGAGGCTTTTCGCTCGCTCACGACGGTGAGGTCTAATAAGCTTTAAGGAGATAGTTTTGTACTGGACTCAGATTATATCCTTCTCTTCTCCTTTTCTGTTACTCTGTTTGATCATTTTGTTCACACACACATACACATATTGGTTTGTTTCTGCACAGATTGTACAACAATCTTAAAGATTAATATTTTGTTTAATCTGTGACTGACAAATCTGTCTTGCATGTTTTTATTTAACAGACTAATGGAGAACATGAACAATATGACTGGTAATGATGTGGTTGATCCCAACGCACAGATTATAATATCTAATGGGGATCACCAACCGCCGCTAAACCCTAATGCACAGGTACTAGTACCTGATGGGGGTCAACCGCCGGTTGGACACGTGCCTTCAGAACATGTGCCTTGGGGAGGAACGCCTTGGGGACATACTGTCGTTGGACAGTTCCAGCCTTCCACGTGCCTCTTGGACAGAATACTGGTGTACATACACCTGTTATGACTATTCCACCTATTGCGCCTACGCATCCTGTAGCGCCTACTCATCTTGTTGTGCCTGCTGCATACACGGGGAAACCTGAAAAGTTCAATGGATCGAACTTCAAGCGCTGGCAGCAAAAGATGATGTTTTATCTTACCACTCTAAACCTTGATCGATATCTCAAGGAGGAAGTACCGTTGCTCACTGTTGAGAGTAATATGCAGACTGTGTATGTTGCGGATGCCTCGAAGCATGCCGACTATATCTGTCGGAACTATGTGCTAAATTGTTTGGCTGATTTATTGTATAATGTATACTGCTCGAAAACAACAGCTAAGGTCTTATGGGAATCACTTGACCATAAGTATAAGACCGAAGATGTTGGGGCAAAGAGAAGTGGATCGTTGGTCGCTTTCTTGATTACAAGATGGCGGATTCTAAGAATGTGGTCAGTCAGGTGCAAGAACTATAAGTGATCATCCATGATATCCATGCTGAGGGGATGGTCATAAGTGAGTCCTTCCAAGTTGCTGCTGTGATTGAAGTGTTGCCGTCTGGTTGGAAATATTTCAAGAACTACTTTAAGCACAAGCGTAAGGAGATGTCTATGGAGGATCTTATCGTTAGACTTTGTATCGAAGAAGACAACAAAGGATCCGAGAGGAAAACTAATGTTGCCACTGAAAAGGCAAACGTTGTGGAGCACCAGAGTTCCAAGCCCAAGAAGAACAATTTTGGGAAAGGGGGGAAGCTGACACCCAAAGGAGGAATTTCGAACCCGTCAAAGTTTCAATAAAAGTGCTTCAACTGTGATAAAATGGGGCATAGGTATGCCGATTACAAGAAGCCCGAGAAGCCCAGCAAGAAGAAGGAAGCAAACATGATTGATAATGTGTCCAAGGAGATAGGTGATATAGACCTATGTGCTACAATCTCTGAAGTAAACCTCGTTGGCTCAAATCCAAGGGAATGGTGTATTGATACTGGAGCTACAAGGCATGTTTGCTCGGATAAGGCGGTTTTCTCTAGCCTCAAAATTTCTAATACTGGTGAGAAGCTCTACATGAGGAACTCTGTAACTTCTACGATTGAAGGAGAAGGCAAGTTAATTCTGAAGATGACCTATGGAAAGAATCTGACTATGAAGAATGTACTTTTTATGCCTGATATTCGCAAGAACCTGGTGTCTGGTTCTATGTTGAATAAGCATGGCTTTCACATTATAATAGAGTCAGATAAATTTATTTTATCTAAGAGTGGTATGTTTGTAGGTAAGGGTTATGTAATTGATGGGCCTTTTAAGCTCAATGTTATGTCCATTAAGGACGATAATGAAATGAAGAATTCTTCTGCTTACTTGCTTGAGTTTCCTCATTTATGGCATGCTAGATTAGGACATGTTAGTTATGACACTTTATGAAGGTTAAGTGTAAAAGAATACATACCAAAATTAACAATTGATTTAAAACATAAGTGTCATACTTGTGTTGAGGCAAAATTAATGAGATCATCATTTAAACGTGTGGAAATAAACACCAAAGTGCTAGCCCTAATACATAGCGATATATGTGATTTAAAATTCGCTCCAACAAGAGGAGGAAATAAGTATTTTATTACATTCATAGATGATTGTACAAAATACTGCTATGTATATTTGCTGAAAAGCAAAGACGAAGATATAGATAAATTTAAAATCTATAAGGAAGAAGTTGAGACACGATAATCTGAGAAAATCAAAACAAAACAAAGTGATAGTGGAGGTGAATATTTTAAACCCTTTGGGGAATTCTGTTCACAATATGGTATAATCCATGAGGTCACTGTACCATAATCCTCTCATTCAAATGGTGTGGCTGAGAGGAAGAATCGCACTTTTAAAGATATGATGAATGCGATGTTATTAAGCTCTGGACTTCCGCAATCGATGTAGGGGGAAGCCATCTTAAGCGCAAATAATATCTTAAATATTACGATGCACAAGAATAAGGATGTAAGTCCTTATGAATTATGGAAGAAGAAGAAACCAAGTTATCAAAACTTGAAAGTGTGGGGTTGCCTTGCAAAGGTACTAATCCCTACACCTAAAAAGGTGAAGATTGGTCCAGAGACTGTGTATTGTATCTTCATCGGATATCCTCCACATAGCACTGCATATTGGTTTTTCGTTCATGAATCTAAGATTCCTGATATTCAAAAGAATACCATTATGGAATCAAGGAACGCCTCATTATTTGAGACAACGTTTCCATGTAATCCAGAAAATGAACAACCTACGACGTTTAAACGAACTCATGAGTCTATAGATGATAATAATGAGAGTGAAGAGAGTGAAGATGGAAATGTGGGGGTTGTGAGAAGGAGCAAAAGATAACGTACGGAGAAATCATATGGGTCTGATTTTATGACCTATTTGCTCGAAGAAGGTGATCCGAAAACCTATATGGGAGCGGTTACCTCACCGGATGAGCCTATGTGGAAAGAGGCCATCAAGAACGAAGTTGATTCGTTTATGCAGAATCATACTTGGGAATTAGTAGATTTGCCAACCGGTTGTATACCATTAGGTAGCAAGTGGGTGTTCAAGAAAAAGTTAAAAACTGATGGCACTATCGATAAGTATAAGGCCAGACTTGTAATCAAAGGATACAAGCAACAGAAAGGCCTTGATTACTTCGATACATATTCTCCTATAACGAGAATAACATCCATAAGGATGATATTTTCTATTACTGCAACGCAAAATCCAACAGTACATCAGATGGATGTGAAAACAGATTTTCTAAATGGGGATATAGATGAGGAAATCTATATGGAATAACCTGAAGGGTTTGTTGTCCCTGGATAAGAGAGAAAAGTCTGTAAATTAGTGAAATCACTATATGGTCTAAAGCAAGCGCCTATGAAATGGCATGAAAAAATTGATGAGATCGTGCTGGCAAATGGCTTCAAAATCAATGAATGTGATAGTTGTATCTATTACAAGGAAATTGAGAAAAAACTATGTCACGTAAAATGACAGCGGTTATGTCATGATGACATTATATGTAGATGATCTACTTATTGCCGGAAGCAGTGATAAAGTGATCAAATCTACCACGGACATGTTGAAATCAAGATTCGACAAGAAAGTCATGGGACTAGCAAATGTTATTCTAGGAATTCAAATTTCTAGAACATCAAAGGGTATCGCACTAAGTCAACCTCATTACATTGACAAGATCCTAGAAAAGTTTCTTAAGGATGACTTTGAGAAATCTAGGTCACCGGTGGATATGACTTTACATCTATCCAAGAATAAAGGTGTAGGAGTCTCCCAAGTGGAATACTCGAGAATAATCGGAAGTCTGATGTACCTTATGAGTTGTACAAGACCAGAAATTGCATACTCAATTAGCATGTTGAGTAGATTTACGAGTAATCTGGGAGCTGATCACTGGAAAGCAATCATAAGAGTACTAAGGTATTTGAGGGGAACTCGAGACTATGGACTGTACTATGGCAGATATCCAGCAGTATTAGAGGGATATACTGACACAAACTGGATATCTAGCAAGAAGGCACTAAAGTCAATGAGTGGCTACGTATTCACACTAGCCGGAGCGGCAGTATCATGGAAATCCTCCAAGCAAATGGTGATAACTCATTCCACAATGAAAGTTGAGTTCGTGACGCTAGATAAATGCGCTGAAGAGGCTGAATATCTCCGTCAGTTTCTGGAGGATATTCCAAGATGGCCAAAGCCTGTGACTGCAATTGGGATACATTGTGGTAGTCAATCCGCTATTGGCAGAGCACAGAGCACGATGTATAATGGAAAAACCCGTCATATACGATGACGACATAGTTCCATTAGACTATTAATCTCAACTGGAATTATTACCATTGACTATATATCATCAAAGGATAAGATCGCAGATCCGCTAACCAAAGGGTTATCAAGAGAAGTGGTTGAGAAATCATCGAGAGGGATGAGCCTTAAGCCTATTGCTTAATTGCATCATGGTGGACACTCAACCATTGCTGACTGGAGATCCCAAGAACTTGGTTCAATGGGACAACTAATCATGATAACCAAATCACTGGGGGGTAACCCCTGGCCTGTTCCTATGATGAGAAACAGTGAGACCCGTAAGGTACGAGGTTAAGCTTCTGAGATTTTAATGATATTCCGGTGAATACATGGAGTTCAAAATATTGAATTCATGGAATTCAGTTGAGTAAACGCGGGTTACTCTATAAGACAAAGATCACCTATGTGGGAGAGAAGTGGGGTCGCTTCAAAGGAGAATTGCAAGGCATAATTCTTTAGAAACTCCTACAGAACCAGAACGATGTTCCATGGCCAAAATGGACATACCCATGAGAGCTGAACGAGTCAGAAAAGATATATTAATAAGTATATCATCATTTACATAAATGCTCGAACAGTTCAAGGACAAGCACGTCTACTGTCTACCAGTAAAGTCGGTATGCTTACTCGAGTGAAGGTTCAAGGAGCATTCTCTACCTATCGTACGTTATATCTGATCGAAGAAATTATCACCAAGTCAGGCCTTGTGTCTGTCTGTCTGTCTGGTGTGTGCTACTAAGATCACCAATCTCACCCATGTGGGGGATTGTTGGAAAATATGGGTATAAGTCCCATATTGGTAAGTCATATTTTGGGCATTATGACTAAAGGATGTGTGAGATATGATGATATTCTCTTAATAATGGAAATTATTATTTTCCACTAAAATTTGGCTCAAATATTATGGCATAAATTAATTTGATTTTGTTTCAGATTAATTAATATGGTGTATGTCTTGATATATTTATTCTGATTCTGTTTCAGATTATTTATGGAATAGAGTAGCTTGTAAGTATTACACTGATTCCATAATTAATGATATTTAATTATGGAAAAGAGTAGAGCACAAGTCTATCTACACCTATATAAACACCTCTAGGGCGTTAGGGTTAGATACACCAAAAACACATTCGCCTCTAAACACTAAACCCTGCCTCTCTCTCCTCCGGTGATAATTTCTTGCTCTGTTTCAAGCTCGCACACGACGGTGAGGGCTATATCACTGCAATCCATTTTATCCTGGGTGGCTTTTCGCTCGCACACGACGGTGAGGGCTAATAAGCTTTAAGGAGACAGTTCTGTAGTAGACTCGGATTATATCCTTCTCTTTTCCTTTTATGTTACTCTTTTTGTTCATTTTGTTCACATACACATATAAATATTGGTTTGTTTCTGCACAGATTGTACAACATAAGTCAGGTGCTATTGATCTAATTTATGTTGATTTCGTCTCTGTTTTTACTCCTCGAGCTAAGATTGAAGTGTGCGGCGAGTACTCTTCTTAATATATTATTTTAATAATAGTAAAATTCACAATGGTTTACCGGTTTAGTTTCTTTGTTAATAAATAGGGGGAGATAGGAATGCATCAAATGGGTTTGCAGGCATGTCTTATGAGCCAAGGACCACGTAAAATGTCAAGAAATGCCTCCAAAGCTAGATGCACTCTTATCTTTTGAATAAAAAAAGGCATAAGTATGCATTTAAATAGAAATATAAAGTCCAGGTAAAAGGATTTGATCTTGTGTCAGATTATTTAACATTTGTTCTTTAAGTATTATGATTCTGAAGTTTTACATTATAAATATAATAATTTTTATGCATATGTTGGATCTTGGAATTATTTGATTTCGTCCATCCATATTATTGTCAAATAAAAGGATAAATGGGGAATGGGTTCATCTTTATCTGAGATCTGAGGTAATGAGATATAATATGTATACATAATTACATCTTAGTAGCGTCCGGGTTGGTCCATGTACCCTGAAAATTACATAATTACATAATTCTGCATAATTACATAATTTTGTATTCTAATTTTTCTGCATTTTGTTGTTTGTTGAAAGTGTATCGCTTTTCATGGAAAGTCAGGCTTCATCGGATGGTGATGCGTCTCGTAAAGATACAAAAGATATAATTTCACAGTGGATGATAGTAAGTATATAATGTTTATGTTTATAGCTTAGATGTAATTCAATTAGTGAAAATTTATACATATTGAAGTTGCATTTTTAGTCTATGTATAGGCATTAATAATCTTTGTTTGTGTTTTATGTTATCCGACTTAAGTATAGTACTTCATCATATGTATGACTATCAATGTATGTTTCTAATGCTATTTTTACAATACGTGTACATATTAGACGATTAGAAATACTGTCACTTGGAAACTAATTTTAGTATTTTTAATTTTGAGATACTTTTATAATCATTTGATCATTTTGAATGTGCTTCACCTTGTAACTTTGTGGTATTATCTGGATTTCTGTTGTATGGCTTCAGAATGGAGTTCATATATGTATAATTTTTTATGAGCTCCCAAGTGTAGTACTAGATTAGGCCAAAGTTGTGATATTTCTTTCCAGGAAATAATAGCATATTTAGAAGCTAAAGAAAAAGATTGTCTATGTATGAACCATCTGCACTAATAATTCTTGTATTTTCCAATACAACTCCTGTAAAATAACACCTGGAAGTAATCGGAAAGATTTTACTTAATATAACACTTAGTATGTTATATGTAAGATGAGGATATAATTGTCGACAATATAGTACTATATATTATGATTAGATGATAAGGGCTATATGAGCAAAGTTCCATATGCTTCGGTAATTGGATCCATAGGTGTTGACAGAGGAATTTGAGAGCAACAAAGTCTGAAGTTCATAGCCGGAAACAAGATCTGTGATGGCGGTTCTTCGTCGGAAATGTGAACAGTAATCGATGGATCCGATGAACAGTATTCGTCGGAAAAGATGAACAGTGTTTGGTGGTGATGATTATTGGGGGCTGAGATTGCTTAGGGTTAGTGGTGGCTCCCTTGCGCTCTCACTTCTGACCCCTTACAATTTGCCTATGAATTTCTATTTATAGGGAATCAAGCCCACGTAGTTCTTGGGGAACAAGAAACCTAACGGGCTTAGATTTCTTATCCCGAGGCCCAGTAGGAAACCTACCGGAAACCGTCTATAACTAGCTTTAGGAATGTCCGCCGATGAGGCCCAACCACAAAGGCCCAAGGCTCGTCTGCGGCTTCGAGACTTCACGAATAAGGCATCTTCCTGGCCAAGGATAACCCTCCGCTACCAGTTGTTTCTCTAGTCCGTGGACGCAGGTATAGCCGTGGTTCACCTCAAATGTTGGACGCATCCTTGCCCCCCGATAAGGAGCCCCTACCAGATTACTGGACAAGTGATCCCAAGCTTTTGGGTATAAAGTGCAGGATACTCCAAATTCTCCCAACGAGGACACCCGTTGACTACAGAGACAGAGCTCCCAAAGCACACACCATATTTCACCCCACATCCCCAATGAGGACACCCATTGACTACAGGAGGAGGTCTTCAATCAGCAGGCATACCCCTGGAGGTCTCTGATCACGGACACCGCATTTCCTGTAGATGTGCTACAAGAGGGAGTTCTTCAATAGAATACCTGCATCAAATAGGTTAATAATAATAATCTCCATCTTCCCTGAATCTTCCACAGAGCATGTCCAAGTAATCATGTTGAAGTCCCATCCAAGCTATCTTTCTTACTTAGGGCGCGCCCTAAAGCTCACCATAGGAAAAAATTCAATCAAGGAATCTCTCACCCCTTCTTCAGTAATTGGGCGCACCTCCTTACTATGTTTGAGGGCGCGCCTCTTATACATAGACAGTGGCAACTTTTCATCAGTCATTTTCACCACAAGGCGCATCCTGATCACAGAGAGCGTGCCTTCTTTCCTTTTATGGAAAGGAAATATTTCCTGTTTCCTCAATTTTAGGCGTTTCTTTCTCAAATTTGACTATTTTATCAATCTCAACCTGAATATTGTTTATACCAATTTTTGGGCATAAAAACTACCCCCTAAATTCCATATGTCATTGAAAATGGGATTGGAATTTTTTCTCATCTTTATTAAAAATGTATAAACAAACTTCCCAATACTTTTACTGGGCGCGCCCTCAACAGGGCATGCCTTTTTAAAGTTCCAAATTTTGCATTCAGAATTTCTATTTATTGTGAAAATCATATGAGGCGCGCCTTCAAGAGGGCGCGTCCTAGAATTTGAAATGATTCGAAACGGTTTCCCTAGAATTTGAAATGATTCGAAATGGTTTCCCTTATTCTTCGGGAACCGCGATTGACATGATTGATTTGACAGTTGTCATTTTCAACTATAAATATCAGTCACATCTTTTCTTTTTACCTTTACTCCTTTTTTCTTACTTTACTCTTCTTCAAAAACTTACCACACCGGCGGGAAGATATTTTGCTAGGAATCGGCCTCAATCCTTCACCGTTTCTTTAATTTTTTCGATTCATCTCCCTCTCCAATCAAAAAGGTACACCCGACTCTTCATATTTCTGAGTTTCATCTATTAAATCCCTATGCATGTCACAAAACTGTTCATCTTCCATTTCTTGAATATACATATTTTTGTATGTATCTGTGTATATATAAGTGTATGTATCTGTGTTTGCCTATCCAGATCAAAAATCATAGGGTAATCAATTTCAAATTTGTATTTTTGAGAATTTCAATTGTTAGTATCTTTATGCCTTAGAAAATCATCACTTATAATCTGCACATAACCATATCTGTTTTTAGAGTCCGCCAGCAACTTAGGGCGCGCCCTCATAGATTTCTCTTAACAAATGGAGTCAGGCTTTAGTTAGAGATGTACCTTTGGATGCACCTTGTCCTTTAACAGGGCGCGCCTTATTTTAGTTAAAGTTATATCCCTTTAAATAGACTAGGATTTTCTTTATGGCGCTCCTTCTCATGATAAGGCCCGTCTTTTGTTATAATAGGATAAATTTAAGCCCATCCCTTTTATTGGGGCATGATATCTTTTCAATACACGCCTTTCATTGCTCTTTAGTTTTCCTTCTTCTTAATTTTTGAACTGGACGCGCGTTCAAACTTTTTTGATTTTCTTGAAAGCTGGAAAACGAGGGCGCGTCCTCTCCTTTTCACCCATTCAAGGATTTCCTTACCAATTTGGGAATCTACTCGCCTCCAAGCACCTACTTCAACCCTCAGCCTCCAAACGCCCATCATACCCCTGAGTTTCTGAACCGGGTGGCGCGCCTCGTTCAAGATTCCAAAAAAGGTACTCTGATGGCAGATTCTTCAAATAGTTCTTCCATGGACAACGTTCCTTTGTCTTGTAGACATGGGAAGCAAAAACTAATCCAAAAGGAGAGATCCCCAGCCCCTATTAACACAGAATTAGATGATGATGATTGGTTCGAGAGCTTGAATGCTGACAGATATAGAGGTGTTGAAATGGGCATTAATGTAGATGCAGGGCCATCTAAAGTCTCCTATAGGGCTGTTTCTCCAAGCCTATCTCCACAAAAATCACAGGACGCGCCTACTTCTCCCATTCCTGAGGGCGCGCCTGAAGGGAACATGTCGCCCCTTCGTGATGAATTGAATTTTTTTGATGAGGACTCTTTTCAGTTTTCCACCTCTCTTGAACCTTCTCCAATCCCCTTCCAGCACTTGGAAGTTTCTGACAGTGAATTGGACTTTGACTGGAATGAATTTGAACCATGCAGTGAAGCTGTGAAGAAACGCTTTAGGAAGGAGCATGGGAAGCTTTTCTGCGTGGGCCTGTCCTCAGCTTGTTCTGATGAGCAGTTAGAATGGCTCATGGAATTTTATGACATGGAAGGCATATGGGCGCGCCCTTTAAGCATGATGCGCCCCTATATTTTCAACTACGGGAGAAACTTCAAGATCCCTAGGATGGTAACCAGCCTTAAGTTGGTATCTTTGGGTATAGGCGCGCCCTACATCCCTATCTTAGGGAAGTGATCGAATTTTATGATGTGGCTCAACTCCAACTCTCTCCCAACAGCTACAAATTTATTCTGACCCTGTTCATTCTCTACACGGACCTGGGTTTTCCTCAACCTTCGATGGTCGAAGTCAGCTATTTTTTTAACTTGAGAAAATCTGACCACGGATACTACTACTTGGTTGCTGACAAGCAACATAATAAGAAAGGTTTCTCTTCTGGCAAGCTCAGCCATGAAAAAAGCTGGAAGGAAAACTTTTATTTACTTGTATGATGTTCCCAGATTAAGAATAAGATTTAACATGTCACCAAGTAAGGGCGCACCTTCTCATTCTCTTTTCCCTGTATTATTTCTATGTTTTTCTTTTTTTACAACCTTATTCTTTTCAGACAGACCAGGGGCCAAACCACTTAAGGGCGACCCTAAAAGGCGAGCTGAAGCCCTTCTCAGAGTAGCCGCTGAAAGATGGAACTTGAAGACTTTAGTTACTAGGACCAATTTGGTGCGAGTCGGAATCCTTTCTGACCAAGTAGGAACGAAGTGTAAATTAATAAAATTTAGGAAAGGTGTCCCTGTTTCTCATGTCCTTGACCCAGATAGTGAAGAGGAGGCTGAAGAAGAAGAAGATGAGGTAGAAAACAACTCTTTTCAAGGCCAAGCCCCTTCAGGTTCAATCATTACAAAGTCTAAAGGTGCGCCTTCCATAATCGGCGCATCCTAGCTTCCTTCCTGTTAGCTTTTGTATTGGCATACTAGATTATTGATAGAAATTCCTGTTAATATTGTTTAACAAACTATCTGTTACTTAGGGCGCGCCTATTTACTCGAGGCTTAGCACTTTATACATCTTTATCAATGTTATCTTTATCAATTGCCTTTTGATAAGTGGCATTTTATACTACTTAGAATGTCTTATAATGGCTTGAATTGATGTCTTGAAATCAGGTATTTTATGTATTTGATGTGTTTTTCTAGTGTTTGTGCGTTTCAGGGTATAACTTGTGTTTGTGGGGAGATTTCATTAGGAATAAGCGTAGGGGAGTGCTTGGCATTGGATGTGGGAAGTTAGGAGCAAAACGCAGCAGAAATCGGGAGCAGAATAAGGAATTTTCCAGTAACCTGCTGGGCGCCCGCTCAAGAAAGCTGGGCGTCCCCTCAGGATGCTGGGCGCCCGCTCAGGAATGTTGGGCGGCCGCTCAGGGATGAGAAATTTAATTCCAATTTTTATAATCCTTATTCCGATGGACTTCTGAGACGGCTGGTTCTTGTGGGCTTCTATATAAGTAGTTCTCAGAGACATTTCACGGAGAAAGTTATCAAGCAAGAAGCGAGGAGAGAAGAAGAAGACCGTTTTAGCACATCACAACGAAGAAGAGGAAGCATATATTTCTTGTGATTCTTTTATTCGTTGTATCAGTGGATGCTAGTTTTCTTTACTTTGAACCTTATTACTCTTGTGACGTACTCTAGTTTTATTAAGTATTTTTATTAGTTTATATTGTATGTTATATCATGTTTTCATATGAACCCATGGTGACGATGAGTTCTATCATGGGCTAATCGTGATCATGGGGTCGTAACGGATTTACTATGGATTTCTTTAGTTAGTTGTTTAATACCCTAGTGTTTGATGATTGTATGATATCTAGCATAGGTTGCGCTTATTCATCTTATGTGTATCGCGAACATATAAGATAGTCTGTTAATCTCTTGTGAAGCGATGGTGGATCTTGAGGTTTAGAACTTGCCATGCTAGCATAGGTTCATATGTGTGTATGTATGATTAGTGGGTAACTCTAACCGTTTTACTTTCCCTGTGTAATCATAAAGAATAACTTGTGCTTAAATCGTTATGTTGTCAAATTCTGTAGACATATAGGATCTCAACATAATTGATGTCTATTCAACTTATATCTTAATTGTGGATGTTTGATAGAATGGTATTGGTACAACGACAGTTGGCTTTTATCTGTTTCGTGTTGTTCGATTAATATCATCATCGTTACATGCCAAGGGTAATAACAATAACTATTGAAATAAGTAGTAATGAAGTTATGATCTCATGTGTGTTTAATATTGTTAATTCAAGTGTCAATTAAGTGTTTAATTCTCGTAGTTAATTATAGTTAATAATTAGTTAATCAAATCTAAGTGTTATTGTCTTGACATTGAGAAGTAATCATATATTGGTAAGTAAGTGTTAATTGAACATAATTAGTCTGAGTCTCTGTGGGAACGAACTAGGAATTATTCTATATTACTTGTGAACGCGTATACTTGCGTGAATTATTAGCGTGTGTTTTGTGCCTAACAAGTTTTCGACGCCGCTGCCGGGGACTCGGCGTATTTGTTTAGTTTATGTATTTACCATTAGTGGTCATTAGGACTCATTGATTAAGACGTGTTACTTATTGTTTCCGGTTGTGTTTCAGGTACTTTAGCGAGCGTTTATGCAAATATGTTCTCGTACTCGCAAGAGGACTTTAGATATGGCTGAGGAGACAGCCTCAGTTCTTGATATTCCGGAGAAGATAGATTTTGAAGATTCGGATAAAGAGAGTGAGCAGAAAGAACCAATAATCATGGGTGATCGTATAGTTCCGGCAGATCCAGCTCTTATGGATTTTTCTCGGCCTAAAATTGATGACATTCAGTCAAGCATCCTTCATCCGGCTATTCAGGCTAACACTTTTGAAATCAAGCCGGGCTTTATTCAGATGGTGCAGAATTCTGTTTCTTTCAGAGGTGCTGCGACTGAAGACCCCAACATGCATATCAGGAATTTTGTCGAGATCTGTAGTACTTTCAAATATAATGGTATGACTGATGAGGCTATCAAGCTGAGGCTTTTCCCATTCTCTCTGAGAGATAAAGCTAAGGACTGGTTACATTCTGAACCAGCTGGGTCCATCACTACATGGCAAGATCTTGCACAAAAGTTTCTGGTGAAGTTCTATCCAATGGCGAAGACTGCAGCTATGAGGAGTGCTCTTACTCAGTTTGCGCAGCAACCAACAGAATCTATGTGCGAATCTTGGGAGCACTACAAGGAGATATTGAGAAAATGTCCACATCATGGTATGCCTGACTGGATGGTGATCACTGGTTTCTATAATGGTTTGGGGGCCCAATCTCGGCCCATGCTCGATGCAGCAGCTGGAGGCGCCTTGTGGGCCAAAAGCTATACTGAGGCTTATAATCTTATTGAAAATATGGCTGCAAATGAGCATTAAAACCCAACTCAAAGGATGATGCCTGGGAAGGCAGCAGGTATTCTGGAAGTTGATGCAGCTACAGTTATTGCAGTGCAGCTCCAAGCGCTATCTTTGAAGGTCGATTCTTTAGCCAACTATGGAGTCAATCAGATAGCTATGGTCTGTGAGCTTTGTGCAGATTCTCATGCTACGAATCAGTGTTCTCTTGTTAATGAAACTATGCAGTATGTGAACAATTATAGGGACCGTATCAGCCTGTGTCAGCTACTTATCATCCTAACAACAGAAATCATCCCAATTTCAGCTGGAGCAATAATCAGAATGCTATTCAGCAACCATATCAACAAGGCATAAGTAAACAGTTTAATCCACCTGGATTCCAGCAACCACAGCATTACGCTCAAAAGCAATCATATCCTCAACAAGGAGGTGTTGCTCCACCTTCTAGTGCTGATTTCGAGGAGCTCAAGCTGTTGTGCAAAAGTTAGGGTATTTCTATCAAGACCTTGGAAAATAAAATTGGTCAAATAGCTAATGCAGTGCTCAATCGTCAACCTGGCACACTTCCCAGCGATACTGAAGTGCCAGGCAGGAAGGAAGCAAAAGATCAAGTCAAAGCTATTACCTTAAGGTCTGGAAAAGTTGCTGATGTTGAAAAAGCGAAAGACGGAAAAGCTGAAGTTGTTGATGAAGAAGAGAAGTAAAAGGAGAAAGCGGTAGAACCAAGGAAGACTACTGTTGAACACACTTTGCCTGAGGGTAATACATGGGAGAAACAGCTCTATCATCCACCACCTTTCCCTAAGAGATTGCAACAACAAAAGCTGGATAAACAGTTCGGTAAGTTTCTGGAGGTGTTCAAGAAACTTCACATCAATATACCTTTTGCTGAGGCTCTGGAGCAAATGCCTAGTTATGCAAAATTCATGAAGAGTATTCTTTCAAGGAAGGTGAAACTGGATGACCTTGAGACCGTTGCTCTAACGGAAGAGTGCAGTGTTGTGCTGCAACAAAAATTACCTCCAAAGCTTAAAGATCTAGGTAGCTTCACCATTTCTTGCACCATCGGCAAGTTGTCTTGCGACAAATGCCTGTGCGATTTGGGAGCAAGCATCAATCTGATGCCATTGTATATCTTCAAAAAGTTGAATTTGCCTGATTAAAAGCCCACCTACATGTTGCTATAATTGGTTGATCGTTATATTACATACCCACGAGGCATCGTGGAGGACGTGTTAGTAAATGTGGATAAGCTCTTCTTCCCTGCAGACTTTGTCATTTTGGATTTCGAGGAAGATAAGAAGATTCCCATAATCTTGGGAAGACCTTTCTTGGCTACAGGCCATACCTTGATAGATGTGCAGAAAGGTGAACTTACTATGAGGGTGCAGGATCAGGATGTGACATTCAATGTATTCAAAGCTATGAAATTCCCTACAGAAGACGAGGACTGCTTAAAGGTGGATTTGATTGATTTTTGGTAACTTCAGAATTTGATCATATGCTAATGTCCGATGCCTTAAAGAAAGCCTTGGTGGGGGACTTTGACAGTGACGATGAGGATGGCAATGAGCAACTACAATATCTAAATGCTTCTCCTTGGAGGCGAAAGCTAGACATGCCATTTGAATCTCTTGGTACTACTGATCTCAAGAATGCTGAAGGAAAGCTCAAACCATCTATTGAGGAAGCACCTACTTTGGAGCTTAAACCATTGCCTAAACACTTGAGGTATGCTTTTTTAGGTGATGCATCTACTTTACCTGTTATTTCAGGTAGTGAGGAGGACAAGCTCTTGAGGATCTTGAGAGAATTCAAATCGGCTATCGGATGGACTATAGCAGATATCAAAGGGATCAGCCTTTCGTATTGTATGTATAAAATTCTGCTAGAGAAAGGTAGTAAGCCGACTGTTGAGCAACAGCGACGACTTAATCCTATCATGAAAGAAGTGGTGAAGAAAGAAATTCTAAAGTGGCTGGATGTAGGAATCATATATCCTATTTCTGACAGTTCTTGGGTGAGCCCTGTGCAATGTGTACCTAAGAAAGGAGGTATGTAGCAAATGAGAAGAACGAGCTCATCCCCACTTGAACAGCCACAGGATGGAGGGTATACATGGATTACAGAAAGTTGAACAAAGCCACAAGAAAGGATCACTTACCTCTTCCATTTATTGATCAGATGCTTAACAGGTTGGCTGGTCATGAGGATAACTGTGCTAGATGCTTACCTAGTAGTCTTTAACATACTAGAAATATCATGTTCGAATTAGTTGTTTATGTGGAAATTCATTAACACAAGCAAATTCTGATGTTGAGCTTAGTCAAATTTACTTTGTGTATCTTATTACTAAGTCACAAACTAGATTCTTGCTTCTTATCTGTCAAATTCTGATGTTAGTAAATCTTAAGGATGAACCACATGCTTGATAAGCCTCACTTATCTGAAGAAAAGAAAAGAAAAGAAAATAAAAATCAGGTGCTCCTTTGAGATCTAGAGTAAATGTGTGAAAGGGAAGACCCAAGTGCTTTGCTGGTATTAAGTTATATGCATTAGAAAAGCAAATAATTTTTTCTTGGTGACTTTTCACATTCTCTTATTACTGGAGAAATACTCTGATAATAGCATAAATTCTGATAAACAGTTGTGACTCATTTACACTGAGGAGCCACTATGAAAAAGAATTCTAAAAGATGCATAAAATGAGCACAAACAGTTGAGGTGGACTCATGCACAAATTTATCCTATAGTAGACTTCAAAATTAATGACAGATTTTAAGCATTTTTCTTAGTTATGCCTTATTTCTAAGATATACTGAAGTTTATCAGACTTTAATCTTTATTTGATATTTTGCTAAATGCACACACTTTCACTCCATATGAATGATGAAAATTACTGTAGTGATTAAGTTGTTTTTGACAAACAATTAAGTGTCATTTGCATAAATTCTGAGAACAAGTTCTGATGGAAGTTCTGATGATTAAACTCTGAAGAAACAAGTCAGTATTTATATGAAGAATCACAGTAATAAACATTCACTTTTTGAGTCCAAAAGCCATGTTCTGATAACCATTAAATTCTGATAATAGTCAAGTTCTGATATTAAATCTTGATGGAAACTCTGATGCTTATGTGGCATTATTTATTTACTTGACTTATTTATGGTAAATTCTGTAACGGTCATATTTTATCAGAATATAATTAGGTGAGATAAAAATAGTCATAATCATTTGTGTTAGTGGTAAACGTGTTTGTCTTGAAAAACTGCATGTGTACAGTAATTATTACTTATTTCCCGTGCCCATTAACTCCTGCTTTAACTATTGACTATTCACATATTGCCTAAATCATTACACATCGGTCTAGGGAGATGCTCGTTAAGTTAACTCTACACTTAATTATTAATCAGTCCTCTAGTCCCTTGATATTCCATTGGCTATTTAACCGATATTTCATCTCAGACATATCATCTTCTATTCTCATACAAAATCATTCTCTCTCTTTTAATTCTCACTATTTTCCTCCTTCATAAAAATGGTTCTTGTAAACATGTTTATGAACTATGAAAACTTCAACGTTGAGTTCAGTTGTGGTGACTGGGAACAGGAATGGCACGTCACTGCTATTCCTGATGAGATATGGAACTTGGTTCCATAAGAGGTTCGGACAAATCTCTTATTCTTTGAGATGGACTATCAACTCCATCTTGATCGCTTGGAAGAAGAACGGAGAGAGGCTCTTCTTCAGCAAGAACGGATCATCCGTCTTGCAGTGCTAGTTGTCAGCAGCAGGAGGAACTAGTCGATAGCTCTCCTTCTTAGACCAAGGTTGTTACTGTTCACCATCTTAGACTAGGATTATCTTGTAATCTTTTGCATGTAATCTACAAATTTCATAAAATGTACTCTTTTGATGTTTTAATGAAATTTCTTTTGATTGCAAGATTTAGTCTTTGTTTATCTCGTATTATGTGCATATGAATGTTCTCCTTGAAGCATGTTAATCTTTACTTCACCTACTTTAACTGTATTTCCTGATGAATGTTTTGATTAAAATTATGGTTACTAGTAATTTGTGATGATTTGACAAACAAATGTTAAATTTGAATCGACATATCTGAGCAACACTTGAGAAAGTTGAAGCAATTGAGAAGATTCAAGAGAAGCAACAGGCCTAAATTTCTGAGGTCCTACAGAATCAATCTTCTCAACAGGCTCAATTGAATGAGATTCAATCTTCAGTAGAACTTCTTCTCTCTCTCCTACTACCTGATGATGCCAAAAAGGGGGAGAAGGTAGTTAAGTACAAATGTTCTAATGATCAAGTACTGAAGAAGAAAGATGATGAAGCTGATGACCAGGGAAACCCTAGCAAGGGTAGAGGTCAAATTCATCAGACCAGACATTGCATACTCAATTAGCAAGTTGAGTAGGTTTACGAGTAATCCGGGAGCTGATCACTGGAAAGCGATCATAAGGGTACTAAGGTACTTGAGGGGAACTCGAGACTATGGACTGCACTATGGCAGATACCCAGCAGTATTAGAAGGATATACTGACGCAAATTGGATATCTAGTAAGAAAGCACTTAAGTATACGAGCGGCTATGTGTTTACATTAGCTGGAGCGGCAATATCATGGAAATCCTCAAAACAAACGGTGATAACTCATTCCATGATGGAAGCTGAGTTTGTGGTACTAGATAAATGCGCCGAAGAGGCTGAATATCTATGTCAGTTTCTGGAGGATATTCCAAGATGGCCAAAGCCTGTAACTGCAATAGGGATTCATTGTGATAGTCAATCCGTTATTGGCAGAGCGCAGAGCACGATGTATAATGGAAAGTCTCGTCATATACGACAACACAGTTCCATTAGACAATTGATCTCAATCGGAATTATCACTATTGACTATATACCGTCAAAAGATAATATCACGGATCCACTAACCAAAGGTTTATCAAAAGAAGTGGTTGAGAAATCATCGAGAGGGATGGGCCTTAAGCCTATTGCTTAACGGCATCATGGTGGACACCCAACCATTGCTGACTGGAGATCCCAAGAACTTGGTTCAATGGGACAACTAAATCATGATGACCAAATCACTGTGGGGGTAACCCCTGGCCTGTTCCTATGATGAGGAAACAGTGAGACCCATAAGGTACGAGGTTAAGCTTTGATCTTTTAATGATCTTTGATGAATACATGGAGTTCAGGAGTGAATGCATGGAATTCAGTTGAGTAAACGCGGGTTACTCTATAAGATAAGTGGGGCCGCTTCAAAGGAGAATTGCGAGGCACAATTCTTTAAAAACTCCTGCAGAACCAGGACGATGTTCCATGGCCAAAATGGACATAATCATGAGAACTGAATGAGTCAGGTAAGATATAATGATGAGTATGTCATCGTTTACACAAACGGTCGAACAGTTCAAGGACATCGCGTCATACTGTCTACCAGTAAAGTCGATATACTTATTCGAGCGAAGGTTCAAGGAGCATTCTCTACCTATCGTATGCTATATCTGACCGCCGAAACTATCACCAAGTCAAGCTCCGCGTCTGTCTGTCTATGTGGTGCGTGCTACTGGACCATCAATCTCATTTGTGGGGGATTGTTGGACAAACTTAGTATTTTAGACTAAGTTGTGAATTATTTTAAGACTCTATATGAGTGAGACACATTATGTGTTAGTGGTGTGTATTTATTGGAACGTATTCTCCTCTTCGAGGGGATTCCAACGCATATTTACATGCTCAAAATGAGTAAAAGGTGAATGAGAACTGATGTTCCAAAGTTTTACCTTTTAATATGAAAAGTGGATTTGTACCACATCGAGAGTAGCACAAACCTATTCCTTAGTTTTTCTTATAAATACCATGTACCACATCGAAAAGAAAAACAAGTCCTTTCAAGCCTCTCTTTATAAATAGAGTCTTAGGGCATCAGTTTTATTAAGTCAAGGGAATAAGAGTCCTCTCTTTCATTCTCGGTCTCTTTAGTCTTAAATTTTTCAATACTCCGGTGATAGTTCTCGGGCTTAGTTCAAGTTCGCTGAGAGTATATTCGATCTATCGATTATACTGGTATCTCGTTTTATCCTGGGAGGCTATCGACTCGCACATACGGTGAGAGGCAAAATACCTTTAAGGAGACAGTTTCAACTGGACTCGAGGATTTCCATTTGGTTATATTCTTCCTTTCTCTGTTTGATTTCATTTAGTCACGCAAACACTTATTTGATTTATATGTATTAATCGCAGATTGTATTCACATCAACATCATGTGGAATGCTAGCTCTATAATTATTTATTTCTTACCATAAATTGGCAAAGAATTTAAGTTGCTTTGACAATATCCTTGTGTGCATTTTAATTAATGGATTTCCTTAGATTTTCAGAAGATTAACATCAACTGGTAGTGTTTTAAGTGTACAAGTGTTACTGAGAACTAGTATATATTCTTCTGTGCATTTACTGTGTCTCCATATCCCTAGTGATAAGGATTTGAACTAGTTACATGTCACGCTCAACTTCAGACTACTATCATGTACAGGACATTGTTGTGCTTATTATACATGCTTGTAACTATATAGGACCGAGCATGTGTCTATCTCCATTTACAAAGTATTTTATACCTAGATGTGCTTGCTATTTGGTATTTGTAATGCTCCTTGGATCCTAAAACTTGTCATACCATTGTAGTAACCAGCACTAGATCTATAAAGAAAAGACTGAATATTTCTTAAGTACTCGTCAATCTACAATATCGTTTATTTAACAAGTTGAATTTTGTGCTTACATGTATACAATGCAATCTTAGTAGAAATTTTTATCATAATCTTAAAAAAACAAATATTTAAATTAGTGAGTATTTGTCAACCTAGCTAGATCAGTGGTCTTATTTAGCAGAAACACAAAGTATTTGCTGTAGTGATGTAAGTTAGTGTTGAGTGGAAAAGAGGAGTAAATTACATTGGTTTGAATACTCGATCTTTATGACAGATAAGGTAATTAAAGTTAACTAATTCTAAACTGGGAATAGGAAATTCTGAAGCCATTAATTAATGATATACAAGAATGTGTAAAGGGGAAGCCTGTAAAAAACTATTTTATTTACAGGAGTTCTATTTGTGAACGACAATGTGTAGACTTATAGTATCTACAGGACAATCTAGCCTCTGATCCTGGCCAGTTAGGTTGAGGAGAACTCTTAGTGATTTCGCTTATCCAATGGCAGGGACCTTAATCTCTTCAAAGAAATATATAACTTGAGTTCTTACTTGACCAGCTACTGTAACGCCCCCAAATCCGGGGTCAAGGGATTTGGTCGTCACTATGAAACCTCAATCCAAATCAACCTGTTTAATCAATAAATAAATGCCAGCGGAAGATATTTATCATAAATGACCCCATACTACTCCAAGATCTTTTAAGGTTACAGTTCTAGAAATAAGAAATCCAAATTCCACAAATAAATTTTTCACTTTCTTTTAAAACTCTTTTCAATAAATTCCAACTCAAAACTAAACCCACTAGTATAACTTCAAAATGAAGTATACTAGGCCCAAATAAAATATACAACTATATATAATATAATATAAATAACTTTAAACAATAAAACTTACACTAGTCCGTAAACCCTGGACCAACCACCTTCCAAAAGCTTCTTCTTTGCTTCCTCGAATTATGCAGCTAAACAGCGCAAACTAATCCTCACTGGAGGTTAAATTTAAAAATAGGCAAGTATGAGCGGAAGAAATGCTCAGCAAGATCATTATGACATATATATAGGATCTTTTGATATAAAACCGACATCTGTATTAGAGCAGAACATTTAAAATCATAATTGCTGAATCATAAAATTTTAGTTGAGGAATCCCAGATTTAATTCCTTAATTGTATTCAAAACCAATTTGATATTTTTGAGCGAGATGCTTCAGCAATACTTTGAATCTTGACGAGAATAAAATTCGTAAAACAGTGTTTACGGAAATATCGTAAACCACAATAACATGAGACAATGATTATGGATTGAATCATAAACTTTATTCAAAACCGAACTCTTCAAATTAATACTTATTTTGCTGTCATATCAAATTAGATATCAATACGAACTTTGATGCTCACAACATTCCATACTGAAGTCAACATCATTCATCTATACTAATACCACCTTTGATATTTAGCAACAACGTAAGTATCAGCATAAATCAAAATCTGAATCAAACCGTACTTTACCATTATTCCAAAACAGAAACAGTTGATAAATCATTTATTTTATGAATATCAAAAACAATATGATAATTTAGATTAGGATCATCCTCCGACGGACGTACTATCACATGCTGATCAGCCCGTGTGATAGCACAAGGTCATGATTCATAGAAACGTGACCCGAAAAATACGAGTACTCAAACAAAAAGGCAATATACCTGCCTGTGGCAAAAGTTGTGTCATAATATTCCATATGGCACTTAGAAATAGCCCTCCGCTGGACCGTCCGTCCCGGTCACTTACGCAATTATGATCCAATCTTAAAACCTTTTATTGAAATAGGGTCATAATAATCGACACCCGAAATAATTTTATTCCCCCGATTCTTGGGTAGAAATATTCGCAACCAAATCACTTTTCTCAAAATCCAAAACATTTATAAATCCGATAATTGGATAAGTAAAATCACTTGACTATTCTAAACATAGAATAGCATAGGGTACTTGCATAAACAGAATCATTTAATTCAGCGATATGTAAAACATTTATCGATTCTAACTGAGAATAGGGAAAGCAATACTTGCATGATACGATTCAAAATAAATATCACTTGAACAATAAGTGATGATAGGGATACTTGCATAATATGATTCGAAATAAACGTCACTTGAACAATAAGTGAAGTCAGGGTACTTGCCTTTGGGTTTTTAGCAGTTAGCACACTCGCAAACACGTATCTATTCTGACATTCTGTCTCAAGACATCACCGTCCTTCTTTTCAACACTTGACTGATATGTTGTTCCTGCGATTGCTAGAATCCAGATACCCAATACCATTCCATCTCATTCTTTATCCAACGCTTTATCCCGATCAACTCGAGAGATCCGCATCTATAATTAAAAGATATAGCTTTAATTGTCTAAACGATAATAACTCGAAGAACTGCGCGTCAAAAGCCTATCGTCTACCCATACGATAGCCCACACACAAGGAAATCAGTCAAACACAAGACTTATGACCGATATATGCATATAATTCACGTAGCATGTAAACACATAACTCACGTATCACATAATTCATATCACATATGACTCGGTTCGTCAAAAGGTTCGACTCGATAAGTTTAAAACTGAAATCGGGTCAAAAATGTGATTTATCTATCAATAATCGACTCAGAATAACTTGTAAAACAAGCGACCTTTCGAAACAAAATGATTTGGGTCTCGAAAGTATTTTTAATGAAAGCGGAATATTTTTCTGAGTCTGTACGCGTTCGTTTCGTATTAAACGGATGAACGGTTTATTTATTACGCATAAAATAAGAATAAATAGAATTAAATCAATTAATAATAATAATAATTGATTTTTAAATACCAAAATATAATTTTTAAAAGCTTAAAAACAATTTTAGGAATTATTTGAATTATTTATAAATAATTGTATTTTATTTAACTATTTATAAATAAAATTAATTGATTAAATGAATTAATCAATTAATTGAATCTATAAATAATCAATTAAAATAAATTATAAATAATTAAAACAAATATGGATTTTTGAAAATAATAAAAGAAATAAATTTTTAGGATTTTAAAAATAATTCAGTTAATTATTAAATAATTAACCAAATTAAATGTAGAATTTAAAATGATTTTTAGAAGTTAAAATAAAGAATTTTAATTTAAACTAAAAAGAAACTGCAGAAACATGTTTCAGGGCTGGGTCACCTTCAACCTTGGATCAAATCAAGGTTTAGGGGATGAACTTCGCCGGAGTTTCCAAGAATCATCGCCGGAAATTCTGGAAATTCCAGAATCCGGTCGATTTTCCGGCAATGTTCGGTCGAGTCCAATCGGCTCAAAAACATCACGGTTCGAACCCAATTTCTCAGCTGGAATCACGAGGAACACCCTCAGGAACTCGATTGCAGAACCTATACGCACAAACAAGCATTCATGGTCGTTTTTCGATCAAAATCTTAAGCTTTTCCGGCTATATAATCGGAAAACGCGAACCACCAAAATCAACTCCAAACTCAACAATCCATACATGAAAATGAAGCTTGTGAATCATATAATCTAACACAATGATCATTAATATCAACCAATCAACCTATAATTTAAAAAAAATCGAAACTCGAAATTGAAAAACCCAGAACACGGTTACAACAATTCGGGAATCAAACAATTGAAATAAACATATAAATCGACACCAACAATCATTTTAAAGCTATCTATGAACCCAGAATCATTCGACAATCATCACAAATTCAAAACCCACTTCGAGCTCAAGAACACAAAAATCGAATTTCTAAAATACTTAACCTCGATTTGCAAAAGTGGTATCAAAAAATCCGTCTCCTCGAGAGGATTGTTTTGGTTATTAGAACATCAAGATTGGATTCCTAGAACTCCTGAAATCATTGATTCTTTGTGAAGAATAAGATTTCACCCCCAAAACTTGTTTTTGGTTTTAGGGATTTTCTGCATTTTAATAAAATAAAATAAATTAAAAATGAATAATAATAAAAAAAAAATCAGTTTCAGCTATTTATATTTATGGAATATTGGATCGTTCTGGATCGTTTTGGATCGTTTTGGATTATTAAATTAGTTGCTTAGCCACTAAGTAACTTTAAAAACGATACAATTCAATACCAGAATTGGATAATTATCAAAACCGGGCTTTTTATAAAACACTACATACGAGAATAACGTAAAAATATCCCGTCTCTCGAGAATACGGGTTTTTGTCGATTACCGAAATGATTATCGCATCGAAAATATTGCGCCGGGCCACGCACGGGTCAAACCGTAATCCAGATCAAAAAAAGTCAAAACACGGAAAATGTCCGGAATTACCAGATTAGGTTAGGAAGGAGTTTTCGGAAGAGTTTTGGGTTATAAAAACGCAAAAACGGTTGAGGTTGGACGATTCCCGACTTTATAAAATAATTTTAGTAATTATTCAGAAAATAATTAATAATACATAAATCAATATAAAATCATCTAACAGTCCAAAAATTACCAGAAAAATATCACAATTATCTATATTTTATTCTGGACATATAAAAATTCAAATACTCAAATAATATCACGTCTAAACACCCAAACATCCATTCCACTTATCAGATAATTCACTAAAATTCACATAAAATCACATAAACAATTCCAAATAATTATAAAAATAATATCTGAAAATATGGGATATTACAATCTACCCCCCTTATAAGGATTCCGTCCTCGGAATCAGCAGAAGAGAGCACTAAGGATCTTATCACAAATTTTCCATTTCCAAATAATCTCAATTTTCTATAATCTCAAATAAATCTTGTATTCCTTGTATAATAAAACTTTTATAGGAGCTTCACCGTGCACCACTGTTCCATTCACCTCTTTTGACCAATTTCTCAATAGAATCGCTTACTGATTGCGAGAAAGAAGAATAGAGAGAAAGATAGAGAGAAGAAAAGAAAGAGAGATAAAGAGAGAAATAAAGAAACAGATTGACTTCGCTATACACCACTGATATTTTAATCGCATTGCAATCCACTGTTGCTCTTGATAATCCCATCACATAACCCTGCTTTGACTTGACCAGGATAACTCAGCTTAACTTGATTGGCATACCTTCGAATGTTTGGATTGATAAAATCATGGAATGTCAAAAAGAAAAGAATCTGATGCCATAACGGGACCAAAATCTGAATTTGACAAAAAGTATTGTTGAAATGAAGGAATAACTGAGAGATCAATATGATCAAACGAACTTGGTATTGCGTGTCCAAATTAAGACACTACTAAAGGTTATTAACCTTCATGTATTCACAACACACACAAGTGATGGCGTCCCATCCAACTCCTATCACACAGACAGGGATACCTTGTGTCCCCTATAGGTAGGGTTGTTCATCTCAGTCAGAATAAAAGAATATCAAAGGAATTCAAAATCAAATGAATAAAACTGAAAAGATTTCAAACCTGATATTTCTGAAGGAAATGAAATCCAGAGTACAAAATTCTGACACCAAATGAGCAAGTGGTGTCACATTACTAAGAAACTATCCACCAAATAAGAAAAGTGGAAGTTAAATTATCATAACTTGGCAGAGCTATCAAAACCTGAAAAATAGGCTTCATGACAGTCTCTGGCACATTTAAAACACAGATATGATTGAAAATGAGTGTTAGGGAATATATCCTCTAACAATTACTTCTTTTGAGAGATGCCAAAAGGAATTATAGAAAAAGAAGGTATTGCCAAAGTCTTAATATTTATCTTCAATTTGAACTCTCCAGTTGAATCATCACCCACTTCTAGACACTTCTTCACGTTCCAAGGATATCGATAATCACCATCGTCGTCGAATCGTAGTCTCCAAAGATTCCACAATAGAAGTTTGCAGCTTTCCGGAGTTCCATCGAGCTCAGCACAACCATCTCAAATGAATTTGCCTTATCTTAACTTACTCGTTGGTACTATATCCTATAGTCCAACAGGAACTCGATATGAGCTCAAACGTCCTCACATAGCTATACACACTCCTACACACTCTCATTTCTAGTTTACTATAACCTCAGCTCTGATACCAACCTGTAACGCCCCCAAATCCGGGGTCAAGGGATTTGGTCGTCACTATGAAACCTCAATCCAAATCAACCTGTTTAATCAATAAATAAATGCCAGCGGAAGATATTTATCATAAATGACCCCAAACTACTCCAAGATCTTTTAAGGTTACAGTTCTAGAAACAAGAAATCCAAATTCCACAAATAAATTTTTCACTTTCTTTTAAAACTCTTTTCAATAAATTCCAACTCAAAACTAAACCCACTAGTATAACTTCAAAATGAAGTATACTAGGCCCAAATAAAATATACAACTATATATAATATAATATAAATAACTTTAAACAATAAAACTTACACTAGTCCGTAAACCCTGGACCAACCACCTTCCAAAAGCTTCTTCTTTGCTTCCTCGAATTATGCAGCTAAACAGCGCAAACTAATCCTCACTGGAGGTTAAATTTAAAAACAGGCAAGTATGAGCGGAAGAAATGCTCAGCAAGATCATTATGACATATATATAGGATCTTTTGATATAAAACCGACATCTGTATTAGAGCAGAACATTTAAAATCATAATTGCTGAATCATAAAATTTTAGTTGAGGAATCCCAGATTTAATTCCTTAATTGTATTCAAAACCAATTTGATATTTTTGAGCGAGATGCTTTAGCAATACTTTGAATCTTGACGAAAATAAAATTCATAAAACAGTGTTTACGGAAATATCGTAAACCACAATAACATGAGACAATGATTATGGATTGAATCATAAACTTTATTCAAAACCGAACTCTTCAAATTAATACTTATTTTGCTGTCATTTCAAATTAGATATCAATACGAACTTTGATGCTCACAACATTCCATACTGAAGTCAACATCATTCATCTATACTAATACCACCTTTGATATTTAGCAACAATGTAAGTATCAGCATAAATCAAAATCTGAATCAAACCGCACTTTACCATTATTCCAAAACAGAAACAGTTGATAAATCATTTATTTTATGAATATCAAAAACAATATGATAATTTAGATTAGGATCATCCTCCGACGGACGTACTATCACATGCTGATCAGCCCGTGTGATAGCACAAGTTCATGATTCATAGAAACGTGACCCAAAAAATACGAGTACTCAAACAAAAAGGCAATATACCTGCCTGTGGCAAAAGTTGTGTCATAATATTCCATATGGCACTTAGAAATAGCCCTCCGCTGGACCGTCCGTCCCGGTCACTTACGCAATTATGATCCAATCTTAAAACCTTTTATTAAAATGGGGTCATAATAATCGACACCCGAAATAATTTTATTCCCCCAATTCTTGGGTAGAAATATTCGCAACCAAATCACTTTTCTCAAAATCCAAAACATTTATAAATCCGATAATTGGATAAGTAAAATCACTTGATTATTCTAAACATAGAATAGCATAGGGTACTTGCATAAACAGAATCATTTAATTCAGCGATATGTAAAACATTTATCGATTCTAACTGAGAATAGGGAAAGCAATACTTGCATGATACGATTCAAAATAAATATCACTTGAACAATAAGTGATGATAGGGATACTTGCATAATATGATTTGAAATAAACGTCACTTGAACAATAAGTGAAGTCAGGGTACTTGCCTTTGGGTTTTTAGCAGTTAGCACACTCGCAAACACGTATCTATTCTGACATTCTGTCTCAAGACATCACCGTCCTTCTTTTCAACACTTGACTGATATGTTGTTCCTGCAATTGCTAGAAGCCAGATACCCAATACCATTCCATCTCATTCTTTATCCAACGCTTTATCCCGATCAACTCGAGAGATCCGCATCTATAATTAAAAGATATAGCTTTAATTGTCTAAACGATAATAACTCGAAGAACTGCGCGTCAAAAGCCTATCGTCTACCCATACGATAGCCCACACACAAGAAAATCAGTCAAACACAAGACTTATGACCCACATATGCATATAATTCACGTAGCATGTAAACACATAACTCACGTATCACATAATTCATATCACATATGACTCGGTTCATCAAAAGGTTCGACTCGATAAGTTTAAAACTGAAATCGGGTCAAAAATGTGATTTATCTATCAATAATCGACTCAGAATAACTTGTAAAACAAGCGACCTTTCGAAACAAAATGATTTGGGTCTCGAAAGTATTTTTAATGAAAGCGGAATATTTTTCTGAGTCTGTACGCGTTCGTTTCGTATTAAACGGATGAACGGTTTATTTATTACGCATAAAATAAGAATAAATAGAATTAAATCAATTAATAATAATATTAATTGATTTTTAAATACCAAAATATAATTTTTAAAAGCTTAAAAACAATTTTAGGAATTATTTGAATTATTTATAAATAATTGTATTTTATTTAACTATTTATAAATAAAATTAATTGATTAAATGAATTAATCAATTAATTGAATCTATAAATAATCAATTAAAATAAATTATAAATAATTAAAACAAATATGGATTTTTGAAAATAATAAAAGAAATAAATTTTTAGGATTTTAAAAATAATTCAGTTAATTATTAAATAATTAACCAAATTAAATGTAGAATTTAAAATGATTTTTAGAAGTTAAAATAAAGAATTTTAATTTAAACTAAAAAGAAATTGCAGAAACATGTTTCAGGGCTGGGTCACCTTCAACCTTGGATCAAATCAAGGTTTAGGGGATGAACTTCGCCGGAGTTTCCAAGAATCATCGCCGGAAATTCTGGAAATTCCAGAATCCGGTCGATTTTCCGGCAATGTTCGGTCGAGTCCAATCGGCTCAAAAACATCACGGTTCGAACCCAATTTCTCAGCTGGAATCACGAGGAACACCCTCAGGAACTCGATTGCAGAACCTATACGCACAAACAAGCATTCATGGTCGTTTTCCGATCAAAATCTTAAGCTTTTCCCGCTATATAATCGGAAAACGCGAACCACCAAAATCAACTCCAAACTCAACAATCCATACATGAAAACGAAGCTTGTGAATCATATAATCTAACACAATGATCCTTAATATCAACCAATCAACCTATAATTTAAAAAAAATCGAAACTCGAAATTGAAAAACCCAGAACACTGTTACAACAATTCGGGAATCAAACAATTGAAATAAACATATAAATCGACTCCAACAATCATTTTAAAGCTATCTATGAACCCAGAATCATTCGACAATCATCACAAATTCAAAACCCACTTCGAGCTCAAGAACATAAAAATCGAATTTCTAAAATACTTAACCTTGATTTGCAAAAGTGGTATCAAAAGATCCGTCTCCTCGAGAGGATTGTTTTGGTTATTAGAACATCAAGATTGGATTCCTAGAACTCCTGAAATCATTGATTCTTTGTGAAGAATAAGATTTCACCCCCAAAACTTGTTTTTGGTTTTAGGGATTTTCTGCATTTTAATAAAATAAAATAAATTAAAAATTAATAATAATAAAAAAAAAATCAGTTTCAGCTATTTATATTTATGGAATATTGGATCGTTCTGGATCGTTTTGGATCATTTTGGATTATTAAATTAGTTGCTTAGCCACTAAGTAACTTTAAAAACGATACAATTCAATACCAGAATTGGATAATTATCAAAACCGGGCTTTTTATAAAACACTACATACGAGAATAACGTAAAAATATCCCGTCTCTCGAGAATACGGGTTTTTGTCGATTACCGAAATGATTATCGCATCGAAAATATTGCGCCGGGCCACGCACGGGTCAAACCGTAATCCAGATCAAAAAATGTCAAAACACGGAAAATGTCCGGAATTACCAGATTAGGTTAGGAAGGAGTTTTCGGAAGAGTTTTGGGTTATAAAAACGCAAAAATGGTTGAGGTTGGACGATTCCCGGCTTTATAAAATAATTTTAGTAATTATTCAGAAAATAATTAATAATACATAAATCAATATAAAATCATCTAACAGTCCAAAAATTACCAGAAAAATATCACAATTATCTATATTTTATTCTGGACATATAAAAATTCAAATACTCAAATAATATCACGTCTAAACACCCAAACATCCATTCCACTTATCAGATAATTCACTAAAATTCACATAAAATCACATAAACAATTCCAAATAATTATAAAAATAATATCTGAAAATATGGGATATTACAGCTACAATTAATTAAGTCTTTTATGTGTTTATCATGCATGAAGATCCTCAATAGGAAGCCCCCTGTATATATTGATTGGTTCTCTACTTGGATATGTGATCTTACTATATTTTTTAACTTGAAGCAATAACTGTCATAAATACTTTTAGCTTCAAGTTCCGACGAGCATTTAATGCGTAGACAGTAACAACGTATAGAACAGTGACTTGATAGATTTCAAACTGTATACCATTTTTAAAGAAATCACTATCTATTGTATTTGGTCACTCGTATACTCTTCTTTTGAGCTGTACAAGCGATAGATGACAAAAAAAGGCTGGTATTTGTTAAACAGAGCAGTTTTCAAAGCCGTGCCTACTTCTTGAAGGTAAACTGCATATGCATTGGATGATCCTGGCTAAAATTCTAAATTACAGGATGTATATTACTTTAGATCTTGTAATACAACCTTTACTTGTTACATGTCACCCTCAACTTCTGACTCGTATCAACTACAGGATATTTTGTGTTTACTCCTATAATATTAGGACCAGAGTGAAAACACACAGTGAAGCTCAAAACAATATTCTTTCATTTTTTTATTAACATTTCTACTTCAGATTGACATCCCACTTGTTTAATAAAAAGAACGGAGCTCACCTTAGTGGTGTTGGGAAGATCCCCAAGAGAGAGACAAAAAATTTTGAGAAGAACTCCTAGCACACGCTGACCTGAGCTCCTTCAGGCTTTGACATTCTTCACCTCTTAAAATAAAAGATTTCAGCATTATGTTTCATATTTTTTTACTGTCAGATCCTCCCTCAGAGAAGTTCTTTGTTGAAATTGTAATATCAAACATGCTTTTATTTTTCGTATTTGTTTATTGCAACGTCTAGTTTGTGCCAGAATTGGTCAGCTGGTTGTCGTCGATTTTTTTGGAGAAGTTAATAAATCAAAGTAGTGTTAGCATTTGGATAGGAAGTAGTTGGGTCGTGTCCTATTTTTCAGGATTTGTTTGTGGCTTGTAGTTCTTTTATTTGTTCTGTTTTCTGGGAATAAAAATTAAGTCTTTTTGCAGGCATATTAATGAATGCTTTCTCTGTCTCTTAAACAATTGATAGGTAGTATTATATAGTATACACCCTACACTTGGTATCAGAGCAGGGAAGTTCTGGGTGGACGTGAAAGACAACCGAAGATGGAAGCTAACAAGGAAGTCGTCAAAGGGAAGAATGGATCCATAGGATTGAGTTACCCAATGCTTACCAGGAGCAATTACACGGCTTGGGCTCTCAAGATGAAGGTGTTTATTAAAGCACAAGGGGTATGGTGTGCCATCGAACAGAAGGGAAAAGAGCATAGCAGCAAAGTTTCTTCTAGGAAACTAATTACTGATGCAAGAAAATCTTCTAGTCAAAAGAAGACAAGTTCTGAAGCTGCTCAAACTCAAAATCTGATAGCAAGTACTGATAATCAAAATCTGATATCAAGTTCTGATGAGCAAAGTCTGATGCCAAAGCCTGATGCTCTGATTCAAGGTGGAAGTCAAGATTCTCAAAAGTTTATGCAAACTCTGAAGCTCAAGGGAAAGCAGACTACAGTCTACTACAAAGATCCCAAGATTCAGACACTTAATGAGGAAATTGCTAGAAGATTATTTCTGAAGCATAATCCTGGAATGGATTTGGAAAGTCTCAAGGAGGAAGAAGCTAGATTTAAAGCTGAAAAGACAAATCTAAAGCGAAAAGCTTCTATTGCAAAGAAACCTCCAAGGACTAAAGAGAAATGCAATGTGATCAAAGAGAAGTCAAATTCTGAGGCTTCAAAGCCCATGACAAGATCACAGGTTGGTCCCAAAGACAAAGGGAAAGGAAAAGTTGATGAACCAACCAAGCCACTGGAGATGAAAGTTCCTCAAATTCTGATGAAACTAGTGTGCAAAGTGGTTCAAGTTACTGATGATACTCTAGCTGAAGTTGAAGATGTTCAAACTCTGCAAAGAAGGAAGATTTCTGAAGAATCAAAGACAACCTATGACAAAGCTCAAGTTGTTCAGAGTGAAGAACAACAAGCTACAGAAGAAGTAACAAGTTCTGATAAAGTCATCAAGTCAACCTCTGATAGTGCTCAAGTTGATTTTGACAAGATGGAAGTAGCTGATAAAAAGAAACTTCTGTGGAAGAATGTCAAACCATCAGATCCAAAGAAAAGCCAATTGTTGTTTACTTTCATGACTATTGGGTTAAATGCTAGAGAACCAAGAGACAGGGCTGGGCTAGGTTCTGATGAAGCTAAGATCAAGATAGAAGTTGAAGTTGCTACTAGAGATCCATTTCTATTGACCGATAGACCTCTTGAAGATGTTACACAGAAACACCTTGATAAGGTTATCTCTGTTCAAGTGGTACTGGATGTTCATGACAAGCACAATGTCAAAGAAAATCTGATTCTTTTTCTTAAAGATGGAAGGACATATCAAATGTCAGAATCAGATGTGCTAAATAAATCACTGAAAGAACTTCAATTCTTTCATTACCTTTTAGAGGTAAAGTCTGATATTACCAGGAGATGGTCAAATTTCATATTGACGACCATCAGAGATAAAGCAAGAATTTCTAGTTCAAGAGTTACAGAATTCATTCCTAATATTGTTGAAGATGATGGAAGTGAGATTTCAATGAAGAAGGATCCTGCTATAGTTGAAGTGATACTGAATGAGAAATGTCTATGCTACAATGAAAATTCTTCTCGTCCAAAGGTAATAAGACTGAATGATGGTTTAGAAAGAAACCATATCTCTGCTCTAAGGACTGCAATCTACCAGATTGGAAGTAAGAATGAAGAGATGAAGCAAGTCAAGACTACACTATCTCAAGTCCTGAGGAGTAAAGAAGAAAAGCTGATATCAAGCTTTGTCAAGAATCATTTTGGATTCAAATTGACTTAGTAAGATTGGTAAAAGCTACAAGGACTGTAAGTTGTAGTTAGTTATCTAGTTAAACTCTTATTGCATTTATACTTAAATGTTTTTGACATCATCAAAACTATTAACTTGTATATTTTGCATAATTTACAAGTTGGGGGAGATTGTTAGATATATTTGAGATGTCATGTCTAATATGATTTGTGTTTAGTTTTCAGAACATAACAACAGGACATATCAAGACTTACTGGAATCAGGACTTACTGGAAGTCTGAACTTAATATCAGAACTTAAGGTCATATCAGAACTTAAGTACGGGAATACTTTCATATAAGGAAGGAAGCTGATTTACAGTAGAAGATCTGAACTAAAACAATATAAGATATGCATGGAAAGAGTTAGAAGACTGGAAGAATTGTAGAAGATATATGATTGATATATTTTAGGAGACAGAATTGTATTCCATATCAATTAGAATATATCTTGTAACTGTGTACTATATAAACACAGACTTAGGGTTTATACTATAAGTTTTATCATTATCGAGAAGATTATACATTGTAACCTAGCAGCTCTTAGTGATATTTGTTCATCACTGAGAGAGAACAGCAATTCATATTGTAACAGAGTTTATTGAATATACTTGATCTTTGTTACATACTTATGTTAAATCGATTTGATTGTATAAACACTGTATTCAACCCCCTTCTACAGTGTTGTGTGACCTAACAATCAACATTCGTCGATGTCATCAACATCTGTTAATGTACAAGTTCTCATCTGTTAATGTACAAGTTCTCATATGAACTTCTGATAGTTTATGTTTGATATCATCAATTGCTCCTAACAAAGTGGGACCTACAAGCTTGCAAAATTAAAATTCCAAAAAATTAATTTAAAAAGTGAAAATTACTACATTACGACGGAATATGTGATAAACAACCGTCGTAAGTTTATTTTTTCCAGAAGAGCCAAATACTGATTTTTCAGTTTCCAACCATTTTTGGCTTCCGGTTTAAAATCTAAACCTTCCAAAGTCTAATGCAATCACAAACTCAACACAAACTCTAAAGTTGCCAAAGTCTAATTTAATTTTCGGCTTCCAGTCATAAACTCAACACAATCAAACTATAAAACTAATGCTACAAGTCACAATACCATAATTAACATTAGTTATACCATAAATCCATACTAATTCACATTCAAAAGTAGAAAGCAAACTAGGTGGATGTACAAACACCCACAATAAACCAAATTTATTTTACAAACACCCACAAAACCAAATTCATTTTACAAACACAACTTGGTTATCTTAAAAACATTCATTATCAAATACATAAAGCTAAAATTCAATTCCCAATAAATGGACCACCACGAGGGACATGATCATAATAAGAACCACTCATATCATGATCTTCATCAGACTTGGTACTCTCGTCATTGCTCTCTCCATCATCAGAAATATCTTCGGTAGCTAGGTGATAAGTGGCATTTTATACCACTTAGAACGTCTTATAATGGCTTGAATTGACGTTTTAAAATCAAGTATTTTTTGTATTTGATGCATTTTTCTAGTGTTTTTGCATTTCAGGGTATAACTTGCGTACGTAGGAAGAATTCATCATAATAAGCCTAGGAAAGTGCTTGGAACTGGTTGTGAAAAGTTAGGAGCTGAATGCAACAAAATCAGGAGCAGAATGCAGGATTTTTCCAGAAAGTGCTGGGGCGCCCGCCTGGGAAGCTGGGGCGACCGCCTGGGATCTGGGGCGCCCGCCCAGGAAGTTGGGGCGGCCGCCCGGAGTCGACAAATTAAATTCTGATTTTTTATAATCCTTATTCTAATGGACTTCTGAGACAGCTGATTCTTGTGGGCTCTATATAAGTAATCTTCAGAGATGTTTCACATTACGAAGTATTCATCAAGCAAGGAGCAAGGAGAGAAGAAAAGAAGACCGTTTTAGCACACCACAACAAAGAAGAGGAAGCATACGATAATTTGTGATTCTTTTATTCGTTGTAACCGTGGATGCTAGTTTTCTTTACTTTGAACCTATTACTATTGTGACGTACTCTAGTTTTAATAAATAGTTAGTTAGTTTATATTGTCGTGTTATTATCATGTTTTTATATGAACCCATGGTGATGATGAGTTCTATCATGGGCTAATCGTGATCATGGGATCGTAGCGGATTTACTATAGATTTCGTTAGTTAATTGTTTAATACCTTGGTGTGTGATGATTGTATGACATCTAGTATATGTTGTGCTTATTCGTCTTATGTGCATCGCGAACATATAAGATAGCCTGTTAATCTCTTGTGAAGCGACAGTGAATCTTGAGATTTAGAACTTGCCATGCTAGCATAGGTTCATGTATTGTATGCATGATTAGTGGGTAACTCAAACCGTTTTACTTGCCCTGTGTAATTATAATGAATAACTTGCGCTTAAATCATTATGTTGTCAAATTCTGTAGACATATAGTGTCTCAACATAAATGATGCCTATGCAACTTCTATCTTAATTGTGGATGTTTGGTAGAATGGTACTAGTATAACAAAAGTTGGCTTTTATCAGTTTCGTGTTGTTCGATTAATATCATCACTTGTACATGCTAAGGGAAATAATAATAACTGTTGGATGAAGTAGTAATGAAGTTATGATCTCATGAGTGTTTAATATTGTTAATTCAAGTAATAAATTAAGTGCTTTATTCTCGTAGTTAATTGTAATTAATAATTAGTTAATCAACCTTAAGTGTTATGTCTTGACTTTGAGAAGTAATCATACATTGGTGAGTGACCGCTAATTAAATATAATTAGTCTGAGTCTCTGTGGGAACGAATTAGAAATCATTCTATATTACTTGCGAACGCATATACTTGCGTGAATTATTAGCTATGGTCTGTGAGCTTGTGCAGGTTCTCATGCTATGGATCAGTGTTCTCTTGTTAATGAAACTATGCAGTATGTGAACAATTATCAGCGACCGCATCAGCCTGTGCCAGCTACTTATCATCCTAACAACAGAAATCATCCCAATTTCAGCTGGAGCAATAATCAAAATGTTATTCATCAACCATATCAGCAAGGCGTAAGTAAACAGTTTAATCCACCTGGATTCCAACAACCACAGCATTACGCTCAAAGGCAATCATATCCTCAACAAGGAGGTGCTGCTCCACCTTCTAGTGCTGATTTCGAGGAGCTCAAGCTGTTGTGCAAAAATCAGGTTGTTTCTATTAAGACCTTGGAAAATTAAATCGGTCAAATAGCTAATGCAGTGCTCAATCGTCAACCTGGCACACTTCTCAGCGATACTGAAGTGCCAGGCAGGAAGGAAGCAAAAGAGCAAGTCAAAGCTATTACCTTAAGGTCTGAAAAAGTTGTTGATGCTGAAAAAGCGAAAGACGGAGAAGCTGAAGTTGCTGATGAAGAAGAGAAGTAAAAGGAGAAAGCGGTAGAACCAAGGAAGACTACTGTTGAACACACTCTGCCTGAGGGTAATACATGGGAGAAATAGATCTATCATCCACCACCTTTACCTAAGAGATTGCAACAACAAAAGCTAGATAAGCAGTTCGGTAAGTTTCTGGAGGTGTTCAAGAAACTTCACATCAACATACCTTTCGTTGAGGCTCTGGAGCAAATTCCTAGTTATGTAAAATTCATGAAGAGTATTCTTTCAAGGAAGGTGAAACTGGATGACCTTGAGATCGTTGCTCTAACGGAAGAGTGCAGTGCTGTGCTGCAACAAAAATTACCTCCAAAGCTTAAAGATCTAGGTAGCTTCACCATTCCTTGCACCACCGGCAAGTTGTCTTTCGACTAATGCCTGTGCGATTTGGGAGCAAGCGTCAATCTGATGCCATTGTATATCTTCAAAAAGTTGAATTTTCCAGATCCAAAGCCCACCTACATGTCTCTACAATTGGCTGATCGTTCTATAACATACCCACGAGGCATCGTGGAGGACGTGTTAGTAAATGTGGATAAGCTCTTCTTCCCTGCAGACTTTGTCATTTTGGATTTCGAGGAAGATAAGAAGATTCCCATAATCTTGGGAAGACCTTTCTTGGCTACAGGCCATACCTTGATAGATGTGCCGAAAGGTGAACTTACTATGAGGGTGCAGGATCAGGATGTGACATTCAATGTATTCAAAGCGATGAAATTCCCTACAGAAGATGAGGACTGCTTAAAGGTGGATTTGATTGATTTTGCGGTAACTTCAGAATTTGATCATATGCTAATGTCCGATGCCTTAGAGAAAGCCTTTGTGGGGGACTTTGACAGTGACGATGAGGATGGCAATGAGCAACTACAATATCTAAATGCTTCTCCTTGGAGGCGAAAGCTAGACATGCCATTTGAATCTCTTGGTACTACTGATCTCAAGAATGCTGAAGGAAAGCTCAAACCATCTATTGAGGAAGCACCTACTTTGGAGCTTAAACCATTGCCTAAACACTTGAGGTATGCTTTTTTAGGTGATGCATCTACTTTACCTGTTATAATTGCATCTGACCTTTCAGGTAGTGAGGAGGACAAGCTCTTGAGGATCTTGAGAGAATTCAAATCGGCTATCGGATGGACTATAGCAGATATCAAAGGGATCAGCCTTTCGTATTGTATGCATAATTCTGCTAGAGGAAGGTAGTAAGCCGACTGTTGAGCAATAGCGACGACTTAATCCTATCATGAAAGAAGTGGTGAAGAAAGAAATTCTGAAGTAGCTGGATGTAGGAATCATATATCCTATTTTTGACAGTTCTTGGGTGAGCCCTGTGCAATGTGTACCTAAGAAAAGAGGTATAACTGTGGTAGCAAATGAGAAGAAGTAGCTCATCTCCACTCGAACAGTCACAGGATGGAGGGCATGCATGGATTACAGAAAGTTGAACCAAGCCACAAGAAAGGATCGCTTACCTCTTCCATTTATTGATCAGATGCTTTACAAGTTGGCCGGTCATGAGTATTATTATCTTCTGGATGGCTATTCGGGGTATAATCAGATTTGCATTGCACCAGAAGATCAAGAAAAGACTGCCTTCACTTGTCCATTCGGCACGTTTGCTTTTCGCAGAGTATCGTTTGGCTTATGTTGTGCACCTGCCACTTTTCAGAGATGTATGATGGCTATATTCTCTGATATGATTGGAAACAATGTCGAAGTGTTCATAGACGACTTCTCCATCTTTGGACATTCGTATGATGAATGTTTGAATAATCTTCGTTCGGTGCTCAAAAGGTGTGTGGAAAATAATTTGGTGCTCAATTGGGAAAAATGTCACTTTATGGTGCGTGAAGGCATTATTCTTGGGCATAAAGTCTCTAGCAAGGGTCTTGAGGTAGACAAAGCCAAGGTGGGAGTCATTAAAAATCTTCCACCACCTATTTCTGTGAAAGGAATCCGTAGTTTTCTTGGTCATGCGGGTTTTTATCGGCATTTCATTAAGGACTTCTCGAAGATATCTAAGTCGTTGTGCAACTTGCTCGAGAAAGATGTGCCTTTCAAATTTGATGATGAATGCTTGGCGGCATTCGAGACTCTTAAGAAGAGTTTGATAACTGCACCAGTTATTATGGCACCTGATTGGACAGAACCTTTTGAGATGATGTGTGATGTGAGTGATTATGCAGTGGGAGCAGTTCTTGGGCAGCGCAAGAATAATCTTTTTCATGTGGTCTACTATGCTAGTAAGACTCTAAATGGAGCTCAAATGAACTACACCACTACTGAGAAGGAGATATTGGCTATAGTCTTTGGTTTCGAAAAATTTCGATCTTATCTACTTGGGACAAAGGTGACCGTATTCACTGATCATGCTACCATTCGCTATCTAGTCTCAAAGAAGGATTCGAAGCCTAGACTTATTCATTGGGTGCTCTTGCTACCGGAATTTGAGTTAGAGATCAAGGATCGAAAAGGTACTGAGAATTAAGTAGCTGACCATCTCTCTAGATTGGAGAATCCCGATTCTACTTCACATGATAAGACATTGATCAACGAATCTTTTCCGGATGAGCAGTTATTCGCAGTTCAGGAGGAAGAGCCATGGTTCGTAGATATTATGAACTATCTTATCAGCAATATAATGCCTCCTAATATGAATGCAGCTCAAAAGAAGAAGTTTATGCATGAGGTGAAGTGGTACATGTGGGATGAACCGTATTTGTTTAGACAAGGAGCTGACCAGATCATCAGGAGATGTATCCCATTCTGTGAGACGGAGGGGATATTACGAGACTGCCATTCCACAGTTTATGGTGGATATTATGGTGGTGAAAAGACAGCAGCTCATATTCTGCAAGCAGGTTTTTTCTGGCCTACTTTGTTTAAGGATGCACATCAGTTCGTGTTAAGGTGTGATTGTTGCCAAAGAGTGGGGAATCTTACGAGGAAGGATGAGATGTCGTTAAATGTGATGCTTGAAGTCGAGGTCTTTGATGTTTGGGGAATCGATTTCATGGGACCATTTGTCTCGTCCTGCAATAATTAGTACATCTTGCTGGCAGTCGATTATGTCTCAAAATGGGTAGAAGTCAAGACTCTACCGACGAATGATGCAAAGGTAGTGTTGAATTTTCTTCATAAGCAGATTTTCACAAGGTTTCGAATGCCACGAGTAATCATAAGTGATGAAGGGTCGCATTTCTGCAACCGTAAGTTCACTTCTATGATGCAGCACTACAATGTGAATTATCGTATTGCTACTGCCTATCATCCACAAACTAATGGTCAAGCTGAAGTGTTTAATAGAGAGATCAAGTGCATTCTAGAGAAAGTTGTTTGTCCGTCAAGGAAGGATTAGGCTTTAAAGCTCGATGAAGTTGTTTGGGCTTATAGAACAGCATACAAGATTCCACTTGGGATGTCCCCATTTCAAATTGTTTATGGTAAGGGATGTCATTTACCTGTGGAGCTTGAGCATAAGGCTTATTGGGCGTTAAAGAAGTTGAACCTTGATCTAGATGCAGCTGGGAAGAAGCGAATGCTTCAGTTAAATTAACTTGATGAATTTCGACTTCAAGTGTACGAGAACAACAAAATGTACAAGGAAAAAGTGAAAAGGTGACACGACAGGAAGCTATCTCCTAAGTCATTCGTGCCGGGGCAACAAGTTCTGTTATTCAACTCTCGTCTCCGACTTTTTCCGGGAAAGTTGAAATCAAGGTGGTCTGGACCTTTTATTATCAAAACTGTGTTTCCACATGAAGCGGTAGATATTTTTGAGAATGATTCTGGCCAAGCATTCAAGGTTAATGGTCAGCGATTGAAGCATTATTATGGGGACACGGCAAGCCGGGAAGTGGTTAGTACCATTTTATTGTCAACTTGATCGAAGTACTCTACGTCAAGCTAATGACGTAAAAGAAGCGCTTCTTGGGAGGCAACCCAAGATTTGTGATTATAGGAACCCTTAGAAGTTAGTAACCTATCCAAAACCACAAAAAATTCAGAAAAAATTGGGCAGGAAAAACAGCTTTCGAGAGACCCCTTGGGCGCCCGCTCAGGATTGTTGGGCGTCCGCTCAGAAGGTTGGGCGCCCGCTCAGCAATGTTGGGCGGCCGCTCAGGACCCGACTGTCAGAAAAAAAAATTGCCTTACAAAAAAAATCAGAAAAAAATCAGAAAAACCCAAAAACAAAATACAAACCCACAACCCATGATTTCTTTTACACAGCCCACATTTTATCTCCCACAAACCCCACTCCCACTCTAATTTTAACCCTAATTCCTACCCTATATATACATACAACTCCTCCATATACACTCCCATATACTTTCAACCTTAAAACTCTCTCCTATACTCAAAACACAACTCTTAAACACTTTTTCTCAGTTTCAATGGCACCTAAGAGATCCCGAACTATTGCTAGCAGCAGCACCGTTCCTACTACTGATTCTTCGAGGGGAACTGCTGCGAGACCTCGTTTGATGGATAGGGCTGCTGAGGAGGAGTATACTAGGCTTCTGGCTAAGCCGATTTTGAAGGAGAGGGGATTTTTACCATCGGGGAGGGATGGTGAGTTGTTACCGATGATTGCGGAGAAAGGGTGGATTTCTTTTTGTGAGTCGCCGGAGGCGGTTACAATGAGTGTGGTTAGCGAGTTTTATGCGAATGCGAAGGCGGACAATAATGGGTTTACTGTTGTTCGTGGGATTACAGTTGATTATCAGCCTGCGGCGATTCATCGTGTGATTGGACAATGACAGCGGAAGCCCACAGAGGAAAATTGGAATGAGAAGACCCCCGAGGATTTCGATTTGTATTTGATTTTTGCTACTCTCTGTCAGCCGGGAATGGTGTGGAAATTCAAGACAGGAACTAACGAGTATCGTTCTTTTCTGACGATTGCGATGAATAGGTATGCCCATGCATGGAATGCCTTTATTTATGTTAATATTTTGCCTACTTCACATGCACATGAGGTTACAGTTGAGCGAGCAAGGTTGTTATGGGGGATCTTGAATGAGGAGTATTATGTGGACCTTGGTGAGTTCATCTACCAAAGGATTTTGAAGTTTTTGAGGGGAGCGAAGTACATGAACATCCCTTATGCATTTACTATCATGAAGCTGTGAGCAGTGGGAGTTCATTGCCCTTCTCACGAGCAGCTACAGATGTCGGCCGCTCCTATTGACTCAGCGACTCTGAATGCGATGCAGGAGTGGACGGGTGGAGAGCCCGAGGAGCATGGTTTAGGATATCGTCTTCCAGGAGGATGTCCAGCAGCTGGTGCTACCGTGGCTAGGCCCAGTCAGGGTCGTGATGAGGCAGGCTCTCACTCATTGCACGGTCAAATAAGCATTTGTTGTTGTGTTGAATAAAAGCATGATTCGGTAATAAGCTCCAGTGATCTTGAAGTGTTATAAGTCATTTTATGCCTAGAATTTACTCTTCTTATAATCATGTGATTGCATTGAGGATAATCGAGTTATGATAATTGATCTAGTTTCGAAGCATATTTGTTAAGCATCCGCACACACCACATTTCTAGTTGTATGTCTTTATTTGCCTACTTGCATTTGTTGAGATGTTTTGAGTTGGTTTAGTCATTGTGAGGGGGATCGCTGCATTTCATATAGATTGCATTCATGCATGTTTTTGTTTTGCTTTTGAGTCTGTGACGCTTGAGGACAAGCATCGATTTAAGTTTGGGGGTGTGATAAGTGGCATTTTATACCACTTAGAACGTGTTATAATGGCTTGAATTGATGTCTTGAAATCAGGTATTTTGTGTATTTGATGTGTTTTTCTAGTGTTTGTGCGTTTCAAGGTATAACTTGCGTTTGTGGGGAGATTTCATTAGGAATAAGCCTAGGGGAGTGTTTGGCATTGGATGTGGGAAATTAGGAGCAGAACGCAGCAGAAATCGGGAGCAGAATAAGAAATTTTCCAGTAACCTGCTGGGCGCCCGCTCAGGAAAGCTGGGCGCCCGCTCAAGATGCTGGGCACCCGCTCAGGAATGCTGGGCGGCCGCTTAAGGGCGAGAAATTTAATTCCGATTTTTATAATCCTTATTCTTATGGACTTCTGAGACGGCTGGTTCTTGTGGGCTCCTATATAAGTAGTTCTCAGAGATGTTTCACGGAGAGAGTTATCAAGCAAGAAGCGAGGAGAGAAGAAGAAGACTGTTTTAGCACATCGCAACGAAGAAGAGGAAGCATATGTTTCTTGTGATTCTTTTATTCGTTGTATCAGTGGATGCTAGTTTTCTTTACTTTGAACCTTATTACTCTTGTGACGTACTCTGGTTTTAATAAGTATTTTTATTATTTTATATTATGTGTAACATCATGTTTTCATATGAACCCATGGTGACGATGAGTTCTATCATGGGCTAATCATGATCATGGGGTCGTAACGGATTTACTATGGATTTCTTTAGTTAGTTGTTTAATACCCTAGTGTTTGATGATTGTATGATATCTAGCATAGGTTGCGCTTATTCATCTTATGTGCATCGCGAACATATAAGATAGTCTGTTAATCTCTTGTGAAGCGACGGTGGATCTTGAGGTTTAGAACTTGCCATGCTAGCATAGGTTCATGTGTGTGTATGCATGATTAGTGGGTAACTCTAATCGTTTTACTTGCCCTATGTAATCATAAAGAATAACTTGTGTTTAAATCGTTATGTTGTCAAATTCTATAAACATATAGGGTCTCAACATAATTGATGCCTATTCAACTTCTATATTAATTGTGGATGTTTGATAGAATGGTATTGGTACAACGAAAGTTGGCTTTTATCAGTTTCGTGTTGTTCGATTAATATCATCATCGTTACATGCCAAGGGTAATAACAATAACTATTGAAGGAAGTAGTAATGAAGTTATGATCTCATGTGTGTTTAATATTGTTAATTCAAGTGTCAATTAAGTGTTTAATTCTCGTAGTTAATTATTGTTAATAATTAGTTAATCAAATCTAAGTGTTATTATCTTGACATTGAGAAGTAATCATACATTGGTGAGTAAGTGTTAATTGAACATAATTATTCTGAGTCTCTGTGGGAACGAACTAGAAATTATTCTATATTACTTGTGAATGCGTATACTTGCATGAATTATTAGCGCGTGTTTTGTGACTAACACCTTTATTTACTGCTTTGTTCAGCACGCCTAATTGTCAAATTTAACTAATATATACTATGTTTTATGCAGAAATAGCTCCTCCAAGAATTCCCAAGTCATTCGGGGTGCGCCCTGGTGACAAACCTAAGGCCAAACCAAAGAGGGATGCTTCTACAGCACAGGCATCCATCCCTACTCCTACTCCTATCCCCCAAACTACTCATGTCCTGAAAAGGCCCATAATTGATCTAACAGAGAAACAGGGCGCTCCTAAAAGGCCCAGAACTGAGGGCACGCCGTCAGGCTCATCTACTGCTTTGAATTCCCTTGGCCCCATGGGTTCCCTTCATGTTTCAGATGAAGAAGTGAAACAATGGCAAGCCATGGACTTGGAAGAGGCCACCCGTGCTTCCATCAAGGCATCCTGCCAGTTGTTCATCCACTCAACCCGAGGGGTGGACAAGCTTCTTGAAGAGAAGGCGCGCCTCGAGAGGCTACAGGGTGACAATAACATCTTGAAGAACACCCTTAAGGATAAAGATTTTTTGCATGCCAAAGATATTAAAGCCAAAGACTCTGAGATCTCCTTCCTCGAGGATGAGGTGGCTAATCTTACTTCCCAGGTGGAGATTGCCAATAAAAAGGCTACCTCTCTCCACACTGAGCTTGGAGGAGCCAACTTGAGTATTGAATATCTTGAGGAGCAGCAGAAAATGGGGTGGCCTGATGAGAAGAGGGAATTGACTGATGAAGCTTTTGCCAACGGTTTCCACTTCTACAGGATTGGTTTTGTGGCCAATGACCCTGATTATACTTTTGATAAATTTGGGGAAGAAACTGTTGCTGAGATGGTGGAGTTCAAGAAGGAGCATGCTGCAGAGATCAAGGCGAGGAGGATAGAGCTTGGATTAGAGGAAGACGATGAGGGCGTGCCAAGAGAGGAAGCCTCCTTGTGATGATTTGCCCTATTCAAATCTGCAATGAGCCTTCTCTCTTGAACCCAACAATCTAATTTGTTGTTAGGGTTCTCAAGCACAATATTCTCAGAGAGATGATTAGCTAACATCATAAAGAATCTAGCATAATACACATTTTAACCTCTCTTATTTAACTCTCCTAGTTTAAAACCCAACTCAAACAAAACAAGGTCACTGAAATTATAGAATTTATCTGTAACTAGCATGTAGAGCATGTTATGCATGGAGATATTGTCTGAATTAAAATTACTGATTTTACCTGAAAATACCTTAGTCACCACATCACACATAAAACTCCATTCCTTCCTAAGACCCAATCTCCTAATATCACTTAACTTAGAAGTAGAGAGTGTATGGTTCATGGAATTAAGCATATTGATTATATCAGTATCAGTGTGTGGTGAGGTCACAGTGTTATCAGGAATTTTGAAACATGCTTTTATAACATCACTATTGATATAGAATTCTTTACCTTTAATGGTTAGAATAATGGTCTTATCTGTTGAGTTGTATATAGCAGTGGTCCACATTTCTTCAACAACTTCACAACAGATTGTGGGTGATTCCAGCATGGCCTGGCTAAGCTTGCAATTCTTCACAAAGTCCATCATCATGTGATAGTCACCAGATTGTTGAATACCCTTGTTTACTAATGCAGTGAAATTGTTCTTCTCGTAGTTAATTATAGTTAATAATTAGTTAATCAAATCTAAGTGTTATTGTCTTGACATTGAGAAGTAATCATACATTGGTGAGTAAGTGTTAATTGAACATAATTATTCTGAGTCTCTGTGGGAACGAACTATAAATTATTCTATATTACTTGTGAATGCGTATACTTGCGTGAATTATTAGCGCGTGTTTTGTGACTAACACCTTTATTTACTGCTTTGTTCAGCACGCCTGATTGTCAAATTTAACTAATATATACTATGTTTTATGCAGAAATGGCTCCTCCAAGAATTCCCAAGTCATTCGGGGTGCGCCCTGGTGACAAACCTAAGGCCAAACCAAAGAGGGATGCTTCTACAGCACAGGCATCCATCCCTACTCCTACTCCTATCCCCCAAACTACTCATGTCCTGAAAAGGCCCATAATTGATCTAACGGAGAAACAGGGCGCTCCTAAAAGGCCCAGAACTGAGGGCACGCCATCAGGCTCATCTACTGCTTTGAATTCCCTTGGCCCCATGGGTTCCCTTCATATTTCAGATGAAGAAGTGAAACAATGGCAAGCCATGGACTTGGAAGAGGCCACCCGTGCTTCCATCAAGGCATCCTGCCAGCTGTTCATCCACTCAACCCGAGGGGTGGACAAGCTTCTTGAAGAGAAGGCGCGCCTCGAGAGGCTGCAGGGTGACAATAACATCTTGAAGAACACCCTTAAGGATAAAGATTTTTTGCATGCCAAAGATATTAAAGCCAAAGACTCTGAGATCTCCTTCCTCGAGGATGAGGTGGCTAATCTTACTTCCCAGGTGGAGATTGCCAATAAAAAGGCTACCTCTCTCCACACTGGGCTTGGAGGAGCCAACTTGAGTATTGAATATCTTGAGGAGCAGCAGAAAATGGGGTGGCCTGATGAGAAGAGGGAATTGACTGATGAAGCTTTTGCCAACGGTTTCCACTTCTACAGGATTGGTTTTGTGGCGAATGACCCTGATTATACTTTTGATAAATTTGGGGAAGAAACTGTTGCCGAGATGGTGGAGTTCAAGAAGGAGCATGCTGCAGAGATCAAGGCGAGGAGGATAGAGCTTGGATTAGAGGAAGACGATGAGGGCGTGCCAAGAGAGGAAGCCTCTAAGGACGCGGCTAAAGCTGATCCTACTGTTCCTCTTCAAACCATTCCCCCAACAGATGAATCTCAGGGCGCGCCCTGATTTATGTTTAATATGTGTTCGTACTTAAGCTTGAAATACTCCTGAGGAGCCAGCCCTCTTTTGACATTATGCAAAGTTGTACGACTTATATCCTGCTACTCTTTAATTTTATGCACTATAATATATCGTATGGGTTTACATGATTTCATCTTTTTTAGTGTGCATATAAAAATCTGTTATGGTGCATCAACCATATAGGGCGCGTCCTTATTTTATATGGTTTTCTGTTCCGGTTCCCTTTCAAACCATCACACACGTGCATCCTACAGAAACATGAGTGGCTTCCTTCCATAATAGCGCGCCTTTATCATACTCAGAACATAAGATAAACTGTTATGGGCACGCCCTTTAGTATTTGGAGAATGTTTATCATGGGTATTTGTTAGTCCCTTAACAATATAACAAGAATTACAGAAGGGGGTTGAATGGAATTCTTGAAACTTTTTCTTGAATAAAAATTGTTCTAACTCAATTATATATATGTGTGAATTGATTAGCAGAATGCGGAATAGTTACTTGAAATGAATCAAAACACAAGTAATTAAAAATAAGAGTCTTTAAAAACTTTCTGGTGGATTTGAATGATTCCACCAAAGATATATAATATATATCGAGAGAACTCTGTGTGCAAAAAGCTCACAGCTGCTTACAAAATGATAACAACTAAGAACGAGAGAAATGCTAAGAGTACAGCTTACATATATTTCTCTCTTGGTTGTTTAGTTTCTTAGTTACTAATCTATTTGCTGCTTCTTGGTTTATATATCACCAAGATTACAAAGTAATAAGACAGGATAATAAAACAAAAACTATGAAGTCTAATACAATGCTACTTCATTTCTCTATTCCAGCATCTTTGAATATCTTCATAATAGCATGGAAATGGCAATGCTTCTTTGTTCTCGAAAACCCAGTTGAATAGGCTACCATATTCCATTTGCATACCCTCGACGCATGTGACTGTGTTATCACTGTCAACAGATATTTGAATCATTTATCCATTGAGTACATGATCATCCGTCGAGTTTATGATCATCCGTTGATGACTTTGTTGATCATCTGTCGACAGCTATATTGATCTTCCGTCGATGGCTTTGTTAATCATCCGTCGGTAGCTATTTGGCACTTGACTTCATTTCATTTATGCAAAATTACAAGACATCATCTATGTACAATTAATCAACCTATTCTGCATATCTAGTTAAAGTCAATTATGACTTATGTGCTACTACAGAATCTATACAAAGGTGTATGCAGAAATGTGTTACAGACTTATTGTTACATAAGCTACTCATTCGATGGATAATAAATCATCATCCGTCGGGACTGTATTGAGTCATCCGTCGGGACTATAATCCTTATCCGTCGAGTGCTACAAAATTCACTAAGTAAAATCTACCAAGGTGTTTCGTTAATGAAATCATCAAGTTCATAACATATACACAACAATCTCCCCCAATTTATGTCTACTGGAATTGTAGCCATAAATTAAGAGACACTTGATGATAACAAAATACCCTAAAAATATAACTGTTGAAGGAAAGTAGATGATACTGAAAAGTGCTTCAATTAACAAAATGTACAAAGTTTAGCTCACAGTCATTTTCAAGATGCTGCTCTAGCCTGAGCAGGTTTATCTACTTCCTTGAAGGTATGGATCTCTTTCCAAGCTTTCTGTTGTTTTCTTCAATCTGATTTTGGAGCTGCCTGTGGAATTCCAGTTCATCAGATTCTAAGAGATCTAGCTTTTCTTATATTTCCAAGAGAGTCTCATTGCTAGAGATGCTTAATTGGTCTTCTAATCTGAAAAATCTTCTCACTCCTTTGTCATCCATGAACTCCATCAGCCAGTAGGGCCTTAGATGCACTCTTTTCCCTGTGTAGGGGATAATTGGAGTCTTTGGGAGTGCATCTTTAGCTCTAACACTACTTATTTCTTCAATCTTCTTCAGTACCAATCTTCTTGCAGTAACATTGAACCCAAAGTTCTTTTTGAAGGATGAATAAACCTTGATCAGTATAATTTGGCTTTCTTGAAGAATTTTGTGAAGTGGCCACTGAGTCTCCCTTCCTCCCTTGTACTTGAACACTAACATTTCCGGTAGGTTTCTGTATGCATCAATTCCTCTCACTTCATCTAGTTCATCCAGATAGAGGTTTAAGTCAGAAAACTCCTTGATGTCACACAAGTACAGGTAATCTCCCTTATTGGCTTTAGATTGAGCTTTGACTAGAGATTTGAATTTGAGAGGTGACAGCTTCACTTTCTTGACTGCTCTTGACTTTGTTCTTTTTGGCTTGCTAAGGATTGGTAAATTGAAGTCAGGAATTGGTAAGTTCTCCCATTCTATTGGCTCATCCTTAGGCACAATAGGTTCACCATGAATGTTCATGTAGGGATCCACCACTTTGATATCTTCAAATACCACAGAGGGCTTTGATGCTTGAGTTGTAGTTGGAGTGGATTTCATGGGAAACTGATTCTCCAATTCCTTATCAACAATGTCCAGTTTTTTTTTTGGTTCTTTTAGCCAATTCCTTGATTCTTGGAGCTTTCTTCTGTTGTTCAACTTGCTTCTTTGGATCTTGTGATTCAGTGATTTCAGATGGCTGAGCAGAGATTTATTGTGATGAATTTACAATATGTAACTTGGCCAAGATAGCAATCTGCTCTTTCTTTTGTTTAGCCTTTTTGGCATCTAGAACAGCTTGCTTCTTTTCCTATTTTAATCTAGCCTTTTCTTCTCTCTTTGCTTGAGCAAATTGAGGATGTCCAGCCACCACACAAATTTCTTTCCCATTCCTGAAAACTTTAGCAATTCTCTTCTTCAAAGCTGAATCAGTTGGATCTTTGTAGAAAGCAATTGACCTTGACAAAAGCTTCTTTTCATCAGGCTTAGGTGTCTCATACACAGTATCCAAAGGGTTCTTCAATGATGATTTTGGATAATTCACCCTTGGTTTCAGAATTATTTCAGCCTTTGGAGATTTGATGCAGGATGACTGTCCTCTTTCCAGATAGTTCATGCTCATCTCATTCACAGAAATTTGCTTGACTTGAGAATGATGGATGGCTGATTTTACTGGCTCCTTGACTAGTTCAAACTTCTTTTGTATATTCTCATCAATCTTCTACCAGTTGAGTGGACTCAACTTCTTCTTATCAGTTGATCTAAAGTTGGTTGCTGCTGCATTTATCAGATCTATACTGTTTGTAACTGGTGGCTTTGAGATAGTAATTGAAGGCATAATTACTTTATTGATATGAATTTGAAGCTTCTCCCCCTCACTTGGTCCTTTCTCCCCCTTTTTGTTATCATCAAGTTGATTAGAGGAGGGGGTTTGAGCAGCCACCAATTTTTGAAGTAAATCTGTCTGTTGGGCTTGATGAAGATGGATGGCTTTTAAAGATGCTTCCATGGCTAACATTCTTATATCCAGGGCATCTATCTTGGTTGCAAGATCAGAATTTTTCCTTAATTTCCTTTTGATATCAAGCATTGTGGCTTCTGGAAGCTTATAATCCATCTTCTCTGAAATGGCCGTCTTCATCTCATCAATATCACCCTTGATGGTGTTTACATCCCTAGCATGTTGTAAGCCTTGAATTTGTTCAAATTGCAGGGAGGCTAGATGTGCCTGAAGGAGCTTCTTGGTGCTAGCATTTGTAGTGATTTGAAGAGCAGTGTTTGTTTGATTGATTAGTTGGATTAGGGTTGTCTTGAAGTAGTGCTCATCACAGTGCTTTGAAAATGCCCATGATGGCATACCTGATCTTGAACTGGAACCTACTTCTCCCCCTATGTCCATTGCTTCATCTTCACTATCCCCACTTCCATTACCAAAGAAATCAGCTGAACCACCAGTCTCATAATCCACATCCCTCCCTGTCTGCATCCTGGACATTCATTGACTCACTAACAATGACATCCATCCTTATAGCTCCAGTACCTGCATTTCTCTCGTTTTCTCTCTTTTGTTGCATCAGGGTCTCAACCTGGCTCCCCACCCTCACACACTCACCTTCACCATCTAAGGTGGGACTCCTCTCACTTTCTTTTGCCAATCCTGAAGAAGCGGATTGCATAATTTCACTCATTTCCTCTCCTTTTTCCTGGGAGCAACCCAGACTCTCACTCAAAACACTCTTCTCTCTCAATCCTAATAGTGACTGTACAACCACTAATTCTTCTGCACTAGAGATAAATGAAGTTTGAAGCTGTGCAGAGATACTCGACGGATGAGTGATATCCATCGAGTGAGTGGTTTTGTTATTCGACGGATAATTGTTGTTAAGCTTATCCGTCGGGATACAATCACTACTCGACGGATGAGCAATATCCATCGAGAGAGTAGAAATGAATGAACTAAGAATAGAAACTATTGTGGACTCTGTGCTGATTGAAGATATTTTGGGCACAGATGATTCAACAGTTCCTGAAAGAATTGACAAGTGAGCCAACAAATCATCTAAAAGATGATGCTCACTTGCACTAGATTTTGGCTTCCCCAACAAAGTTAAAGAAGGGGAATCAGGAATTGATGTGTTTATCATATCCTTATCCAGTGAGTTTGTGGGTGAGTTTGGTGTTTGAGGTGCTTCTATTACTAGAGATTTTAGCTATGACTCCACATTTATTGGATTCACATCAAGCTGAATTTGTGAAGGTGCAGTGACTGTGTCTTTAGCACCAGTTTTCACAGTGTGTACCCTGTGCATCCCCAAGAGTTTTGGATTTCTTCTTTCTGGCATAAGTTTGGGGTGAGCTTGTGTCCCTAACCCTCTTGGCCTGTGCTCTTGGTTGAGAGCTTTGTTCAATAACTACATCCTTTTGGGAGGATGCAGCTAGAAATGAGCTATTATCCTTTTTAAGCACTGCAATTTGTTGGGAAACTGCAGTATGGCTAGGCTGGGAACCACTCACCTCTCCATCCTTATCCTTAGGGTTTCTTTGATGTTCACCCTGTCCCTCACCTGTCTTACCCACCTGCACACTCCCCTCTTTGGTTTTGGTGGATTTTGCAGCTGGCATCTTTTGAGAGATACCAGGGGGGCTTTTTTTGATTTGGATTTTGAAATATTTGTAGGTTTGGTAGCTTGGGTAGGCAACTGTTGGGTCATTGACATAGTTGTCATAGCCACACTAGAACTCAAAGAAATTTGTGAGGTTGGAATAGTGGTAGGGATAGATGAACTTACCTCACTTACCTGAGGTGCTTCCATTACAGGGAAATAGAACAGTGGCGCCTCCTTGTGATGATTTGCCCTGTTCAAATCTGCAATGAGCCTTCTCTCTTGAACCCAACAATCTAATTTGTTGTTAGGGTTCTCAAGCACAATATTCTCAGAGAGATGATTAGCTAACATCATAAAGAATCTAGCATAATACACATTTTAACCTCTCTTATTTAACTCTCCTAGTTTAAAACCCAACTCAAACAAAACAAGGTCACTGAAATTATAGAATTTATCTGTAACTAGCATGTAGAGCATGTTAAGCATGGAGATATTGTCTGAATCAAAATTACTGATTTTACCTGAAAATACCTTAGTCACCACATCACACATAAAACTCCATTCCTTCCTAAGACCCAATCTCCTAATATCACTTAACTTAGAAGTAGAGAGTGCATGGTTCATGGAATTAAGCATATTGATTATATCAGTATCAGTGTGTAGTGAGGTCACAGTGTTATCAGGAATTTTGAAACATGCTTTTACAACATCACTATTGATATAGAATTCTTTACCTTTAATGGTTAGAATAATGGTCTTATCTGTTGAGTTGTATATAGTAGTGGTCCACATTTCTTCAACAACTTCACAACAGATTGTGGGTGATTCCAGCATGGCCTGGCTAAGCTTGCAATTCTTCACAAAGTCCATCATCTTGTGATAGTTACCAGATTGTTGAATACCCTTATTTACTAATGCAGTGAAATTGTTCTTCTCATAAATAAACCCAGTTTGAGACATAATCTTGACAACTGGCGCCATTGCTAGAGAATAAAAGCTTGAAGAGAGAGAGTAAGTGCTTTGAGAGAGAAAGAAATTTGAGCAGTTGATTTGAGAATGATAAAAGAATAACAATGAAATAAAATAGGCTTTTATACTGTCTCAAAATTAACTGTTAAAAATAATAAAGTGAAATAAAGTAACCAATAAAAATTGCCTAAAATAGCCTTTTAAAAATAAACTGTAAAAATAATACCCATTATCTGTCGTGTTATGCTTACAAACTGTAAGTATACTCGATGGATAATGTGCAGGGAATTAACGGCTGAGATTAAGACAATTCGACGGATGAGGATAAACTATTATCCGTCGTGTCATAAAATATTCCCGAAAAGTAATTGATTTTTATTAGCAAATAGTATACCGACGGATGATCAAACTCGATGGATAAGGATCATCCGTCGAGATGCAAATTTTGACTTAGCCAAAATTTCATCCAAGACTGAAAAATCAATAAAATTTCTGGCTGCATTTCAACTAGCAAATTATCTCATAAAGATTTAAGAATAATTAAGCATACCTAACTCACTTACCAACCTTGTAAAGGTGGATTCATCCAGTGGCTTGGTAAAGATATCTGCAAGCTGCTTCTCACTTGGAACAAAATGTAGTTCCACAGTATCATTCATTACATGTTCCCTTATGAAGTGGTACTTGATATCTATGTGCTTTGTCCTTGAATGTTGTACTGGATTTTCAGTGATGGCAATTGCACTTGTGTTATCACAGAAAAAGGAATCCTCTCAACTTGCAAACCATAGTCTAGCAATTGATTTTTCATTCATAAAATATGTGCACAGCAACTGCCAGCAGCAATATATTCAGCTTCAGCTGTAGAAGTTAAAACTAAATTTTGCTTTTTACTAAACCAGGACACAAGCTTGTTTCCTAGAAATTGACAGGTTCCTGTTGTACTTTTTCTATCAATTCTACAACCTGTATAATCTACATCTGAATAACCAGTTAGATTAAAACCAGAATCTCTAGGGTACCAAATGCCAAGTTTTGGTGTTCCCTTGAGATATCTGAAAATTCTCTTAATAGCTACTAAGTGAGATTCTCTAGGATCAGCCTGAAATCTAGCACATAAATATGTAGCAAACATTATATCTGGCCTACTAGCTGTTAAGTACAGAAGTGAGCCAACCATGCCCCAATAACTTGAAATATCCACAGACTTTTCAGTAGTGTTTAATTCAAGTTTAGTTGCAGTGGCCATGGGAGTTTTTGCAGATGTGCAATCCATTATATCAAACTTCTTTAAAAGATCAAAAATATATTTAGTTTGACTAATGAATATTCCATCACTAACTTGCTTAACTTGTAAACCAAGAAAGTAAGTTAGTTCTCCCAACATACTCATTTCATACTTACTTTGCATCAATTTGGAAAACTTTTTGCAAAGTTTCTCATCTGTAGAGCCAAAAATAATGTCATCTACATAAATTTGAACAAGTATACTAGAGCCATTAACACTTCTAAAGAATAAAGTTTTATCTACAGTACCTCTTGTGAAATGATTTTCCAAAAGGAACTTTGATAAAGTGTCATACCAGGCTCTAGGTGCTTGCTTTAGTCCATAAAGTGCTTTCAAAAGATAGTAGACATGATCTGGAAAATTTGAATCTTTAAAACTAGGAGGTTGACTAACATAGACTTCCACCTCCAAATCTCCATTCAGAATGGCACTTTTGACATCCATTTGAAAGACCTTGAAATTGGCATGGGCTGCATAGGCTAAGAAAATTCTGATGGCTTCAAGTCTTGCAACAGGAGCAAATGTTTCATCAAAATCTATTCCTTCTTATTGACAATAGCCCTTAGCAGCCAATCTAGCTTTGTTCCTGACTACTATGCCATTTTCATCCATCTTGTTTCTGAATACCCATTTGGTGTCTATTGGATTCTTTCCTTTAGGCTTGGGTACCAGCTTCCATACATTATTCCTTTAAAATTGGTTTAGCTCCTCCTGTATAGCTAAAATCCAATCAGGATCCAACAAAGCTTCTTCTACCTTCTTTGGTTCTTCTTTGGAAAGAAAGCTGCTATATAGACATTCTTCTTGAGTTGCTCTCCTGGTTTGAGCTCTAGAAGAAACATCACCAATTATGAGCTCAAATGAGTGATCTTTTGTCCATTTTCTTTGTTGAGGTAGATTAGCTCTAGATGAAAAAGCCTCATTGTTGTCTTGATGTGTGATTGAATTTTGATTGTTAGAAACTCCACCTGAGTTTGTGGATCTTTGATTTGAGAAAGGGGAACTTTCTATAGGTGATCTATCTTGACTTCCTGCTTCTCTTGATAACCCGACGGATGGTGAATTTTGAGTACCAACGGATGAAGCAGGTTGCCTTCCGACGGATAAGGCAGATTGTCTCCCGACGGATGAAGCATTTTACAATTCGACAGATGTTGAATTTTGTGCTTCATTGGTAGTAGATTTTTCTGCATTATCCTTTGATATTATTTCTTGATCACTTTCATCATCACTGTCATCACTAACCATCTCCATATTGTCAAATTTGAGGCTCTCATGGTAATCTCCATCTTGAAGTCCTTCAATATTTTTATCATCAAACATAACATGTATTGATTCCACAACAATGTTGGTTCTTAGATTGTAGACTCTATATGCTTTACCAACAGCATATCCAACAAAAATTCCTTCATCTGCTTTAGCATCAAACTTCCCATTTTGATCAGTTTGATTTCTCAGAATATAGCATTTGCAGCCAAAGACATGAAGAAAATTTAGAGTTGGCTTCTTGTTCTTGAACAATTGATAGGGAGTCATGCATCTTGCTTGGTTAACCAGGGAAATATTCTGAGTGTAGCATGCAGTATTTACAGCTTTAGCCCAGAAATATGTTGGTAGTTTAGATTCTTCAAGCATTGTCCTGGTAGCTTCAATAAGTGATATGTTCTTCCTTTCCACTACTCCATTCTGTTGTGGAGTTCTTGCTATTTAAAACTCATGCAGAATCCCATTTTCCTCACAAAATGCTCTCATGACAGAATTCTTGAACTCAGTTCCATTGTCACTCCTGATTCTTCTAACTTTGAAATCAGGATGATTATTGACTTGCCTTATGTGATTGATGATGATTTCACTAGCCTCATCTTTAGACTTTAGGAAATATGTCCAAGAGAACTTTGAGAAATCATCTACAATTACTAGGAAAAATCTTTTCCTTGAAATGGACAACACATTGACTGGTCCAAACAAATCCATGTATAGCAGTTGCAAAGGTTCTTCAATTGTTGAATCAAGTTTCTTTCTGAATGATGCTTTAATCTGCTTCCCGTTTTGGCAGGCATCACATAGTCCATCCTTAGAAAACTCCACTAGAGGAATGCCTCTAACCAGTTCTTTCTTTACTAGCTCATTCATGGTCTTGAAGTTTAGATGGGATAGCTTCATGTGCCATAGCCAACTTTCATCCTGACTTGCTTTATTGAGAAGACAAGTAACAGATTCTGCATTATATGAGTTGAAATCAGCTAGGTACACATTTCCCTTTCTCACACCAGTGAGAACTACTTTGTTGCTTGTTTTGTTAGTTATAACACAGGCTTCTGAATTGAAATTACTGAGTTGCCTTTATCACAAAGTTGGCTGATACTCAACAAGTTGTGTTTGAGACCATCCACTAAGGCAACCTCCTCAATGATGACATTGTCCTTTGAAATCAAGTCATATCCTACAGTATAACCTTTGCTGTCATCTCCAAAAGTAATACTTGGGCCAGCTCTCTCCTTAAACTCTGTGAGTAGGGTAGAATCACCAGTCATGTGTCTTGAACAACCACTGTCCAAGTACCAAAGATTCTTTTTGTTTCCCTGCACACATCAAAATCAAATCAAGTTGATTTTGGTACCCAAGTTTCCTTGGGTCCTGCCTTGTTAGCTTTCTTTTTCTGTTTCTTAGGCTTTATCTCATTTGACTTGGGATATCAGAATCATCCTTAGTCATTTGAGTTGGGCCTTAGAAACCATTCATTGTAACAGAATTATTATGCATATTATAATCAACAGGGAATGGCCTGTTATTAGTGAACATGTTATTCCAATAAGACATGTTAAATTGCATTTTTGGCATACCAAATGCAGCATAATAAGGATTAGGTGTAAATGGCATATTAGCAAACTGTGCATTCATATTCTGTGTAGACATAGCATTCATAGGCAAGGGAGGCATGGCATTCATATTGGGAAAGTGAGGTGGCACAGACATGGAAGTAGGCATGGCAGATTTGCAATTAACAGACAAATGATTTACATTACCACACTTGACACAGATTTTTCTAGGAGCATATTTATCAGGTGTGTAGTTATTGTGTTTGTTAATCCCTATTTTACCATTTCTATTGTTTTTCTATTTTAGCCTCTGTTTTCACCTCAACCTTTTCAAGTCTGTCACTTAACTGTTTGACAGTCATGTGACCAACATTAGCATTTTTCCCTTTCTTAACTTGACTCGATTCTCCTGAAACAAAGTTCTTGGAAACATATCCATACTTTTCATTCAGCTTAACAAGTTTGGCTTTACTGATAGGCTTGCTTATAGTCGATGGATGAGGATTTGCATCAGTCGATGGATAACCCTTTTTGTTATCCGATGGATGACCCTCATCATCCGTCGAGTTTACATCTGTTAGCAGTCTATCCACCAAATTTGGTTCTAGTTTCTCCTTGTTTTTTTTCCAGGCTTCATCACAGAAGGACTCGATTCCTTGAACTCTAGTGATTTGAGCATGGACATCTCTAGATGTTTTTCATGCCTTAATCACCTCATGTTCACGCTCGAGCTGCTTCTTCAAAATTTCTTCTTTCTTCAAGGACTCAGTTAATTCCTCCTTGGCAATCTTACACTCAATTCTTAATTTTTCAAAATCAATGAACTGAGACTCTAGCACATTATTTCTCTCACTCAAAAACAAATTGTTTTCTTTGATTTTAGCATTTTCTTTAGTAAGAGACATAAGTGTAACACGCAAATGATATAACTCTGTAGACATGTCATTTATAGCATCATTACACTCAGCTTTAGATAAATGTGCAAGGTTTGTAGTAATTACCTGATTACTTGAAGAGCTTGTTTCTGTTTCATCAGACTTGGCCATTAGGGCTAGATTGACATAGCTGACATCTTCATCTTCATCCAGACCATCAGCTGCCCAGTCATTCTCTTATGTAATGAAAGCCCTTTCCTTCTGTTTGAGCAGCTCAAAGTATTTTTGCTTATAATCCACTGGCTCAAACTTTTTCTTGCTTGAATCTGGCTTTCTACACTCACTGGCAAAGTGCCCTGCCAAGCCACATTTGAAACATTTAAATTTTGATTTATCCACCATGTTTCTATTTGGCTTGGCTGCTCCAAAGTTCTTTTTGAACTTGAGCTTGGCAAACCTTCTGGAAAGAAATGCTAAGTGTTCATCAATGTCTTCCATGTCATCTTGGCTCATAGATTCTTCACTTTCTACTGCAAGCCCTTTTCCCTTGTTCTCACAGACCCTTGAAGTTGATTCAACAGCTTCCATCTTCATCTCCTTCTCTAACTCAGTAACTAGTGCAATGGACCCTCCTTTCTTCTTTCATCTCTCTATCCTCTCATCTTGCTCTATTTCAATCTCAAATGTTTTCAGGATGCCATACAGTATCTCCAAAGTAAACTCTTTATAATCTTGTGAGCTTCTTAATGAGACTGTCATTGGTTTCCATTCCTTTGGAACAGATCTAAGGAATTTCAGATTGGAGTCTTTTATCTGATAGACCCTCCCATGCAACTTTAGAGCATTTAGCAGTTTTTGAAACCTACTAAATATGTCAATGAGTGACTCACTTTCTTCATTATGAAAACTGTAATAACCCCAATTTTTGGAAATTTTTGAAAGCCTTATGAATAGTGTTTTTGCTGAATGGGAAACTTTTCATGCCACACTATGTAGGGGTTCTGTTATGGATATTCTAAGATCGTATTAGTATTCCATAAAGTAAATAAGTGTATGTAAAGATCGTCAAAATCCAATTCCGAACACTTTGATTTTTCTCGAAAATCCACCAGATACCAAAAGAATTGAGTATAAGGTAACATGATTAAAGGGATTTAAATTCAAGGATTATAAGAGAGGATTATAAAAAGGAATATAATGTATTGAGAAAGGTTAAGGGAACCCAAGTAATAAGATCCCGGGTACGATCCCTCAAATGATCAACGAGAAAGAGAGTTAAGCGAACCGTAAAACAAATAAACGTCCAAGGGGCAAGCACATGCAAGTAACATGAGAAGGAAGCTTCTAATATAAGCTAAAACATGTGGTTAGAAGCAAGGTGACATCATCACACCACAAGAATGAGACATGTGGCAAAGTAGTGATGCAAGCAATGACATAAGCAAGTGAAAACAAGATATTTAGCCAATAATTAACCACAACCATGCATTCTTTGCACAAATATCAAGGCAATACAAGCAAGCAAAAGCTCTCCCCCATTTCTTTCTTCTTCCATTCGGCCTTTTCAAGAAATAAAGAAATAGATTTTCAAAACTCAAGTTCTAGGCCATGGAAAATTACAAGGTTTGTTTCCTTGGATCCTATATTTCATAACTTAGTTATACCATGAGTTTAAGATCAAGATTCCATGGTTTGCATAGCTAATCCACTCATCAAAGATGATGATGAATAGTAGTGAATAGTAACTTACTTTGATTTTCTTGATTTTCTTGAAAGCTTAAGGTTGATTAAGCATAGATCAAGGTTCCTAGAGGCTTGTTAGTGACTACCCACTCTCCAAGGAAGGTATAAACTCTTGAACCCTTAGTTTTAAGTTTGGTTTGTTTGGATGATAATAGTGCTTAGATGAATGGGTTTAGTTTGATGTTGATGGATGTTGGATTGTTGTTGAATTGGTGATGATTTGGTGTAGTTTAAACTTTGGAAATCGTTAGGTTATAGCCGTCGTAATGCCCGATTTTCTATAAACTGTTTTGTGATTAACTGTTGGACCCGAACACCCACTTCTATAAACTAACCACTTCTATTCTTAGATAGGTTATGTTTCAAGCTTCGTTTTGATATGTGGTTTGCTTGAATCCAATGTACGGTTTAGGAGAAACGACCGTTTTACGTAACAGTGTTTCGCGAACGAACCTTTACCCCTCGCCTTACTTTGAAACCTTGGTTAAGGCCCTTAAATGACTAATTGGAGCATGAAACATTTATGTAGAGTGTGTTAGGCAGTTGATAAGACACTTGCGAAAAAATCGCCTTAAAACTCGTAATGGGTAAATTATTAAAAATGGTGGAGCCGAGGGTACTCGAGCGACTTAAGTAAATCGTTAAGCGCAAAACGAGTGTTAGAGTCTGAGTTGGTTAGAGTATAGATATACAAGTGACTTTGGTTTAATTCCAACTTACTTGTTGCTTATAGGTTACCAGACTCGTCCCGAGCCATTCGTAACCCCCAGTCGCTCAGGCAAGTTTTCTATCCGTTATACTGTTGTTGTGATGTATACACTTGTATATGCATTATCTTGTGATAAATGCATAATGGTTATTTAGCAAATTCTTGCGATATATTGTAGCATGCTGATAGGGTATATATATGCATGCCTGTTTCGTATTCTTGCCATATATATCTGTTGGTTCAGTTGATAATACCTATGCTAGAGAATAGCAGTAATTTGCATATACCCTTAGTATAGGGACCCAAAGGTGAAAACATTTTCTAAAACCGGGAGTCGAGGATCCCGAGTAGATTTTATATATATATATATTTATATATATATGGTTATAGTTTTCAAAACTATTAATCGAATAAGGTTTATTCGATAGCTTTATTTTATTTAATGAATATTATTACAAATATTCATTCGAGGGCTTATGACTCAGTTTATATTATTTGAATATTCATTTGAGGATCTATGACTCCGATTATTTGCTGAGATATGTTCTTTATTTTATTAAAGAATAAGGTGTCGATAATCAAACTTATCTTTGATTATTCAAATAAAGATAGTACTTTCGTATAAGTATATCTTTGGTTATTTAATACTCATTTCAAGTATAAGTTTTAAAACTTCTACTTCAATTATTTTTATAAAGATTATTCTTTATGGGAATATTATTTAAATAATAATATTCAGATATTTTCTAATATATCGGGACTGATTTATTTTCATTAAATCAGCTTTACTCCAAACATTCTTAAAAATGTTATCGAGTCTTCAAAATGATTTTAAAAGTTAGAGCGGATCCCAAAACTCGTTTTCCGATTTAAGATCTTCCTTTCGAAGGAGACTTGAATATTCGCTCAAAAATCTTGGGGATCCGGCTCTGTGGTGTATTTTATACTCGCAACATGGTTGCTGTTTTGAGAAAACAATTTGATTACTTGCCCAATGTTCGGGAAGTAAGTCCATCTGATTGAGTCGGCATAAGCGACAGGCCGGGGTACGGTCTATGAAAGTGTAAGTGGCTGGGTGGCAGTCCATCAACGCGTGAGTGGCCGGGTAACGGTCTAGCGCGAGGTCCTAATGCGGCCAGGGTGATGACCGGTGAGGAATTCATCCATCTACAGTAGAAAAGGTTACTTATTGGTATCTTTGCCTGATCAGCAAGATATCTGGTTTATGCCAAAATTCTTTTCCTTCCAAATTCATTGGATATTGCAACTCTGTTCATACTTTACATGACAGAGGTTTTCAGGAAATGTATGGGAGATATATATATATATATATGAATATATATATATATATATCGGGACTTAATGAAGTATCTCGTAACTTCATTATTTATAAAGATATTCAAAGATTGAATCTATTCAAAACTTGTCTTGTAGTCTCATCTATGTGATGAACTTTTGAAACTATTATATCTTGAATGGTGGTAGTTCAAGTAGTATTTGGAAAAGATATAAGTATATTGGGGTATCTTGTAACTTCATCTTTTAAACTTATATCTAATTAATAATTGTCTTATGAATGACAAAGATTTTTAGAAAAACGTTGAGACAAGGTTAGATATATGAGATCACCTTGCAACAATATTTTTTATACAATTATACACTGGGACTTTGTGTATATTATGCATGGAAGAGGACTTCCAAGATTTTGAAAAGTATATATGTATATATACTGAATATTTTGCGACTTCATCGCATTAAGATATCAACTTGGTTCATTTCTTTTGACCAAGACTTTCATGAGTACTATGAGAAGGCTCATATATTGTTAATCATTATATATATTATTTTGGTGGGCTTGTTGCTCACCCTTGCTTTCTTCTTTCATCACACAACATCAGATAGACAAGATGAACAGGACCAAGCTCCCAATTCGTGAGCGGATAGGAAACGTTCCGCAGTTTCCTATAGGCGTTGATGTCGCTGTAGCTGAGGTAGGAACTACCAATAGGCTAGGCTTTCAACTTTTGATTACCAGAATTATGTATATTTATGAATTGTAATAATGGCAAAAAAATGTAAATTTATTCAGAAACCCTTTTAAGGTGTATTGACATATAATTGTGGAATAAAACGACTTGTGATTATTTTTGGATATTCATCTCTGAGACTATAACTTGTGGTGTGTGTGTTTATTGTGGGGTCACAGTACAGAGTAGTTGATTGTGTATTAAGATTGGGTGTTATTAAGGGAAATGGAACTCGTGACAACCCGGATCCCCGACCCCGGATTTGGGGGTGTTACAGAAGTGGTATCAGAGCTAAGCGTTATAAACCTCAGAGATGATGGGACGTTAAGATAATAAGTTCACTAAGATAATAAGAACTCTTGCCAAGTTCATAGTCGGGCTACCTAACGTAGCACTGACAGTTAAAACCCTTATGGGAACCCTTATAAATATCGTGATAGAAGCGTAGTTCGTTATCGTAGATGGTAGCGGGACTTCGAACCCTGAGGTTGAGGAGCAACAGCGCGATGATGTTTATTACTAATTGGAGATCGGATTGTGGATCCGATAGAGTGTCCTAATGCAGGACCGGATGATGTTGATATTGAGGATGTAGCGATTGAGGATGTTGTCCTAGAAGGGATAGTTGCTGAGGAGGATCCCATGGAAGATCCTAACAAGAATGAATAAAGGACCACTGATGAATTGATGACCATGGTTAGGTCGACTACCAGAGGTAGGATTGGTCGGTCACTACCGGAGGTTCGTTCAAGTTTGTAAAGATAGTAGCCCCTTTAACGCGGCTTACTCATAAGACTGAGAAGTTCGAATAGACAGAGAAATGCGAGAACAGCTTTTAAGAACTGAAGCAAAGGTTGGTGACGGCCCCTATGTTGGCGTTGCCGGAGGGAAAAAGGAGATTTTGTGATTTGTAAGTGACGCTTCGCATAAGGAATTAGGGTGCTTCTTATATAGCACAGCAAGGTAATCGCGTACGCGTCAAGATAATTAAGGGAATATAAAATTCGATATCCCCACCTATGAGCTTGGGCTCGTGGCAATAGTTTTGCCCTAAAGATTGGAGGCACTACTTGTATGGAGAGAAGTGCGAGATTTACCTAAGCCATAAGTGCTCTAGTGCATTTTCACGCAGAAAGAGCTCAACATACGCCCGAGGAGGCGGTTAGAGCTAATCAAGAATTATGATTGGGAGATTCTTTATCATTCGGGGAAAGCCAATGTGGTGGCTGATGCCCTTAGTAAAAAGGAGAGACTCAAGAGGTTAATGTCTTTGGGAAAGTTGATAAGAGATTTTGAAAAAAATGGAAATAGATATGAAGGTAACCGGAGCCGGTACCGAAAAGCTGTTTGAGATTGCAATACAGTCCGAATTATCGGAAAAGAACATATTGTGACAGAAAAAGTGATGAATGAAGGCAGAGAGCCAACAAATAGATATGAGATTAATACCGAGAAAGATGATAAGGGAATAATGAGGTATTCCTATAGAATTTGGATTCCAAATGTTCAAGAGCTTAAAGATGAGATCTTAGATGAAAGTCATAGTTCAAGGAATAAGATTAAGGGCAAACCCTGAATGTGATAGTCAGGGAGGACGCCATCAAGATAGAAGGAATTCCTAACCTAATGAAGTGGAAAATGAGGATTTTAACGTATAAGATAACCCCAAGTATGGGAGAAGGATGAAACATTTCATACTAAGGAAACGGAAAGTCGAGTAAGGAAAGGAGACCCGAGACGGTACTCCTATACGGCAATTCATGGACCTGTCTAAAAAGAACTTAGACTATTATCCCCAACCACCACCTTGAGGAAACAATGCGGTAGGAAATTCTTTCATGACCTTTAAGTCGCTAAGCTCTCAGAGTTCCAAGGAACAGGTTGACCCAGTCGAGGCAAGAGCCTGGCTAAAGGAAATAGAGGAATCATTTGAGATTCTAAATGATTGATGAACCACAAAAGACTGTTTTTGTCACTTACCCTCCTGAGAGAGACCACCCGCTGGTGAAAGGCCAAGGAAGGCACGGAGCAAGAGATTATAATAAACTGATTTAAGTTCAGTCAATTGTTTTCGGGAAAGTAATTCCCAAAGATAAGGAGATAGTGTAAAAGCTTTTGAGCCAGAACAAAGGCGGGCGAGTATGATGAATTATGAATCTAAGTGGTAAAAGTTGTTAAGATTCGTTCTGAGGACACGAATCCAGAATGACGGGATGTTTGAAGTCAATGCTTATGTTGTGTTGGTTCATGAAATAATGATAAGAGAAAGGAAAATAAAAAGAAATTGAAGTGGAAAGGAATATAACGGCAATAGAGTTTGAGGAATGATAAGGGAGTTGGGTATGAGGAAACCCTAAAGACTCGTAGAAATAGAAATAGAAGAGTATGTAATCGTCAGGATGAGGGTGATTCACCATGAGTTAAAAATTGATGGTTGAAGGCATAAGAGATACATATATTTTATCCCCTTTAAGTTGGGAGGATTCAAGGAAACCTTTAGATAGTTCGAAGGATAAATAATAAGACGCGGACAGACTAAGGAGACAAGAAAGTAGGAAAGTAGGAAAATTGGATGAAGGAAGTGACCTTCAATAATGTGAAATGTAAGACCGGTGGCTCGATACTCAGAAAGGGAGACGCCAGGTATGAGAGATATCCCAACATTGAGGTGACTGTTGAGATAAACAACAAAAGTAAATAAGGAATTATTAAGAAGAAGTTCACGTTGAACACGACCAATATCTTCCAGAACATCCATGTTATCATTACCAAATCAGGAAAGAAAAGCGGATGACCATTGTTATCTTTTGGAGGCCATATGGATTGACCTCAATTTGAATAAGGATGCTATTATGAAGTTAGGTATAGACTATCGAGGTGGAAATGATGAATAAGATAATCTATCAAGGATATATGACTTGATTTATCCATGGAAGGATGCAGGTACCTTTTAAAGGTGGAATTAAGAATAGAACATCGGTAACTTAAAATGAATCCTCGGGGAATGCATAAAGGTTGAATTTCACCCTTAATAGGGACAGTATGAGTTTTGACAGTATGATTTAGAAAGGGTTAATGTAACAACAACCTTTAAGAATCAGTGGAGAAATTTTCAGAAGTATATAGACAATGGTTTTAGTATTAGTAAATGGTATTTTGATATGTCCTGTATCTAGGAAATACAGGAGGAACGATTCAAGGATAACCTTAGAGGTTTTACAAGGAGAAAGGTAAAATTCAAAATTCTCAAGAGTAAAAATGTTGATAAAGGAAAAATGATGTAATTATAATGATGCCAAGTGGGGCACGTGTTAAACCACGAGAAAGTATGGATCGAACCAGTAAAGGTCGAAATTGTTCCAGACAATTAGGACTTAAGATAAAAGATGTTCTAAGTATAATTGAGAGTCAGTCATGACAGTGATTAACCTCTAAAGACTGAGGCAATAACTTATCGAAAAATGGTGATTTTTTTTACTCATCAGATTTTAAGGAAAACATCTTCACATAAGCTATGATTGAAATGAGGTAGAAAATTTATTTGGAGGTGGTTAAAATGACATTGACTGTAGGGAAATTTTACTATCAGGAAAGGCCAAAGAGGTGGCCGACACTTTAAAGGTAAGAGGATAATTATAGGCGCTTGTGCCAAAGGAATACAGTGATGATGGTTGAAGCCGTAAAGGTTGTATTATGGTTTGGAAGATTGACATTCCTTCTGATGACTGTGCAATACCCAACCATAATAGTAGTTGGTAAAGGTTTAATTCATGTAATTGCCATGAACGGGCTATCTATCTTAGAAGGTCCTATCTTGAGAATAATCCAGGACCATATTTCAAAAAGGACTAAACGAACCTTTGAGTTAAGTCTTCAATTGAAGGCATACGATTAAGAATGGTATTAACCTGCTATCGTTGCTTTGATTGAAACTCTTCTGCAATTTTATCTGCTTCATGTCATGAATGTATGTCAGGATCAGGAGTGTTCTTCATGAATCAGGAATGGTGATTATGTTACCTCCTTAGAAGGATTTGATACGACATGTATGGACTTCGTATGGTTAGATATTAAGATTTCATGGAACGTGAATGACGACAGTAGGTTAGTGGTGGGCCATAGTAATGTAGCAATAATTCTGCGAGTAATGAGCTGATTACAACCGCGAGAGTTGTATTGGAATGGGTGTTGAGATTGAGTACCACTAATCGGGTCGTGGTAGTGTATAAGTTATCATTGATAGAACATTGATAGACTAATTAAGTCGATTATCTACCTATGATATATTTATTCCTTCTTATCGATAAAGAGTAGTATTACCCATACGAAGAAGGTTGCGGTATAGAAATGGGTTCTAATAACGATGAGGTCTAGAATGGGATCCCAGATTCGATTTTCGATATCGAGGGAGTTTCAAAGGTGATTGTGTATAAGCTCGAGGAAGAGCATGGGTCCATAGAATGATGGACGGGATAGCGAAAATATTTAGGCATGTGAAATACGATGCTATAATACTCAATGTTGATATAAATACATATATGTTTTGTTCTCCTATGACAAACCTCTATAGTTCAGAGGTAGATTCCAAGCCAGATATTTTATGGCAATATTTTTACATATATATACAATTCTCTTCAGTTCGCTCTTTTCTCTTCTTTTCATTTCATGTAAGCTGAGAAGAACAACCCTTCCAGAAGGGGAGGTATTACCGAATGACTATCTATCTGTGTGATAGAAGCCTAGTAGGATACCATCTGTTGTTTAATTGCTTGTCAAGTACTAAAGGCTGGCCACCTTCTGTACTAACTATGCAATAGAACAAGTGTTCATGATCATAGTGATCTCTCAACAAATTCCTTTACTTATATATGATTGATCAAGCTTCCAAAGATAGAAGCAGCTGAAAAAGGAGTAGTAAAGTTATGGTGGTATTCAGAATGGGAACACATTCGTAATACTAAGGTTGACGTGGTTATTAAAAGGTTATAGAACGCTAACGAGCAAAAGCATAACCAGTATAATATTAGGAACGGAAGGTAGTAGCGATTACGAACTCGAAAAGAATGGGTATTGAGAAGCAGAAGCTCTAATGCTAAAAGCTATAATAAGAGTCTGTGCAATAGACTTGAAAGAATTTGGAATGATCACTTAACACGGATTAAGTTTTCTTACGACAATAGATCATATGTCATTATCGAGATGTCGCCTTATGAGATCCTTGAGGGAAGATAATGTCGATCTCCCTTATGTTAGGATGAAGTTGTAGAGCGCAAGATGCTCAGACCCGCAGTAGCCCAAAGGGCCATGGATATAATAGATCTAATCAGAGGACGGCTGGTAGTAACCCAAGATGGACATAAGAGGTATGCTGATTTGACTCGAAAGGACAAAGAGTATGAAATAGGGGACCTAGAAATGTTATAGGTATCCCTTGGAAAGGATTGATGAGGTTCGGAAAGAAAGGAAAGCTAAGTCCACAAATTGTTGGACCCTTGGATATATTAAGACGTTTTGGGAAGTTAGCATATGAGCTAGCCCTACCCCCGAACATGTAGTAAGTTCATAGCGTGTTCCACATATCAATGTTAAGGAAGTGTAATTCGGATGCCAGACAAATAGGGGCATATGAGTGCATAGACATGCAACCAGACGTAACCTATATGGAGCAACCAGGAAGGGTTATAGAGTGAAAAGGAACAAGTGCTTAGGAGAAGGATTATCAAACTAGGCAGAGTTTGGTGGTAGGACCACAATGTGGGAAAATTTACTCGAGAGTTAGAAAGTGTAATGCTAAGAGAGTATCCCTATTCATTTTTTTATCTGATTCCGGGACGGAATCCTTTTAAGGAGGGGAGACTGTAATAACCCCAATTTTTGGAAATTTTTGAAACCCTTATGAATAGTGTTTTTGCTGAATGAGAAAACTTTTCATGCCACACTATGTAGGGGTTCTGTTATGGATATTCTAAGATCGTATTAGTATTCCATAAAGTAAATAAGTGTATGTAAAGATCGTCAAAATCCAATTCCGAACACTTTGATTTTTCTCGAAAATCCACCAGATACCAAAAGAATTGAGTATAAGGTAACATGATTAAAGGGATTTAAATTCAAGGATTATAAGAGAGGATTATAAAAAGGAATATAATGTATTGAGAAAGGTTAAGGGAACCCAAGTAATAAGATCCCGGGTACGATCCCTCAAATGATCAACGAGAAAGAGAGTTAAGCCAACCGTAAAACAAATAAACGTCCAAGGGGAAAGCACATGCAAGTAACATGAGAAGGAAGCTTCTAATATAAGCTAAAACATGTGGTTAGAAGCAAGGTGACATCATCACACCACAAGAATGAGACATATGGCAAAGTAGTGATGCAAGCAATGACATAAGCAAGTGAAAACAAGATATTTAGCCAATAATTAACCACAACCATGCATTCTTTGCACAAATATCAAGGCAAGAAAAGCAAGCAAAAGCTCTCCCCCATTTCTTTCTTCTTCCATTCGGCCTTTTCAAGAAATAAAGAAATAGATTTTCAAAACTCAAGTTCTAGGCCATGGAAAATTACAAGGTTTGTTTCCTTGGATCCTATATTTCATAACTTAGTTATACCATGAGTTTAAGATCAAGATTCCATGGTTTGCATAGCTAATCCACTCATCAAAGATGATGATGAATAGTAGTGAATAGTAACTTACTTTGATTTTCTTGATTTTCTTGAAAGCTTAAGGTTGATTAAGCATAGATCAAGGTTCCTAGAGGCTTGTTAGTGACTACCCACTCTCCAAGGAAGGTATAAACTCTTGAACCCTTAGTTTTAAGTTTGGTTTGTTTGGATGATAATAGTGCTTAGATGAATGGGTTTAGTTTGATGTTGATGGATGTTGGATTGTTGTTGAATTGGTGATGATTTGGTGTAGTTTAAACTTTGGAAATCGTTAGGTTATAGCCGTCGTAATGCCCGATTTTCTATAAACTGTTTTGTGATTAACTGTTGGACCCGAACACCCACTTCTATAAACTAACCACTTCTATTCTTAGATAGGTTATGTTTCAAGCTTCGTTTTGATATGTGGTTTGCTTGAATCCAATGTACGGTTTAGGAGAAACGACCGTTTTACGTAACAGTGTTTCGCGAACGAACCTTTACCCCTCGCCTTACTTTGAAACCTTGGTTAAGGCCCTTAAATGACTAATTGGAGCATGAAACATTTATGTAGAGTGTTTTAGGCAGTTGATAAGACACTCGTGAAAGAATCGCCTTAAAACTCGTAATGGGTAAATTATTAAAAATGGTGGAGCCGAGGGTACTCGAGCGACTTAAGTAAATCCTTAAGCGCAAAATGAGTGTTAGAGTCTGAGTTGGTTAGAGTATAGATATACAAGTGACTTTGGTTTAATTCCAACTTACTTGTTGCTTATAGGTTACCAGACTTTTCCCGAGCCATTCGTAACCCCCAGTCGCTCAGGCAAGTTTTCTATCCGTTATACTGTTGTTGTGATGTATACACTTGTATATGCATTATCTTGTGATAAATGCATAATGGTTATTTAGCAAATTCTTGCGATATATTGTAGCATGCTGATAGGGTATATATATGCATGCCTGTTTCGTATTCTTGCCATATATATCTGTTGGTTCAGTTGATGATACCTATGCTAAAGAATAGCAGTAATTTGCATATACCCTTAGTATAGGGACCCAAAGGTGAAAACATTTTCTAAAACCGGGAGTCGAGGATCCCGAGTAGATTTTATATATATATATATATATATATATGGTTATAGTTTTCAAAACTATTAATCGAATAAGGTTTATTCGATAGCTTTATTTTATTTAATGAATATTATTACAAATATTCATTCGAGGGCTTATGACTCAGTTTATATTATTTGAATATTCATTTGAGGATCTATGACTCCGATTATTTGCTGAGATATGTTCTTTATTTTATTAAAGAATAAGGTGTCGATAATCAAACTTATCTTTGATTATTCAAATAAAGATAGTACTTTCGTATAAGTATATCTTTGGTTATTTAATACTCATTTCAAGTATAAGTTTTAAAACTTCTACTTCAATTATTTTTATAAAGATTATTCTTTATGGGAATATTATTTAAATAATAATATTCAGATATTTTCTAATATATCGGGACTGATTTATTTTCATTAAATCAGCTTTACTCCAAACATTCTTAAAAATGTTATCGAGTCTTCAAAATGATTTTAAAAGTTAGAGCGGATCCCAAAACTCGTTTTCCGATTTAAGATCTTCCTTTCGAAGGAGACTTGAATATTCGCTCAAAAATCTTGGGGATCCGGCTCTGTGGTGTATTTTATACTCGCAACATGGTTGCTGTTTTGAGAAAACAATTTGATTACTTGCCCAATGTTCGGGAAGTAAGTCCATCTGATTGAGTCGGCATAAGTGACAGGTCGGGGTACGGTCTATGAAAGTGTAAGTGGCTGGGTGGCAGTCCATCAATGCGTGAGTGGCCGGGTAACGGTCTAGCGCGAGGTCTTAATGCGGCCAGGGTGATGACCGGTGAGGAATTCATCCATCTACAGTAGAAAAGGTTACTTATTGGTATCTTTGCCTGATCAGCAAGATATCTGGTTTATGCCAAAATTCTTTTCCTTCCAAATTCATTGGATATTGTAACTCTGTTCATACTTTACATGACAGAGGTTTTCAGGAAATGTATGGGAGATATATATATATATATATATATATATATATATATATATATATATATATGAATATATATATATATATCGGGACTTAATGAAGTATCTCGTAACTTCATTATTTATAAAGATATTCAAAGATTGAATCTATTCAAAACTTGTCTTGTAGTCTCATCTATGTGATGAACTTTTGAAACTATTATATCTTGAACGGTGGTAGTTCAAGTAGTATTTGGAAAAGATATAAGTATATTGGGGTATCTTGTAACTTCATCTTTTAAACTTATATCTAATTAATAATTGTCTTATGAATGACAAAGATTTTCAGAAAAACGTTGAGACAAGGTTAGATATATGAGATCACCTTGCAACAATATTTTTTATACAATTATACACTGGGACTTTGTGTATATTATGCATGGAAGAGGACTTCCAAGATTTTGAAAAGTATATATGTATATATACTGAATATTTTGTGACTTCATCGCATTAAGATATCAACTTGGTTCATTTCTTTTGACCAAGACTTTCATGAGTACTATGAGAAGGCTCATATATTGTTAATCATTATATATATTATTTTGGTGGGCTTGTTGCTCACCCTTGCTTTCTTCTTTCATCACACAACATCAGATAGACAAGATGAACAGGACCAAGCTCCCAATTCGTGAGCGGATAGGAAACATTCCGCAGTTTCCTATAGGCGTTGATGTCGCTGTAGCTGAGGTAGGAACTACCAATAGGCTAGGCTTTCAACTTTTGATGTACCAGAATTATGTATATTTATGAATTATAATAATGGCAAAGAAATGTAAATTTATTCAGAAACCCTTTTAAGGTGTATTGACATATAATTGTGGAATAAAATGACTTGTGATTATTTTTGGATATTCATCTCTGAGACTATAACTTGTGGTGTGTGTGTTTATTGTGGGGTCACAGTACAGAGTAGTTGATTGTGTATTAAAATTGGGTGTTATTAAGGGAAATGGAACTCGTGACAACCCGGATCCCCGACCCCGGATTTGGGGGTGTTACAAAAATGTTCATATTGCTTAATCAGTAGCTGCATCTTATTTTCTCTAACTTGCTCAGTGCTATCACATATGATCTGTATTGTATCCCAAACATCCTTGGAAGTTTTGCAGTTGATAATGTTGTCAAACATATCACCATCAACTCTATTGAACAGGATATTCATGGCCTTTTTATCCATCAAGACTTGTTACTTATTGTTTCCGATTGTGTTTCAGGTACTCTAGCAAGTGTTTATGCAAACACGTTCTCGCACTCGCAAGAGGACTTTAGATACGGCTGAGGAGACAGACTCAATTCTTGATATTCCGGAGAAGATAGATTTTGAAGATTCGGATAAAGAGAGTGAGCAGAAAGAACCGGTAATCATGGGTAATCGTATAGTTCCAGCGGCAGATCCAGCTCTTATGGACTTTTCTCGGCCTAAAATTGATGACATTCAGTCAAGCATCCTTCATCCGGCTATTCAGGCTAATACTTTTGAAATCAAGCCGGGCACTATTCAGATGGTGCAGAATTTTGTTTCTTTCGGAGGTGCTGCCACTGAAGACCCCAACATGTATAACAGGAATTTTGTCGAGATCTGTTGCACTTTCAAATATAATGGTGTTACTGATGAGGCTATCAAGCTGAGGTTTTTCCCATTCTCTCTGAGGGATAAAGCTAAGGACTGGTTACATTTTGAACCATCTGGGTCCATCACTACTTGGCAAGATCTTACGCAAAAGTTTCTGGTGAAGTTCTATCCAATGGCCAAGACTGCAGCTATGAGGAGTGCTCTTACTCAGTTTGCACAGCAACCAACAGAATCTATGTGCGAAGCTTGGGAGCGCTACAAGGAGATGTTGAGAAAGTGTACACATCATGGTATGCCTGACTGGATGGTGATCACTGGTTTCTATAATGGTTTGGGGGCCCAATCTCGGCCCATGCTCGATGCAGTAGCTGGAGGCGCCTTGTGGGCCAAAAGCTATATTGAGGCTTATAATCTTATTGAAACTATGGCTGCAAATGAGCATCAAAACCCAACTCAAAGGATGATGTCTGGTAAGGTAGCAGGTATTCTGGAAGTTGATGTAGCTACAGTATTGCAGCGCAGCTCCAAGAGCTGTCTTTGAAGGTCGATTCTTTAGCCAACTATGGAGTCAATCAGATAGTTGTGGTCTGTAAGCTTTGTGCAGGTTCTCATGCTACGGATCAGTGTTCTCTTGTTAATGAAACTATGCTGTATGTGAACAATTATCAGCGACCGCATCAGCCTGTGCCAGCTACTTATCATCCTAACAACAGAAATCATCCCAATTTCAGCTGGAGCAATAATCAGAATGCTATTCAGCAACCATATCAGCAAGGCGTAAGTAAACAGTTTAATCCACCTGGATTCCAGCAACCACAGCATTATGCTCAAAGGCAATTATATCCTCAACAAGGAGGTGATATTCCACCTTCTAGTGCTGATTTCGAGGAGCTCAAGCTGTTGTGCAAAAGTCAGGTTGTTTCTATCAAGACCTTGGAAAATAAAATCGGTCAAATAGCTAATGCAGTGCTCAATCGTCAACCTGACACACTTCCCAGCGATACTGAAGTGCCAGGCAGGAAGGAAGCAAAAGAGCAAGTCAAAGCTATTATCTTAAGGTCTAGAAAAGTTGCTGATGCTGAAAAAGTGAAAGACGGAGAAGCTGAAGTTATTGATGAAGAAAAGAAGTAAAAGGAGAAAGCGGTAGAACCAAGGAAGACTATTGTTGAATACACTCTGCTTGAGGGAAAAACATGGGAGAAACAGCTCTATCATCCACCACTTTTCCCTAAGAGATTGCAACAACAAAAGTTTGATAAGCAGTTCGGTAAGTTTCTGAAGGTGTTCAAGAAACTTCACATCAACATACCTTTCGCTGAGGCTCAGGAGCAAATGCCTAGTTTTGCAAAATTCATGAAGAGTATTCTTTCAAGGAAGGTGAAACTGGATGACCTTGAGACCGTTGCTCTAACGGAAGAGTGCAGTGCTGTGCTGCAACAAAAATTATCTCCAAAGCTTAAAGATTTAGGTAGCTTCACCATTCCTTGCATCATCGGCAAGTTGTCTTTCGACAAATGGCTGTGTGATTTGGTAGCAAGCATCAATCTGATGCCATTGTATATCTTCAAAAAGTTGAATTTGCCTGATCCAAAGCCCACCTACATGTCTCTACAATTGGCTGATCGTTCTATTACATACCCACGAGGCATCATGGAGGACGTGTTAGTAAATGTGGATAAGCTCTTCTTTCCTGCAGACTTTGTCATTTTGGATTTCGAGGAAGATAAGAAGATTCCCAAAATCTTGGGAAGACCTTTCTTGGCTACAGGCCATACCTTGATAAATGTGTAGAAAGGTGAACTTACTATGAGGGCGCAGGATCAGGATATGACATTCAATGTATTCAAAGCTATGAAATTCCCTACAGAAGACGAGGACTGCTTAAAGATGGATTTGATTGATTTTGCGGTAACTTCAGAATTTGATCATATGCTAATGTCTGATGCCTTAGAGAAAGCCTTGGTGGGGGACTTTGACAGTGACGATGAGGATGGCAATGAGCAACTACAATATCTAAATGCTTCTCCTTGGAGGCGAAAGCTAGACATGCCATTTGAATCTCTTGGTACTACTGATCTCAAGAATGCTGAAAGAAAGCTCAAACCATATATTGAGGAAGCACCTACTTTGGAGCTTAAACCATTGCCTAAACACTTGAGGTATGTTTTTTTAGGTGATGCATCACCTTTACCTGTTATTATTGCATCTGACCTTTCAGATAGTGAGGAGGACAAGCTCTTGAGGATCTTGAGAGAATTCAAATCGGTTGTCAGATGGACTATAGCAGATAAGGGATCAGCCTTTCGTATTGTATGCATAAAATTCTGCTAGAGAAAGGTAGTAAGGTGACTGTTGAGCAACAGCGATGACTTAATCCTATCATGAAAGAAGTGGTGAAGAAAGAAATTCTGAAGTGGCTGGATGTAGGAATCAAATATCCTATTTCTGACAGTTCTTGGGTGAGCCCTGTGCAATGTGTACCTAAGAAAGGAGGTATAACTATGGTAGCAAATGAGAAGAATGAGCTCATCCTCACTCGAACAGTCACAGGATGGAAGGTATGTATGGATTACTGAAAGTTGAACAAAGCCACAAGAAAGGATCACTTACCTCTTCCATTTATTGATCAGATGCTTAACAGGTTGGCTGGTCATGAGGATAACTTTGCTAGATGCTGACCTAGTAGTCTTTAACATACTAGAAATCTCATGTTTGAATTAGTTGTTTATGTGGAAATTCATTAACACAAGCAAATTCTGATGTTGAGCTTAGTCAAATTTACTTTGTGTATCTTATTAATAAGTCACAAACTAGATTCTTGCTTCTTATCTGTCAAATTCTGATGTTAGTAAATCTTAAGGATGAACCACATGCTTGATAAGCCTCACTTATTTGAAGAAAAGAAAAGAAAAGAAAATCAAAATCAGGTGCTCCTTTGAGATCTAGAGTAAATGTGTGAAAGGGAAGACCCAAGTGCATTGCTGGTATTAAGTTATATGCATTAGAAAAGCAAATAATTTTTTGGTGACTTTTCACATTCTCTTATTACTGGAGAAATACTCTGATAATAGCATAAACTCTGATAAACAGTTGTGACTCATTTACACTGAGGAGCCACTGTGAAAAAAAATTCTAAAAGATGCATAAAATGAGCACAAACAGTTGAGGTGGACTCATGCACAAATTTATCCTATAGTAAACTTCAAAATTAATGACATATTTTAAGCATTTTTCTTATTTATGCCTTATTTCTAAGATATACTGAAGTTTATCAGACTTTAATCTTTATATGATATTTTGCTAAATGCACACACTTTCACTCCATATGAATGATGAAAATTATTGTAGTGATTAAGTTGTTTTTGACAAACAGTTAAGTGTCATTTGCATAAATTCTGAGAACAAGTTCTGATGGAAGTTCTGATGATTAAACTCTGAAGAAACAAGTCAGTATTTGTATGAAGAATCACAGTAACAAACATTCACTTTTTGAGTCCAAAAGCCATGTTCTGATGACCGTTAAATTCTGATAATAGTCAAGTTCTGATATTAAATCCTGATGGAAACTCTGATGCTTATGTGGCATTATTTATTTACTTGACTTATTTATGGTAAATTCTGTAACGGTCATATTTTATCAGAATATAATTAGGTGAGATAAAAATAGTCATAATCATTTGTGTTAGTGGTAAACGTGTTTGTCTTGAAAAACTGCATGTGCACAGTAATTATTACTTATTTCCCGTGCCCATTAACTCCTGCTTTAACTATTGACTATTCACATATTGCCTAAATCATTACACATCGGTCTAGGGAGATGCTCGTTAAGTTAACTCTACACTTAATCATTAATCAGTCCTCTAGTCCCTTGATATTCCATTGGCTATTTAACCGACATTTCATCTCAGACATATCATCTTCTATTCTCATACAAAATCATTCTCTCTCTTTTAATTCTCACTATTTTCCTCCTTCATAAAAATGGTTCTTGTAAACATGTTTATGAACTATGAAAACTTCAACGTTGAGTTCAGTTGTGGTGACTGGGAACAGGAATGGCACGTCACTGCTATTCCTGATGAGATATGGAACTTGGTTCCACAAGAGGTTCGGACAAATCTCTTGTTCTTTGAGATGGACTATCAACTCCATCTTGATCGCTTGGAAGAAGAACGGAGAGAGGCTCTTCTTCAGCAAGAACGGATCATCCGTCTTGCAGTGCTAGTTGTCAGCAGCAGGAGGAACTAGTCGATAGCTCTCCTTCTTAGACCAAGGCTGTTAATGTTCATCATCTTAGACTAGGATTATCTTGTAATCTTTTGCATGTAATCTACAAATTTCATAAAATGTACTCTTTTGATGTTTTAATGAAATTTCTTTTGATTGCAAGATTTAGTCTTTGTTTATCTCGTATTATGTGCATGTGAATGTTCTTCTTGAAGCATGTTAATCTTTACTTCACCTACTTTAACTGTATTTATTGATGAATGTTTTGATTAAAATTATGATTACTAGTAATTTGTGATAATTTGACAAACAAATGTTGAATTTGAATCGACATATCATGAGCTACACTTGAGAAAGTTGAAGCAATTGAGAAGATTCAAGAGAAGCAACAGGCCCAAATTTCTGAGGTCCTACAGAATCAAGCTTCTCAACAGGCTCAATTGAATGAGATTCAATCTTCAGTAGAACTTCTTCTCTCTCTCCTACTACCTGATGATGCCAAAAAGGGGGAGAAGGTAGTTAAGTACAAATGTTCTAATGATCAAGTACTGAAGAAGAAAGATGATGAAGCTGATGACCAGGGAAACTCTAGCAAGGGTAGAGGTCAAATTCAAGGAAAAGAGCATAGCAGCAAAGTTTCTTCTAGGAAATTAATTACTGATGCAAGAAAATCTTCTAGTCAAAAGAAGACAAGTTTTGAAGCTGCTCAAACTCAAAATCTGATAGCAAGTACTGATAATCAAAATTTGATATCAAGTTCTGATGAGCAAAGTCTGATGCCAAAGCCTGATGCTCTGATTCAAGGTGGAAGTCAAGATTCTCAAAAGTTTATATAAACTTTGAAGCTCAAGGGAAAGCAGACTACAGTCTACTACAAAGATCCCAAGATTCAGACACTTGATGAGGAAATTGCTAGAAGATTATTTCTAAAGCATAATCCTGGAATGGATTTGGAAAGTCTCAAGGAGGAAGAAGCTAGATTTAAAGCTGAAAAGATAAATCTCAAGCGAAAAGCTTCTATTGCAAAGAAACCTCCAAGGCCTAAAGAGAAATTCATTGTGATCAAAGAGAAGTCAAATTCTGAGGCTTCAAAGCCCATGACAAGATCACAGGTTGGTCCCAAAGACAAAGGGAAAGGAAAAGTTGATGAACCAACCAAGCCACTGGAGATGAAAATTCCTCAAATTCTGATGAAACTAGTGTGCAAAATGGTTCAAGTTACTGATGATACTCTTGCTGAAGTTGAAGATGTTCAAACTCTGTAAAGAAGGAAGATTTCTGAAGAATCAAAGATAACCTATGACAAAGCTCAAGTTGTTCAGAGCGAAGAACAACAAGCTACAGAAGAAGCAACAAGTTCTGATAAAGTCATCAAGTCAACCTCTGATAGTGCTCAAGTTGATTTAGACAAGATGGAAGTAGCTGATAAAAAGAAACTTCTGTGGAAGAATGTCAAACCATCAGATCCAAAGAAAAGCCGATTGATGTTTACTTTCATGACTATTGGGTTAAATGCTAGAGAACCAAGAGACAGAGTTGGGCTAGGTTCTGATGAAGCTAAGATCAAGACAGAAGTTGAAGTTGCTACTAGAGATCCATTTCTACTGACCGATAGACCTCTTGAAGATGTTACACAGAAACACCTTGATAAGGTTATCTCTGTTCAAGTGGTACTGGATGTTCATGACAAGCACAATGTCAAAGAAAATCTGATTCTTTTTCTTAAAGATGGAATGACATATCAAATGTCAGAATCAGAGTGCTAAATAAATCACTGAAAGAACTTCAATTCTTTCACTTCCTTTTAGAGGTGAAGTCTGATATTACCAAGAGATGGTCAAATTTCATATTGAAGACCATCAGAGATAAAGCAAGAATTTCTAGTTCAAGAGTTACAGAATTCATTCCTAATATTGTTGAAGATGATGGAAGTGAGATTTCAATGAAGAAGGACTCTGCTATACTTGAAGTGATACTGAATGAGAAATGTCTATGCTACAATGAAAATTCTTCTCATCCAAAGGTAATAAGACTGAATGATGGTTTAGAAAGAAACCATATCTCTGCTCTAAGGACTGCAATCTACCAGATTGAAAGTAAGAATGAAGAGATGAAGCAAGTCAAGACTACACTATCTCAAGTCCTGAGGAGTAAAGAAGAAAAGCTGATATCAAGTTTTGTCAAGAATCATTTTGGATTCAAATTGACTCAGTAAGATTGGTAAAAGCTACAAGGACTATATGTTGTAGTTAGTTATCTAGTTAAACTATTATTGCATTTGTACTTAAATGTTTTTGACATCATCAAATCTATTAACTTGTATATTTTGCATAATTTACAAGTAGGGGGAGATTGTTAGATATATTTGAGATGTCATGTCTAATATGATTTGTGTTTAGTTTTCAGAACTTAACAACAGGACATATCAAGACTTACTGGAATCAGGACTTACTGGAAGTCTGAACTTAATATCAGAACTTAAGGTCATATCAGAACTTAAGTACGGGAAGACTTTCATATAAGGAAGGAAGCTGATTTACAGTAGAAGATCTGAACTAAAACAATAGAAGATATGCATGGAAAGAGTTAGAAGACTAGAAGACTTGTAGAAGATATCTGATTGATATATTTTAGGAGACAGAATTATATTCCATATCAATTAGTATATATCTTGTAACTGTGTACTATATAAACACAGACTTAGGGTTTACACTATAAGTTTTATCATTATCGAGAAGATTATACATTGTAACCTAGCAGCTCTTAGTGATATTTGTTCATCACTGAGAGAAAACAGCAATTCATATTGTAACAGAGTTTATTGAATATACTTGATCTTTGTTACATACTTGTGTTAAATCGATTTGATTATATAAACACTGTATTCAACCCCCTTCTACACTGTTGTGTGACCTAACAATCAACATCCGTCGATGTCATCAACATCTGTTGATGTACAAGTGGGACCTACAAGCTTGCAAAATTAAAATTCCAAAAAATTAATTTAAAAAGTGAAAATTACTACATTATGACGGAATATGTGATAAACAACCGTCGTAAGTTTATTTTTTCCAGAAGAGCCAAATACTGAATTTTCAGTTTCCAGCCATTTTTGGCTTCCGGTTTAAATTCTAAACCTTTCAAAGTCTAATGCAATCACAAACTCAACACAAACTCTAAAGCTGCCAAAGTCTAATTTAATTTTCGGCTTCCAATCATAAACTCAACACAATCAAAATATATAACTAATGCTACAAGTCATATAACGACTCGTGTAATCTTTTTAAATTATATAATTATGCAACTATGGAAATTATTAAATAAATAAAATATGTGTGTTGGTTTTTACCACTATGTGTTGTTTGATTATTATCCATATGTGATTTCTAGTGTAGCGGATTGTCCACGCGATTAAGTATGCGATCATATTGAATTGTTTCAATTTTTTTTTAAAAAAAATGGATTTAATGCAAATTTATTTGTATAAATATTTGAAGTGTTTCTAAAATTGTTTTTATGATTTTATAATTACAATAATTATTTTTAGGATTTTATAAAATTGAGAAATCAATATTTCATTAATTATTTATCTTTAAATAATTTTTTGAGTATGTTTAATGATAAAATCCATATTTAATTCTAAAATTCTTCAAAAATAATGAAACTCATATTTATTTAAGTCAGGAATATTCTGGGAATTTTAAAATTATTTTGGAAATTTTCGGGATTAATTTCACCCGCGCGTTATTTTGTTTAATTGTTAAAAAGCGGGTATATAGTGCACTTCGAAAATTGTTCTAAAATTTTGAAAATTATATTTTTATGAACTTCGGGATATTTTTAATATCTTAAAACCATTTTCGTAATTTTCTGAATTTGTTTTAAGTACAACTCGGTTCGTTAATTGTTAAATACGGGTATAAGTTGCGTTTTAAAAATACTTTTAAAATTATGGAAAATTTATATTTTATAACTTTGAATTATTTGTGATATTTTAGAATTAATTTGGAATGTTTCGAAATTATTTTATTTATGCGATGGTTCGTTAAATTTGTAGAAATGGGACAAAATAGGGCTGTGAGAACAGGAAAAGGGGCACGTGGCATAGTTTTAGTTAATCAGCTAATTCGTGGCAGCATTTCAGAAGGTGGGGAATAAAATAAAAATTCTATCGGGTAAAAACAATACCCACAAACACAGCAACACAGTAGTATTAATCTATCATCTCTCTCATACATCACTCTTCTCTCCTCTTCTATCTCTCTTTCTCGGTCGTCACTTCCCCTCCATCGACCTCTGTTGCTTTTCTCGGTGTTGCCGCGACTCCGGTTCCGGTAATCGCCAGTGCTTCGCCGTTTGCTTATCTGAGTGTTATAAATTCTGTATATATATATATACACACGCGTATATGCGTGTGTGTGTGTGTATACTAGTTTGTTTGTGTGTGTTGCGATGGTATTGTGCCGCCTGTTTTTTTTTCTCTTTCCGGCTGTCCGCTCTTTCCGGTTATCGCCGGCGATAAAGTTGGTTCCGTTATGTTCCTGGTTGTTGCAAAGGTGATTCAGGCAGTGGCTTGGTGCAGGAAAATTGATTTGATTTTTAATCAATGAAATTATCTAATTATTGTGTACTGATTATTTTAATCGGTGAAATCTGTGACTGGAAACCCAATTCGGGTACCTCCGGGTTTTACCGCCGTCAACGATGAATTCCGATGAGTTGACGGTGGACGGTGATGATACGATTCTGAGTCCTAATATTTTTATTAAATAAAAGTCGTGTTGTGTTTCTATTCTGGATTGAAATGGCTAATTAATAAATATTGAATCGTGATGGTTAAATTGGTTGTGATTACTAAATTGTATCAGTGATTGGAATTTGCGAGTTGTGATTGGGTTGTTGTTGTTGTTGAATTGACGTCGATTGATGTTTCGACGGGTAGTCCGATAAACAAAGGGGACGCTGCCCGATTTCCGGGAAAATCGAACTACGGAAATACGAGAGCGTATCCGAGGATTATCAGGACGTCGAGCGAGTATAAGTAAATACATATACGTATGTTTATACAGAACCTGATTGTATGTTATGTTGTATGTTTTGACCAAAACACAGTAACCCTAATTTCGTAAAATGACGAGTATACGTATTTTCTGAAAATGAACACTGGATCGATTTTGAGAATATGAACCCTAATTGTTTTATGTGTTATTCTAATATGAATAATTACGAGTCGGGTTTGAATATCGTTGGGTAAGGATTAGTATCGAGGATACGTCAAGCATACCTAGACGTCTAACGTAGGGCATTTCGGCCTGTAGGTTATGATCGAGAACCTGAAAGTGGACGATAGATTAAAGATAACCTAGTGGTCAGTCGACGAGCTCAGTAGAGTTTCAACAGAAAAACCTGAATGTCGAAGTCGAATCCAATGGGATCTAGTGGTTGAACGTTAAAGCCTGAGCGGCAGAGTCGGATCAGAATTGATCAGTAATAGTTGTAAAGCCTGTAAGGCAAGTATTTCTGAACTTTTCTTCAAAATATATTACCAGTGTTTTCGAACTGTTTCATAACATGTTACTATTATTAAATATAACTTATGTTTTATAATGCATATGCTTCAAACTATTTATTCTTAAAACCCTGATTCTTTCTTGGTTTGGAGCCGTAAGCCTTATTCTTTGCAAACCGTCCTTTGTTGATCCTCAGACACCAAACCATACAAATATAATACTACTCTTCAAAGATATAATTACCAAACACCAAACATTTAAAGAGAATGATTTGAAAACACAGAAACTTTTATACTCCAATCATTCTTAATAACATCAAAGAACCATATACTGAAAAATCATTACTGGTCTGATACCTGACCCTTGTACAAACTGAAAACCGTTTCTTATACATACCCTGATATACCCTTGAGATATCCATGAGTTTCCTTACGTTTTTATGCAAATGTTTAACCATCATCGATTATGATCTTGTTTTATTGAATCATATTGTTATCATATTGAACTGCTTTAGGATTGGATAATTTTTTTATATATGTGGACCAGATTCGTGGTCAGACCATACCAATGGTCAAGTTAGGCCAATGTGTGCCTTGGATCCAGTAATTAGAGCAGTGCTGTGTGCTTTGCTCGGGATTAGTGTGTGACTGATCAGCATCCTAACCTTGGTTTTAAAACATAAAATGAATATCCAATTCTAATGATTAGTTAAAAAGAAACTTGATTCCTTTAAATCATCTCATTTGATCATTGTTTGACCTCAGTTATCACTATTATGACTTGCTGAGCTAGTTAGCTCACCCTTGCGATTCTTTTATATATTTTACAGTTAAAAAGGATATGGATGATAAAGAAATGCCTCAGTCCAAAGTGCGGGCTAAGGTTCCAGTTTGAAGTAAATCGAGTTAGCAGGAGCTTCATGCAGTGGAGAGATAGTACGATTGTAACAAAAACTTTATTATCAATTGTAAGTTAATTCAGTAGGGATTCGGTATGATGTAATAAATTAAGGTTCTGGCTTGTTTTCATACTTTAACCTGTTGCGATCCGTGGTTTTGTGAAGCAGGGTCATTATAAATAATATTTCTTATACAGGTTCATATATGGTGTATGTGTTGTGGACCCCAAACTTCTGACCCGGGTTTGGAGGGCGCCACAGGTTGGTATCAGAGCTACAGGTTATAAGTCACTGAAACAAGCCTAGATTGTCGGGATTGGGTAGAGGGTTAGGATTAGGAATAGGAAATAGGAAGATAAGACGTCGTAAGGATGAGTGCGATTACATAGTAGGTCTCCGGCACGGTTCGTGTTGCGATTCGAGATTCTCAGCTTGCGACGTGATTTCCAGACAACGGCAATGGCAGATCTTAATTTCCCGGTGTCATTTGATCATTTAGAGCTTTCCGTTTGAGGATCGTCATCTTCTCTCAGATTGGATTTGCACCTTGTTCCTCCACCAGCATTAATGGTATTATCTTCTGTTATAACGGTTGCACTTCTTCAAGCTATTTTACGCTACTTTTCTACCTCTAGATATGAGACTACCTATTCAAGAACCTCCATCTGTTTATTCTTGTTTCATTGGACATTCGGCTGTGAGTGTATCTCTTTAGTTTACCCTACATCCTATTCTATACCCCCAGTTTAGAACTTGTCCTATGAAGCAATTGGACCTATGAGGGCGGATTCGGGTGTTATAGTAAATGGTGAGTATTTGAGATATAGAGAAAAGTGAGAAGAAGTTTAAAAGAAGATTTAAGTGTTCCAGAGGATAAATGTTACCAGATTAAACGAGGCCACTAGTGAATAGACCACCCGTGATTAGTTTGTGGGTTGGACTAGAGGAGTTTTGAAAGAGTTACAGAGATAAGTATAAGATCTGGAATTTTCGTAGAATTAAATGATGGTGCTATGATAGATGTGATATGTAAAGTAATGATGTGATGTGATAAGAGCAAATTTTAGTTCTATAAAATAGACTTGTTGACTATTGGATAGTCTGTCCCCCTTAACGATTGCAAAGTTGATGATGGAAGTATTACCAGTATGGGAGCTTTGATGTGAAGCTACGAATAAGGTAACATACTACGACAACTGAAGTTTTCGTTGATTAAGGAAGGCAAATGGACTCGATAAAGGAGAAAAAGTAGATCGAAGTGAACAGACCTTTATGTGATCATTTCTTTAACTTGGTACCTTGTTATAGGTCGGAAGGACAACAACCAACTCATATAGTAAGGACAACCAGGTTTGTGATTTTCCAAACTTTTTAAAATAAGTTTTCGAAAAAGATTTTCCTTTACAAATTCCTAAAAGCCTTTTCGAATAAAATGATTTTTAAACATTGGTTGTCAAGTTACTATTTGAGTTTCTTGTTTGTTAGAAAGCCCGGATTACCTGGAAGGATGCTGTGTCAGACTTAGTATTGCTAATTTCGAGAACGAAGTAACCTATGGTTATGAAGGAGTTGATTATTCCTAACAGTAAAGTGCAAGTATTGTTTGATAAAATTTACATTAGAATCAGCGTACGGAGTAACTATACATTCAATTACTAGGACTATCAGAGTTCGAAGAATTCATCGATTTAACAGAAGCCGGAGCATGATCGAAGAAGATTGGGAAGATTTCCATACCTCTCTAAAAGTAGAATATTATTAACAAAAGGAACGTTATGTCGAATGGTACGTGGTTATTCTAAATTAAAAGAGGAAACTCGAAGTTACCTGGTACGGAACGCCATTATGATCGAATTGTTAAAGTATTATCCGTGTGGGTGCGATATTAAAGACGCAAGACGTGACAAGTAGGAATCTACCATAATGCTTAATTTGCAAAAGCATTTCAGTGTACCCTCTAAAGTTGTTATATGATGCAATTGGAATGTGATTGAACAAGCTCGAAAGATGAATACAAGTGAAATGTGGATGGTGACAAATGGTATCGTTCTAGCTTTCAATATTACAGCGTATATTTCTTCTCAATTCCTAAAAATGTATGAACTTCTTTTCTCCAATGAGCTCTTTTCTATGATATCGAAAAAGAGGATATTCCATTCCTTTCAAATTTATTTACTTCCCTCAAGTTTTGCTTTCTGATTAGGATAAACAGTGTTATGGTGAGACACTTTATCGGAATGACAAAGAGTCGGGTGGGACGCCACCTAATCATGTGTTGTATGCCATACGGTATGAAAGACTGGCCATCTTAAGTACCAATGTGGTTGTCTCATTCATATTCAAATCATTACTTCTTCTTTCTTTTCAACTCTAAGTTTATTAAAATTATGAATCCTTCTAGTTGTTTCGTTGTTTCGTTGTACCGTTGTTCTTTGCGAGAGCTTTTCAAACAAAAGTCAATGTATTATACACCCAGCGGGCAAAGTCTCATCTACCTCTCATGCATGGAAAGGAGACAAGGGCATATGGTGAGAATTGCAAATCACTAACCCTAGCCAGGGACGCATTACGAGTCAAGGGAATCTATTTCAATAAGGAATACGTTTTCGAGAACAAGAATATGCGATTTTCCTGTGAAATATGTTATTCCGAATATGGACGTAATTATATGGATGATCAGGGTGAATACCTTATGCGTTAAAGTATTAAAAGATGTGGGAGAAACTTAATTGTTTATCTCTCAAGGTTTTGTTGATAAAATAAATTACCCTGTTGAATTGATAAGATTGTGATTAAAGGACTAGCAAGTCAAGAATGTGTAATTGCTAAATAAGTGGGTACCAATGGGAGAATTGAGATTTCTGGCAATAAGTTGTGAAGAATTGATATCAGGAAAGATGAAAGGGTTTGATATTATTCTAAGAAATGGATTAATTATTAAAGCGTGATGCCCAGACAGACCGTCGTGATGAAAAGATAGTTCCAAGGACGCCAAATGAGTAGGTGGTGAGGTTCAGAAGATGAAAGAAGGTAGAGAATTTGTTAACGATGACTTAAGCTAAGAGGTTACGGTGACCAAGAGGTAAGTATTATGGTGATTACGGGATACATAAAAGTCAGAAGTAAACAAAATTTGAAGATTTAATAGCAATTAAAGAATTACAAGATATGTTTTTGATGAGTTATCAACATTTCTTCCCGATAAAGAAAGGATGCTCGCGATTGACTTAACGCCTGAGACGAAGCCAGTGACTACGGCCTTACCCAAAATGGCACCAGTTAAAATGAGGAAGTTAGCAAAGTAGATGCATGAGATATTTGAAAAGAAGCGATTAGACCCAGTATATCCTATAACGTGCACCAGTACTAATTATTAATAAGAAAATGGAAGTATGAGATTATGCGTCGACTAGCGAAAGCTTAACAAGTTTACTATCAAGAGCAAGTATCTATTACCTCGACCCAATGATTTGTTCGATCAATTGCAAGAAGCAAAGTACTTTTACAATATTAAATTAAGACTTGCTATTTCACCAATTGAAGATTAAACCTATGGATATCTCAAAGATAATTTTCAGAACCAAGTACTGTTCTCGTATTGTCATTTGGATTAACCAATATACTAGTGATATTTGAACTTGATGGACAGAATCTTTAAGGAATATCAGGAGAAGCTGTAGTTGTGATACTTAAAGTCAACGGAGGACTAGGCAAAGCATTTAATGATGATTGGAAAGTTAGAGAAGAAAGAAGTTGTATGAAGTATAATTTTTAGCATAAACAGTCAATGTGGAAAAGATCAAAAGGGATTCAGTAGAAATTAAAGTTACTATGAATGAAAAGAAACCAGAAACACCAACAAAAGTAAGAAGTGTTATTATAAGCCGGTTACTATCAAAAATTTGTGCAAGATTTCTTGGAAGTTGCCATATCTTGGATGAAGCTAACCAGAAAAAAAACAAGAAGTTGATATGAAGTAGAGAAGGGTGAACAAAGTTTTGCGGAGTTAAATGAAAGAATGGTTTTAGCACCTGTTTTATCAATTTAAAAGTATCAAGGAGGTTTGGTAGTTTATAGTGATGCTTCTCATAAGGGAATAGGATGTGTGTTGATGCAGCACAATAACGTTATGCACCTAGACAACCGAAACCTTATGAGCAGAAGTATCCTACTCACCATCAGGACTAGCAGTAATCATATTTGCTTTGAATGATTGAGAGATATGATATGTATGAAGAAAGGTGTAAGATCTACGGACCATAAGAGTTTGAAGTAAGTATTCACGAGAAAAACAAATGTAGTGGCAAGCGATAAACAAAAAGGAGAGAATGAACATAGAGACTACACCAAAAGGATTAACTATAGGATTCTCGAAGTTGGAATTGGAAGTTAAAGTTCATAATCCAAAAGGAAGAAAGATGGATAGTGTGACCTTTCAGTTGAAGTTGTGAAGGGAAAAATAAAATGTCAAGAGAAGATAATGGATCACGATGTTGGCGATTAGTAATAGGAAATTTTAGCGAGCACGATATCCCCAGGTTTTATTTCAGCACTTGGATATTACAAGTAAAAGAATTAAGAAATGAGATCCTACAGGGAATTCACAATATTAAGTATTTAATTATTGAAGAGACGCCAAGATATATGGAAATTTAAAGAAAAAAAATAGTGATAACCAAGTATAAGACAGAAATTTCAAGATAGATCAGGAGGTGTTGGACGGGTCAAAGAGTTAAAACGAAATATTGGAACGCCTAGTGGATAAAGCAGATCCAGGAAGTGACTTTACAAGAGGCGAATCGTGAGGTGGGAGTTTAACAAAACAAGGAATAAGAAGAAGTGAGACCCTATAAAGAATTGATTACTTATGAGACCTAATTCAAGAAGTGTGTTATATATCGAGAATTAACTTAAGATCCGACCTAAGGACATAACAGAGATTACGATTAAAATAAGTTATAAGTATTGCAAGCTCCAGTAATATTATCAGAAATAACAAGTGTATCAGTTGTCTATAAGGGATTAAGGACCATGGTGTATAGGGAGTACTGGGATAAGCAAATTGTATTATTGATAACATCCTCAGTTACTCAAAGAATACGAAAATCTGCGTGGAATGCCCAAGGATTTTTCTCCAAAGACCAGAAGGAAAGCAACTATACGTTGAGTCTTCAAGAATAAAATTTTGACTAAGATTAACAAAAGATTCTGAAGTAATCCATTAGTAACTACCTAAGCAAAGCCGTATGGTAACAGATGCTTTGTACCGACAGAAAGGATTGGATGTAATTAAGACCACCAAGGAGTTAATAAACGAATTAGAAATAGTGAAATCTGAAGTTCAAATATTTAAAAATAACAGTACATGAAAATATGAAATTACTTTTCAGCCTTAACTGATGAAAAAGGGTAAGAGATGTTTAAATATTTGGAAACCAAGTTGAAAACGAGCACCGCCTATCATCCTTCAACAGAGAGTTAAAGTACGGAAGTGATGCAGGAAATGTAAGATATGTGGAGAAGTGAGTTTTAAGGAACATTGGAACGATCATTTATCAGCAATGTCAGCTTTGGAATGCCACTGTATCAAGCTTTGTGTGAACGCAAGTGTAGGTCCCCATTTCTATTAGGATAAAGTGGGGAAAAGAAAGTTGTTAAATCCTAAGTTAAATCGGCACGCCAAGAGCGTAATGCTATTAGTTGAAGCAGCTCAGAGTAGACAAAGAAAGAAAATGAAATTGTATTGAGAGAAAGTATGAATATAGAAATGGACCAGTAGTGTTAGTAAAAGTGTCGTCTTGAAAGAAATTGGATAAGTTTGAGTAGAAGGGACAAGCTAAGTCCTAAAATTAGTGAACCCTTCGAAGTATTGATAAATATAGATAAAGTCGTTCATAAATGATATGACCGTCACACCCGTGTGTACATCTAATGTATTTTACTTGGAAATATTAAAGTGATAAGTATTGGGTTTGAATTAAGTAATTGATCAGAAGCCAACGGGGCTCTTGTCCAAGTTGTTCTGCATATAGTGATCAATCCAAATTCTTGATCGTCAAAGGCATCCTTGGAAATGAGTACATACATGTTGTAAGTACGTTTGAACCCTCGAATAGAAGGGTCTACTTAGAAATTAGAGTCAGATATTCTTGACAAATATCCTCACTTGTGTAACTAGACCAGATTCTGAGGACAGAATCTTTTTAAGGGGGGAAGGATATAACGACTCGTGTAATCTTTTTAAATTATTTAATTATGCAACTATGGAAATTATTAAATAAATAAAATATGTGTGTTGGTTTTTACCACTATGTGTTGTTTGATTATTATCCATATGTGATTTCTAGTGTAGCGGATTGTCCGCGCGATTAAGTATGCGATCATATTGAATTGTTTCAATTTTTTTTAAAACAAAATGGATTTAATGCAAATTTATTTGTATAAATATTTGAAGTGTTTCTAAAATTGTTTTTATGATTTTATAATTACAATAATTATTTTTAGGATTTTATAAAATTGAGAAATCAATATTTCATTAATTATTTATCTTTAAATGATTTTTTGAGTATGTTTAATGATAAAATCCATAATTAATTCTAAAATTCTTCAAAAATAATGAAACTCATATTTATTTAAGTCAGGAATATTCTGGGAATTTTAAAATTATTTTGGAAATTTTCGGAATTAATTTCACCCGCGCGTTATTTTGTTTAATTGTTAAAAAAGCGGGTATATAGTGCACTTCGAAAATTATTCTAAAATTTTAAAAATTATATTTTTATGAAATTCGGGATATTTTTAATATCTTAAAACCATTTTCGTAATTTTCTAAATTAAAAAGTACAACTCGGTTCGTTAATTGTGAAATACGGGTATAAGTTGCGTTTTAAAAATACTTTTAAAATTATGGAAAATTTATTTTTTATAACTTTGAATTATTTGTGATATTTTAGAATTAATTTGGAATGTTTCAAAATTATTTTATTTATGCGATGGTTCGTTAAATTTGTAGAAATGGGACAAAATAGGGCTGTGAGAACAGGAAAAGGGGCACGTGGCATAGTTTTAGTTAATCAGCTGATTCGTGGCAGCATTTCAGAAGGTGGGGAATAAAATTAAAATTCTATCGGGTAAAAATAATACCCACAAACACAGCAACACAGTAGTATTAATCTCTCATCTCTCTCATACATCACTCTTCTCTCCTCTTCTATCTCTCTTTCTCGGTCGTCACTTCCCCTCCATCGACCTCTGTTGCTTTTCTCGGTGTTGTCGCGACTCCGGTTCCGGTAATCGCCAGTGCTTCGCCGTTTGCTTATCTGAGTGTTATAAATTCTGTATATATATATACACACGCGTATATGCGTGTGTGTGTGTATACTAGTTTGTTTGTGTGTGCTGCGATGGTATTGTGCCGCCTGTTTTTTTTTCTCTTTCCGGCTGTTCGCTCTTTCCGGTTACCGCCGGCGATTGAGTTGTTTCCGTTATGTTCCTGGTTGTTGCAAAGGTGATTCAGGCAGTGGCTTGGTGCAGGAAAATTGATTTGATTTTTAATTAATGAAATTATCTGATTATTGTGTACTGATTATTTTAATCGGTGCAATCTGTGACTGGAAACCCAATTCGGGTACCTCCGGGTTTTACCGCCGTCAACGATGAATTTCGATGAGTTGACAGTGGACGGTGATGATACGATTCTGAGTCCTAATATTTTTATTAAATAAAAGTCGTGTTGTGTTTCTATTCTGGATCGAAATGGCTAATTAATAAATATTGAATCGTGATGGTTAAATTGGTTGTGATTACTAAATTGTATCAGTGATTGGAATTTGCGAGTTGTGATTGGGTTGTTGTTATTGTTGAATTGACGTCGATTGATGTTTCGACGGGTAGTCCGATAAACAAAGGGGACGCTGCCCGATTTCCGGGAAAATCGAACTAGGGAAATACGAGAGCGTATCCAAGGATTATCAGGACGTCGAGCGAGTATAAGTAAATACATATACGTATGTTTATACAGAACCTGATTGTATGTTATGTTGTATGTTTTGACCAAAACACAGTAACCCTAATTTCGTAAAATGACGAGTATACGTATTTTCTGAAAATAAACACTGGATCGATTTTGAGAATATGAACCCTAATTGTTTTATGTGTTATTCTAATATGAATAATTACAAGTCGGGTTTGAATATCGTTGGGTAAGGATTAGTATCGAGGATATGTCAAGCATACCTAGACGTCTAACGTAGGGCATTTCGACCTGTAGGTTATGATCGAGAACCTGAAAGTGGACGATAGACTAAAGATAACTTAGTGGTCAGTCGAAGAGCTCAGTAAAGTTTCAACAGAAAAACCTGAATGTCGAAGTCGAATCCAATGGGATCTAGTGGTTGAACGTTAAAGCCTGAGCGGCAGAGTCGGATCAGAATTGATCAGTAATAGTTGTAAAGCCTGTAAGGCAAGTATTTCTGAACTTTTCTTCAAAATATATTACCAGTGTTTTCGAACTGTTTCATAACATGTTACTATTATTAAACATAACTTATGTTTTATAATGCATATGCTTCAAACTATTTATTCTTAAAACCCTGATTCTTTCTTGGTTTTGAGCCATAAGCCTTATTCTTTGCAAACCGTCCTTTGTTAATCCTCAGACACCAAACCATACAAATATAATACTACTCTTCAAAGATATAATTACCAAACACCAAACACTGAAAGAGAATGATTTGAAAACACAGAAACTTTTATACTCCAATCATTCTTAATAACATCAAAGAACCATATACTGAAAAATCATTACTGGTCTGATACCTGACCCTTGTACAAACTGAAAACCGTTTCTTATACATACCCTGATATACCCTTGAGATATCCATGAGTTTCCTTACGTTTTTATGCAAATGTTTAACCATCATCGATTATGATCTTGTTTTATTGAATCATATTGTTATCATATTGAACTGCTTTAGGATTGGATAATTTTTTTATATATGTGGACCAGATTCGTGGTCAGACCATACCAATGGTCAAGTTAGGCCAATGTGTGCCTTGGATCCAGTAATTAGAGCAGTGTTGTGTGCTTTGCTCGGGGTCAGTGCGTGACTGATCAGCAGCCTAACCTTGGTTTTAAAACATAAAATGAATATCCAATTCTAATGATTAGTTAAAAAGAAACTTGATTCCTTTAAATCATCTCATTTGATCATTGTTTGACCTCAGTTATCACTATTATGACTTGCTGAGCTAGTTAGCTCACCCTTGCGATTCTTTTATATATTTTACAGTTAAAAAGGATATGGATGATAAAGAAATGCCTCAGTCCAAAATGCGGGCTAAGGTTCCAGTTTGAAGTAAATCGAGTTAGTAGGAGCTTCATGCAGTGGAGAGATAGTACGATTGTAACAAAAACTTTATTATCAATTGTAAGTTAATTCAGTAGGGATTCGGTATGATGTAATAAATTAAGGTTCTGGCTTGTTTTCATACTTTAACCTGTTGCGATCCGTGGTTTTGTGAAGCAGGGTCATTATAAATAATATTTCTTATACAGGTTCATATATGGTGTATGTGTTGTGGACCCCAAACTTCTGACCCGGGTTTGGAGGGCGCCACAAGTCACAATACCATAATTAACATTAGTTATACCATAAATCCGTACTAATTCACATTCAAAAGTAGAAAGCAAACTAGGTGGATGTACAAACACCCACAATGAACCAAATTTATTTTACAAACACCCACAAAACCAAATTCATTTTACAAACACAACTTGGTTATCTTAAAAACATTCATTATCAAATACATAAAGCTAAAATTCAATTCCCAATAAATGGACCACCACGAGGGACATGATCATAATAAGAACCGCTCATATCATGATCTTCATCAGACTCGGTACTCTCGTCATTGCTCTCTCCATCATCAGAATTATCTTCGGTAGCTAGGTGATAAGTGGCATTTTATACCACTTAGAACGTCTTATAATGGCTTGAATTGACGTTTTGAAATCAAGTATTTTGTGTATTTGATGCGTTTTTCTAGTGTTTTTGCATTTCAGGTTATAACTTGCGTACGTAGGAAGAATTCATCATAATAAGCCTAGGAAAGTGCTTGGAACTGGTTGTGAAAAGTTAGGAGCCGAATGCAGCAAAATCAGGAGCAGAATGCAGGATTTTTCCAGAAAGTGCTGGGGCGCCCGCCCGGGAAGCTGGGGTGACCGCCTGGGATCTGGGGCGCCCGCCCAGGAAGCTGGGGCGCCCGCCCGGAGTTGACAAATTAAATTCTGATTTTTTATAATCCTTATTCTAATGGACTTTTGAGACGGCTGATTCTTGCGGGCTCTATATAAGTAATCTTCAGAGACGTTTCACATTACGAAGTATTCATCAAGCAAGGAGCAAGGAGAGAAGAAAAGAAGATCGTTTTAGCGTACCACAATGAAGAAGAGGAAGCATATGATAATTTGTGATTCTTTTATTCGTTGTAACCGTGGATGCTAGTTTTCTTTACTTTGAACCTATTACTATTGTGACGTACTCTGGTTTTAATAAATAGTTAGTTAGTTTATATTGTCGTGTTATTATCATGTTTTCATATGAACCCATGGTGATGATGAGTTCTATCATGGGTTAATCGTGATCATGGGATCGTAGCGGATTTACTATGGATTTCGTTAGTTAATTGTTTAATACCTTGGTGTGTGATGATTGTATGACATCTAGTATATGTTGTGCTTATTCGTCTTATATGCGTCACGAACATATAAGATAGCCTGTTAATCTCTTGTGAAGCGACAGTGAATCTTGAGATTTAGAACTTGCCATGCTAGCATAGGTTCATGTATTATATGCATGATTAGTGGGTAACTCAAACCATTTTACTTTCCCTGTGTAATCATAATGAATAACTTGCGCTTAAATCATTATGTTGTCAAATTCTGTAGACATATAGGGTCTCAACATAAATGATGCCTATGCAACTTCTATCTTAATTGTGGATGTTTGGTATAATGGTACTAGTACAACGAAAGTTGGCTTTTATCAGTTTCGTGTTGTTCGATTAATATCATCACCGTTACATGCTAAGGGAAATAAAAATAACTGTTGGATGAAGTAGTAATGAAGTTATGATCTCATGTGTGTTTAATATTGTTAATTCAAGTAATAAATTAAGTGCTTTATTCTCGTAGTTAATTATAGTTAACAATTAGTTAATCAACCTTAAGTGTTATGTCTTGACTTTGAGAAGTAATCATACATTGGTGAGTGAGCACTAATTAAATATAATTAGTCTAATTCTCTGTGGGAACGAATTAGAAATCATTCTATATTACTTGCGAACGCGTATAATTGCGTGAATTATTAGCGCGTGTTTTGTGTCTAACAAGTTTTTGGCGCCGCTGCCGGGGACTCAGTGTTAATTTGTTTAGTTTATGTACTTGCCATCAGTGGTCATTAGGACTTATTGATTAAGACTTGTTACTTATTGTTTCCGGTTGTGTTTCAGGTACTCTAGCGAGTGTTTATGCAAACACATTCTCGCACTCGTAAGAGGACTTTAGATACGGCTGAGGACACAGACTCAATTCTTGATATTCCAGAGAAGATAGATTTTGGAGATTCGGATAAAGAGAGTGAGCAGAAAGAACCGGTAATTATGGGTGATCGTATAGTTCTAGCGGCAGATCCAGCTCTTATGGACTTTTCTCGGCCTAAAATTGATGACATTCAGTCAAGCATCCTTCATCCGGCTATTCAGGCTAATACTTTTGAAATCAGTCGGGCACTATTCAGATGGTGCAGAATTCTGTTTCTTTCGGAGGTGCTGCCACTGAAGACCCCAACATGCATATCAGGAATTTTGTCGAGATCTGTAGCACTTTCAAATATAATGGTGTTACTGATGAGGCTATCAAGCTGAGGCTTTTCCCATTCTCTCTGAGGGATAAAGCTAAGGACTGGTTATATTCTGAACCAGCTGGGTCCATCACTACTTGGCAAGATCTTGCACAAAAGTTTCTGATGAAGTTCTATCCAATGGCCAAGACTGCAGCTATGAGGAGTGCTCTTACTCAGTTTGCGCAGCAACCAACAGAATCTATGTGCGAATCTTGGGAGCGCTACAAGGAGATGTTGACAAAGTGTCCACATCATGGTATGCCTGACTAGATGCTGCTCACTGGTTTCCATAATGGTTTGGGGGCCCAATCTCGGCCCATGCTCGATGCAGCAGCTGGAGGCGCCTTGTGGGCCAAAAGTTATACTGAGGCTTATAATCTTATTGAAACTATGGGTGCAAATGAGCATCAAAACCCAACTCAAAGGATGATGCCTGGGAAGGTAGCAGGTATTCTGGAAGTTGATGCAGCTACAGCTATTACAGCGCAGCTCCAAGCGCTTTCTTTGAAGGAAGATTCTTTAGCCAACTATGGAGTCAATCAGATAGCTATGGTCTGTGAGCTTTGTGCAGGTTCTCATGCTACGGATCAGTGTTCTCTGGTTAATGAAACTATGCTGTATGTGAATAATTATCAGCGACCGCATCAGCCTGTGCCAGCTACTTATCATCCTACCAACATAAATCATCCCAATTTCAACTGGAGCAATAATCAGAATGCTATTCAGCAACCATATCAGCAAGGTGTAAGTAAACAGTTTAATCCACCTGGATTCCAGCAACCATAGCATTACGCTCAAAGGCAATCATATCCTCAACAAGGAGGTGCTGCTCCACCTTCTAGTGCTGATTTCGAGGAGCTCAAGCTGTTGCGCAAAAGTCAGGTTGTTTCTATCAAGACCTTAGAAAATTAAATCGGTCAAATAGATAATGCAGTGCTCAATCATCAACCTGGCATACTTCCCAGTGACACTGAAGTGATAGGCAGGAAGGAAGCAAAAGAGCAAGTCAAAGTTATTACCTTAAGGTCTGGAAAAGTTACAGATGCTGAAAAAGCGAAAGACGGAGAAGCGCAAGTTGTTGATGAAGAAGAGAAGTAAAAGGAGAAAGCGGTAGAACCAAGGAAGACTACTGTTGAACACACTCTGCCTGAGGGTAATACATGGGAGAAACAGCTCTATCATCCACCACCTTTACCTAAGAGATTGCAATAACAAAAGCTGGATAAGTAGTTCGGTAAGTTTCTGGAGGTGTTCAAGAAACTTCACATCAACATACCTTTCGCTGAGGCTCTGGAGCAAATGCCTAGTTATGCAAAATTCATGAAGAGTATTCTTTCAAGGAAGGTAAAACTGGATGACCTTGAGAACGTTGCTCTAACGGAAGAGTGCAGTGCTGTGCTGCAACAAAAATTACCTCCAAAGCTTAAAGATCTAGGTAGTTTCACCATTCCTTGCACAATCGGCAAGTTGTCTTTCGACAAATGCCTGTGCGATTTGGGAGCAAGCATCAATCTGATGCCATTGTATATCTTCAAAAATTTGAATTTGCCTGATCCAAATCCCACCTACATGTCTCTACAATTGGATGATCGTTCTATTACATACCCACGAGGCATCGTGGAGGACGTGTTAGTAAATGTGGATAAGCTCTTCTTCCCTGCAGACTTTGTCATTTTGGATTTCGAGGAAGATAAGAAGATTCCCATAATCTTGGGAAGACCTTTCTTGGCTACAGGCCATACCTTGATAGATATACAGATAGGTGAACTTACTATGAGGGTGCAGGATCAGGATGTGACATTCAATGTATTCAAAGCGATGAAATTCCCTACATAAGACGAGGACTGCTTAAAGGTGGATTTGATTGATTTTGCGGTAATTTCAGAATTTGATCATATGTTAATGTCCGATGCCTTAAAGAAAGCCTTGGTGGGGGACTTTGACAGTGACGATGAGGATGGCAATGAGCAACTACAATATCTAAATGCTTCTCCTTGGAGACGAAAGCTAGACATGCCATTTGAATCTCTTGGTACTACTGATCTCAAGAATACTGAAGGAAAGCTCAAACCATCTATTGAGGAAGCACCTACTTTGGAGCTTAAACCATTGCCTAAACACTTGAGGTATGCTTTTTAGGTGATGCATCTACTTTACCTGTTATTATTGCATCTGACCTTTCAGGTAGTGAGGAGGACAAGCTCTTGAGGATCTTGAGAGAATTCAAATCGGCTATCGGATGGACTATAGCAGATATCAAAGGGATCGGCTATCGGATGGACTATGCATAAAATTCTGCTAGAGGAAGGTAGTAAGCCGACTGTTGAGCAATAGCGACGACTTAATCCTATCATGAAAGAAGTGGTGAAGAAAGAAATTCTGAAGTAGCTGGATGTAGGAATCATATATCCTATTTCTGATAATTCTTGGGTGAGCCCTGTGCAATGTGTACCTAAGAAAGGAGGTATAACTGTGGTAGCAAATGAGAAGAACGAGCTCATCCCCACTGGAACAGTCACAGGATGGAGGGTATGCATGGATTACAGAAAGTTGAACAAAGCCACAAGAAAAGATCACTTACCTCTTCCATTTATTGATCAGATGCTTGACAGGTTGGCTGGTCATGAGTATTATTGTCTTCTGGATGGCTATTCGGGGTATAATCAGATTTTTATTGCACCAGAAAATCAAGAAAAGACTACCTTCACCTATCCATTCGGCACGTTTGCTTTTCGCAGAGTATCATTTGGCTTATGTTGTGCACCTGCCACTTTTCAGAGATGTATGATGGCTATATTCTCTGATATGATTGGAAACAATATCGAAGTGTTCATAGATGACTTCTCCATCTTTGGACATTCGTATGATGAATGTTTGAATAATCTTTGTTCGGTGCTCAAAAGGTGTGTGGAAACTAATTTGGTGCTCAATTGGGAAAATTGTCACTTTATGGTGCGTGAAGGCATTATTCTTGGGCATAAAGTCTCTAGCAAGGGTCTTGAGGTGGACAAAGCCAAGGTGGGAGTCATTGAAAATCTTCCACCACCTATTTCTGTGAAAGGAATCCGTAGTTTTCTTGGTCATGCGAGTTTTTATCGGCATTTCATTAAGGACTTCTCGAAGATATCTAAGCCGTTGTGCAACTTGCTCGAGAAAGATGTGCCTTTCAAATTTGATGATGAATGCTTGGCGGCATTCGAGACTCTTAAGAAGAGTTTGATAACTGCACCAGTTATTATGGCACCTGATTGGACAGAACCTTTTGAGATGATGTGTGATGCGAGTGATTATGCAGTGGGAGCAGTTCTTGGGCAGCACAAGAATAATCTTTTTCATGTGGTCTACTATGCTAGTAAAACTCTAAATGGAGCTCAAATGAACTACACAACTACTGAGAAGGAGATTTTGGCTATAGTCTTTGGTTTCAAAAAAATTCGATCTTATCTACTTGGGACAAAGGTGACGGTATTCACTGATCATGCTGTCATTCGCTATCTAGTCTCAAAGAAGGATTCGATGCCTAGACTTATTCGTTGGGTGCTCTTGCTACAGGAATTTGAGTTAGAGATCAAGGATCGAAAAGGTACTGAGAATTAAGTAGCTGACCATCTCTCTAGATTGGAGAATCCGGATTCTACTTTACATGATAAGACATTGATCAACGAATCTTTTCCGGATGAGCAGTTGTTCGCAGTTCAGGAGGAAGAGCCATGGTTCGCAGATATTATGAACTATCTTGTCAGCAATATAATGCCTCCTAATATGAATGCAGCTCAAAAAAAGAAGTTTCTGCATGAGGTGAAGTGGTACATGTGGGATGAACCATATTTGTTTAGACAAGGAGCTGACCAGATCATCAGGAGATGTATCCCATTCTGTGAGACAGAGGGGATATTACGAGACTACCATTCCACAGTTTATGGTGGATATTATGGTGGTGAAAAGACAGCAGCTCGTATTCTGCAAGCAGGTTTTTTCTGGCCTACTTTATTTAAGGATGCACATCAGTTCGTGTTAAGGTATGATCATTGCCAAAGAGTGGGGAATCTTACGAGGAAGGATGAGATGTCGTTAAATGTGATGCTTGAAGTCGAGGTCTTTGATGTTTGGGGAATCGATTTCATGGAACCATTTATCTCGTCCTGCAATAATCAGTACATCTTGCTGGCAGTCGATTATGTCTCAAAATGGGTAGAAGTCAAGGCTCTACCGACGAATGATGCAAAGGTAGTATTGAATTTTCTTCATAAGCAGATTTTCACAAGGTTTGGAACGCAACGAGTAATCATAAGTGATGAAGGGTCGCATTTTTGTAACTGTAAGTTCACTTCTATGATGCAGCGCTACAATGTGAATCATCGTATTGCTACTGCCTGTCATCCACAAACTAATGGTCAAGCTGAAGTGTTTAATAGAGAGATGAAGCGCATTCTAGAGAAAGTTGTTTGTCCGTCAAGGAAGGATTAGGCTTTAAAGCTCGAAGAAGCTGTTTGGGCTTATAGAACAGCATACAAGACTTCACTTGGGATGTCCCCATTTCAACTTGTTTATGGTAAGGGATGACATTTACCTGCGGAGCTTGAGCATAAGGCTTATTGGGCGTTAAAGAAGTTGAACCTTGATCTAGATGTAGCTGGGAAGAAGCGAATGCTTCAGTTAAATGAACTTGATGAATTTCGACTTCAAGCGTACGAGAACAACAAAATGTACAAGGAAAAAGTGAAAAGGTGACACGATAGGAAGCTATCTCCTAAGTCATTCATGTCGGGGCAACAAGTTCTGTTATTCAACTCTCGTCTCCGACTTTTTCCGGGAAAGTTGAAATCAAGGTGTTCTGGACCTTTTATTGTCAAAACTGTGTTTCCACATGGAGCGGTAGAGATTTTTTAGAATGATCCAGGCCAAGCATACAAGGTTAATGGTCAGCGATTGAAGCATAACTATAGGGACACGGCAAACCGGGAAGTGGTTAGTGCAATTTTATTGTCAACTTGATCGAAGTACTCTACGTCAAGCTAATGACGTAAAAGAAGCGCTTCTTGGGAGGTAACCCAAGATTTGTGATTATAGGAACCCTTAGAAGTTAGTAACCTATCCAAAACCACAAAAAATTCAGAAAAAATTGGACAGGAAAAACAGTTTTCCAGAGACCCCTTGGGCGCCCGATCAGGATTGCTGGGCATCCGCTCAGAAGGCTGGGCGCCCGCTCAGCAATGCTGGGCTGCCGCTCAGGACCCGACTGCCAGGAAAAAAAAATTGCCTTACAAAAAAAATCAGAAAAACCCAAAAACAAAATATAAACCCACAACCCACGATTTCTTTTATACAGCCCACGTTTTATCTCCCACAAACCCCACTCCCACTCTAATTTTAACCCTAATTCCTACCCTATATATACATACAACTCCTCCATATACACTCCCATATACTTTCAACCTTAAAACTCTCTCCTATACTCAAAACATAACTCTTAAACACTTTTTATCAATTTCAATGGCACCTAAGAGATCCCAAACTATTGCTAGCAGCAGCACCGATCCTACTGCTAATTCTTCGAGAGGAACTGCTGCGAGACCTCGTTTGATGGATAGGGCTGCTGAGGAGGAGTATACTAGGCTTCTGGCTAAGCCGATTTTGAAAGAGAGGAGATTTTTACCATCGGGGAGGGATGGTGAGTTGTTACTGATGATTGCGGAGAAAGGGTGAATTTCTTTTTGTGAGTCGCCGGAGGCGGTTCCAATGAGTGTGGTTCGCGAGTTTTATGCGAATGCGAAGGCGTACAAGAATGGGTTTACTATTGTTCGTGGGCTTACAGTTGATTATCAGCCTGCGACGATTCGTCGTGTGATTGGACAGTGACAGCGGAAGCCCACGGAGGAGAATTGGAATGAGAAGACCCCCCAGGATTTTGATTTGGATTTGATTTGTGCTACTCTCTGTCAGCCGGACATGGTGTGGAAGTTCAAGACAGGAACTAACGAGTATCGTTCTTTTCTGACGATTGCGATGAATAGGTTGCCCATGCATGGAATGCCTTTATTTGTGCTAATATTTTGCCTACTTCACATGCACATGAGGTTACAGTTGAGCGAGCAAGGTTGTTATGGGGGATCTTGAATGAGAAGTATTATGTGGACCTTGGTGAGTTCATCTACCAAGGGATTTTGAAGTTTTTGAGGGGAGCGAAGCACATGAACATCCCTTATGCATCTATTGTCACAAAGCTGTGCAGAGCAGTGGGAGTTCATTGGCCTTCTCACGAGCAGCTGCAGATGCCGGCTGCTCCTATTGACTCAGCGACTCTGAATGCGATGCAGGAGTGGACGGGTGGAGAGCCCGAGGAGCATGGTTTGGGATATCAGCTTCCAAAAGGACGTCCAGCAGCTGGTGCTACCGTGGCTAGGCCTAGTCAGGGTCGTGATGAGGCAGGCTCTTACTCATTGCACGGTCAAATAAGCATTTGTTGTTGTGTTGAATAAAAGCATGATTCGGTAATAAGCTCCAGTGATCTTGAAGTGTTATAAGTCATTTTTTGCCTAGAATTTACTCTTCTTATAATCATGTGATTGCATTGAGGATAATCGAGTTATGATAATTGATCTAGTTTCGAAGCATATTTGTTAAGCATCCGCACACACCATGTTTCTAGTTGTATGTCTTTATTCGCCTACTTGCATTTGTTGAGATGTTTTGAGTTGGTTGGTTTAGTCATTGTGAGGGGGATCGCTGCATTTCATGTAGATTGCATTCATGCATGTTTTTGTTTTGCTTTTGAGTCTGTGACGCTTGAGGACAAGCATCGATTTAAGTTTGGGGGTGTGATAAGTGGCATTTTATACCACTTAGAATGTCTTATAATGGCTTGAATGATGTCTTGAAATCAGATATTTTGTGTATTTGATGTGTTTTTCTAGTGTTTGTGCGTTTCAGGGTATAACTTGCGTTTGTGGGGAGATTTCATTAGGAATAAGCCTAGGGGAGTGCTTGGAATTGGATGTGGGAAGTTAGAAGCAGAACGCAGCAGAAATCGGGAGCAGAATAAGGAATTTTCCGGTAACCTGCTGGGCGCCCACTCAGGAAAGCTGGGCGGCCGCTCAGGATGCTGGGCACCCGCTCAGGAATGCTGGGCGGCCGCTCAAGGGCGAGAAATTTAATTCCGATTTTTACAAACCTTATTCTGATGGACTTCTGAGACGGCTGGTTCTTGTGGGCTTCCATATAAGTAGTTCTTAGAGACATTTCACGAAGAGAGTTATCGAGAAAGAAGCGAGGAGAGAAGAAGAAGATCGTTTTAGCACATCGCAACGAAAAAGAGGAAGCATACGTTTCTTGTGATTCTTTTATTCATTGTATCAGTGGATGCTAGTTTTCTTTACTTTGAACCTTATTACTCTTCTGACGTACTCTGGTTTTAATAAGTATTTTTATTAGTTTATATTGTGTGTTACATCATGTTTTCATATGAACCCATGGTGACGATGAGTTCTATCATGGGCTAATCGTGATCATGGGGTCGTAACGGATTTACTATGGATTTCTTTAGTTAGTTGTTTAATACCCTAGTGTGTGATGATTGTATGATATCTAGCATAGGTTGCGCTTATTCATCTTATGTGCGTCGCGAACATATAAGATAGTCTGTTAATCTCTTGTGATGCGACGGTGGATCTTGAGGTTTAGAACTTGCCATGCTAGCATAGGTTCATGTGTGTGTATGCATGATTAGTGGGTAACTTTAATCATTTTACTTGCCCTGTGTAATCATAAAGAATAACTTGTGCTTAAATCATTGTGTTGTCAAATTCTGTAGACATATAGGGTCTCAACATAATTGATGCCTATTCAACTTCTGTATTAATTGTGGATATTTAATAGAATGGTATTGGTACAACGAAAGCTGCCTTTTATTAGTTTCGTGTTGTTCGATTAATATCATCATCGTTACATGCCAGGGGTAATAACAATAACTATTGAAGGAAGTAGTAATGAAGTTATGATCTCATGTATGTTTAATATTGTTAATTCAAGTGTCAATTAAGTGTTTAATTCTTGTAGTTAATTATAGTTAATAATTAGTTAATCAAATCTAAGTGTTCTTGTCTTGACATTGAGAAGTAATCATACATTGGTGAGTAAGTGTTAATTGAACATAATTAGTATGAGTCTTTATGGGAACGAACTAGAAATTATTCTATATTACTTGCGAACGCGTATACTTGCGTGAATTATTAGCGCGTGTTTAACACCTTTATTTACTGCTTTGTTCAGCACGCCTGATTGTCAAATTTAACTAATATATTCTATGTTTTATGCAGAAATGGCTCCTCCAAGAATTCCCAAGTCATTCGGGGCGCGCCCTGGTGACAAACCTAAGCCCAAACCAAAGAGGGATGCTTCTACAGCACAGGCATCCATCCCTACTCCTACTCTTATCCCCCAAACTACTCCTGTCCTGAAAAGGCCCATAAATGATCTAACGGAGAAACAGGGGGCGCCTAAAAGGCCCAGAACTGAGGGCACGCCGTCAGGCTCATCTGCTGTTTTAAATTCCCTTGGCCCCATGGGTTCCCTTCATGTTTCAGATGAAGAAGTGGAATAATGGCAAGCCATGGACTTGGAAGAGGCCACCCGTGCTTCCATCAAGGCATCCTGCCAGCTGTTCATCCACTCCACCCGAGGGGTGGACAAGCTTCTTGAAGAGAATGCGCGCCTCGAGAGGCTACAGGGTGACAATAACATCTTGAAGAACACCCTTAAGGATAAAGATTTTCTGCATGCCAAATATATTAAAGCCAAAGACTCTGAGATCTCCTTCCTCAAGGATGAGGTGGCTAATCTTACTTCCCAGGTGGAGATTGCCAATAAAAAGGCTACCTCTCTCCACACTGAGCTTGGAGGGGCCAACTTGAGTATTGTATATCTTGAGGAGCAGCAGAAAATGGGGTGGCCTGATGCGAAGAGGGAATTGACTGATGAAGCTTTTGCCAATGGTTTCCACTTCTACAGGATTGGTTTTCTGGCCAATGACCCTGATTATACTTTTGATAAATTTGGGGAAGAAACTGTTGCTGAGATGGTGGAGTTCAAGAAGGGGCATGCTGCAGAGATCAAGGCAAAGAGGATAGAGCTTGGATTAGAGGAAGACGATGAGGGCGAGCCAAGAGAGGAAGCCTCTAAGGACGCGCCTGAAGCTGATCCTACTGTTCCTCTTCAAACCATTCCCCCAACAGATGAATCTCAGGGTGCGCCCTGATTTATGTTTAATATGTGTTCGTACTTAAGCTTCAAATACTCCTGAGGAGCCAGCCCTCTTTTGATGTTGTGCAAATCTGTACGACTTATATCTTGCTACTCTTTAATTTTGTGCACTATAACATATCGTATGGGTTTACATGATTTCATCTTTTTTAGTGTGCATATAAAAATATGTTATGGTGTATCAACCATATAGGGCGCGTCCTTATTTTATATGGTTTTCCGTTCCGGTTCCCTTTCAAACCATCACACACTTGCATCCTACAGAAACATGAGTGGCTTCCTTCCATAATAGCGCGCCTTTATCATATTCAGAACATAAGATAAACTGTTATGGGCACGCCCTTTAGTATTTGGAGAATGTTTATCATGGATATTTGTTAGTCCCTTAACAATATAACAAGAATTACAGAAGGGGGGTTGAATGGAATTCTTGAAACTTTTTCTTGAATAAAAATTGTTCTAACTCAATTATATATATGTGTGAATTGATTAGCAGAATGCGGAATAGTTACTTGAAATGAATCAAAACACAAGTAATTAAAAAAAGAGTCTTTAAAAACTTTCTGGTGGATTTGAATGATTCCACCAGAGATATATAATATATATCGAGAGAAATATGTGTGCAAAAAGCTCACAGCTGCTTACAAAATGATAACAACTAAGAACGAGAGAAATGTTAAGAGTACAGCTTACAAATGTTTCTCTCTTGGTTGCTTAGTTTCTTAGTTACTAATCTATTTGCTGCTTCTTGGTTTATATATCACCAAGATTGCAAAGTAATAAGATAGGATAATAAAACAAAAACTATCAAGTCTAATACAATACTACTTCATTTCTCTATTCCAGCATCTTTGAATATCTTCATAATAGCATGGAAATGGCAATGCTTCTTTGTTCTCGAAAACCCAGTTAAATAGGCTACCACATTCCATTTGCATACCCTCGACGCATGTGACTGTGTTGTCACTGTCAATAGATATTTGAATTCTTTATCCGTTGAGTACATGATCATCCGTCGAGTTTATGATCATCCGTTGATGACTTTGTTGATCATCCGTCGACAGCTATATTGATCATCCGTCGATGGCTTTGTTAATCATCCATCCATAGCTATTTGGTACTTGACTTTATTTCATTTATGCAAAATTACAAGACATCGTCTATGTACAATTAATCAACATATTCTGCATATCTAGTTAAAGTTAATTATGACTTATGTGCTACTATAGAATCTATACAAAGGTGTATGCAGAAATGTGTTACAGACTTATTATTACATAAGCTACTCATTCGATGGATAATAAATCATCATCCGTCGGGACTATATTGAGTCATTCGTCGGGACTATAATCCTTATCCGTCGAGTGCTACAAAATTCACTAAGTAAAATCTACCAAGGTGTTTTGTTAATGAAATCATCAAGTTCACAACATATACACAACAATCTCCCCCAATTTATGTCTACTGGAATTGTAGCCATAAATTAAGAGACACTTGATGATAATAAAATACCCTAAAAATATAACTGTTGAAGGAAAGTAGATGATACTGAAAAGTGCTTCAATTAACAAAATGTACAAAGTTTAGCTCACAATCATTTTCAAGATGCTCCTCTAGCCTGAGCAGGTTTATCTACTTCCTTGAAGGAATGGATCTCTTTCCAAGCTTTCTGTTATTTTCTTCAATCTGATTTTGGAGCTGCCTGTGGAATTCCAGTTCATCAGATTCTGAGAGATCTAGCTTTTCTTGCATTTCCAAGAGAGTCTCATTGCTAGAGATGCTTAATTGGTCTTCTAATCTGAAAAATCTTCTCACTCCTTTATCATCCATGAACTCCATAAGCCAGTAGGGCCTTAGATGCACTCTTTTCCCTGTATAGGGGATAATTAGAGTCTTTGGGAGTGCATCTTTAGCTCTAACACTCCTTATTTCTTCAATCTTCTTCAGTACCAATCTTCTTGCAGTAATATTGAACCTAAAGTTCTTTTTGAAGGATGAATAAACCTTGATCAGTACAATTTGGCTTTCTTGAAGGATCCTGTGAAGTGGCCACTGAGTCTCCCTTCCTCCCTTGTACTTGAACACTAACCTTTCAGGTAGATTTCTGTATGAATCAATTCCTCTCACTTCATCTAGTTCATCCAGATAGAGGTTTAAGTCAGAAAACTCCTTGATGTCACACAAGTACAGGTAATCTCCCTTATTGGCTTTAGATTGAACTTTGACTAGAGATTTGAATTTGAGAGGTGACAGCTTCACTTTCTTGACTGCTCTTGACTTTGTTCTTTTTGGCTTGCTAAGGATTGGTAAATTGAAGTCAGGAATTGGTAAGTTCTCCCATTCTATTGGCTCATCCTTAGGCACAATAGGTTCACCATGAATGTTCCTGTAGGGATCCACCACTTTGATATCTTCAAATACCACAGAGGGCTTTGATGCTTGAGTTGTAGTTGGAGTGGATTTCATGGGAAACTGATTCTCCAATTCCTTATCAACAATGTCCAGTTTCCTTTTGGTTCTTTTAGCCAATTCCTTGATTCTTGGAGCTTTCTTCTGTTGTTCAACTTGCTTCTTTGGATCTTGTGATTCAGTGATTTCAGATGGTTGGGCAGAGATTTGTTGTGATGAATTTACAGCATGTAACTTGACCAAGATAGCAATCTGCTCTTTCTTTTGTTTAGCCTTTTTGGCATCTAGAACAGCTTGCTTCTTTTCCTGTTTTAATCTAGCCTTTTCTTCTCTCTTTGCTTGAGCAAATTGAGGATGTCCAGCCACCACACAAATTTCTTTCCCATTCCTGAAAACTTTAGCAATTCTCTTCTTCAAAGCTGAATCAGTTGGATCTTTGTAGAAAGCAATTGACCTTGACAGAAGCTTCTTTTCATCAGGCTTAGGTGTCTCATACACAGTATCCAAAGGGTTCTTCAATGATGATTTTGGATAATTCACCTTTGGTTTCAGAATTATTTCAGCCTTTGGAGATTTGATGCAGGATGACTGTCCTCTTTCCAGATAGTTCATGCTCATCTCATTCACAGAAATTTGCTTGACTTGAGAATGATGGATGGCTGACTCAACTGGCTCCTTGACTAGTTCAAACTTCTTTTGTATATTCTCATCAATCTTCTACCAGTTGAGTGGACTCAACTTCTTCTTATTAGTTGCTCTAAAGTTGGTTGTTGCTGCATTTATCAGATCTATACTGTTTGTAACTGGTGGCTTTGAGATAGTAATTGAAGGCATAATTAGTTTACTGATATGAATTTGAAGCTTCTCCCCCTTACTTGGTCCTTTCTCCCCCTTTTTGTTATCATCAAGTTGATTAGAGAAGGGGGTTTGAGCAGCCACCAATTTTTGAAGTAAATCTGTCCGTTGGACTTGATGAAGATGGATGGCTTTTAAAGATGCTTCCATGGCTGACATTCTTGTATCCAGGGCATCTATCTTGGTTGCAAGATCAGAATTTTTCCTTAATTTCCTTTTGATATCAAGCATTGTGACTTCTGGAAGCTTATAATCCATCTTCTCTGAAATGGCCGTCTTCATCTCATCAATATCACCCTTGATGGTGTTTACATCCCTAGCATGTTGGAAGCCTTGAATTTGTTGAAGTTGCAGGGAGGCTAGATGTGCCTGAAGGAGCTTCTTGGTGCTGGCATTTGTAGTGATTTGAAGAGCAGTGTTTGTTTGATTGATTAGTTGGATTAGGGTTGTCTTGAAGTAGTGCTCATCACAGTGCTTTGAAAATACCCATGATGGCATACCTGATCTTGAACTGGAACCTACTTCTCCCCTATGTCCATTGCTTCATCTTCACTATCCCCACTTCCATTACCAAAGAAATCAGCTGAACCACCAGTCTCATAATCCACATCACCAGCTGTAGAGCGCAAAGCTGTGATGGCATCCTTAGCTCTTAGCATAGACTGTATGGTATGCACCAGATTGAGCATCCTTTCTACATTGTCATTGCCCTGTTCAGCTAGAAGTTGATAAGCTGGAACAGGGTGAGTAAATGCCTCAGCATCAAGGGAGATGGAATCTATAACAGCTTGAGGTTGTTGGGATAGTCCCTCCCTGTCTGCATCCTGGAAATTCATTGACTCACTAACAATGACATTCATCCTTATAGCTCCAGTACCTGCATTTCTCTCGTTTTCTCTCTTTTGTTGTATCAGGGTCTCACCCTGGCTCCCCACTCTCACACCCACACCTTTACCATCTAAGGTGGGACTCCTCTCACTTTCTTTTACCAATCCTGAATAAGCGGATTGCATAATTTCACTCATTTCCTCTCCTTTTTCCTGGGAGCAACCCAGACTCTCACTCAAAACACTCTTCTCTCTCAATCCTAATAGTGACTGTACAACCACTAATTCTTCTGCACTAGAGATAAATGAAGTTTGAAGTTGTGCAGAGATACTCGACGGATGAGTGATATCCATCGAGTGAGTGGTTTTGCTATTCGACGGATAACTGTTGTTAAGCTTATCCGTCGGGATACAATCACTACTCGACGGATGAGCAATATCCATCGAGAGAGTATAAATGAATGAACTAGGAATAGAAACTATTGTGGACTCTGTGCTGATTGAAGATATTTTGGGCACAGATGATTCAACAGTTCCTGAAAGAATTGGCAAGTGAGCCAACAAATCATCTAAAAGATGATGCTCACTTGTACTAGATTTTGGCTTCCCCAACAAAGTTAAAGAAGGGGAATCAGGAATTGATGTGTTTATCATATCCACATCCAGTGAGTTTGTGGGTGAGTTTGGTGTTTGAGGTGCTTCTATTACTAGAGATTTTAGTTATGACTCCACATTTATTGGAGTCACATCAAGCTGAATTTGTGAAGGTGTAGTGACTGTGTCTTTAGCACCATTTTTCACAGTGTGTACCCTGTGCATCCCCAAGAGTTTTGGATTTCTTTTTTCTGGCATAAGTTTGGGGTGAGCTTGTGTCCCTAACCCTCTTGGCCTGTGCTCTTGGTTGAGAGCTTTGTTCAATAACTACATCCTTTTGGGAGGATGTAGCTAGAAATGAGCTATTATCCTTTTTAAGCACTGCAGTTTGTTGGGAAACTGCAGTGTGGCTAGGCTGGGAACCACTCACCTCTCCATCCTTATCCTTTGGGTTTCTTTGATGTTCACCCTGTCCCTCACCTGTCTTACCCACCTGCACACTCCCCTCTTTGGTTTTGGTGGATTTTGCAGCTGGCATCTTTTGAGAGATACCAGAGGGGGCTTTCTTTGATTTGGATTTTGAAATATTTGTAGGTTTGGTAGCTTGGGTAGGCAACTGTTGGGTCATTGACATAGTTGTCATAGCCACACTAGAACTCAAAGAAATTTGTGAGGTTGGAATAGTGGTAGGGATAGATGAACTTACCTCACTTACCTGAGGTGCTTCCATTACAGGGAAATAGAACAGTGGCACCTCCTTGTGATGATTGGCTCTGTTCAAATCTGCAATGAGCCTTCTCTCTTGAACCCAACAATCTAATTGTTTGTTAGGGTTCTCAAGCACAATATTCTCAGAGAGATGATTAGCTAACATCATAAAGAATCTAGCATAATACACATTTTTACCTCTCTTATTTAACTCTCCTAGTTTAAAACCCAACTCAAACAAAACAAGGTCACTGAAATTATAGAATTTATCTGTAACTAGCATGTAGAGCATGTTAAGCATGGAGATATTGACTGAATCAAAATTACTGATTTTACCTGAAAATACCTTAGTCACCACATCACACATAAAACTCCATTCCTTCCTAAGACCCAATCTCCTAATATCACTTAACTTATAAGTAAAGAGTGCATAGTTCATGGAATTAAGCATATTGATTATATCAGTGTCAGTGTGTGGTGAGGTCACGGTGTTATCAGGAATTTTGAAACATGTGTTTACAACATCACTATTGATATAGAATTCTTTACCTTTAATGTTTAGAGTAATGGTCTTATCTGTTGAGTTGTATATAGCAGTGGTCCACATTTCTTCAACAACTTCACAACAGATTGTGGGTGATTCCAGCATGGCCTGGCTAAGCTTGCAATTCTTCACAAAGTCCATCATCTTGTGATAGTCACCAGATTGTTGAATACCCTTGTTTACTAATGCAGTGAAATTGTTCTTCTCATAAATAAACCCAGTTTGAGACATAATCTTGACAACTGGCGCCATTGTTAGAGAATAAAAGCTTGAAGAGAGAGAGTAAGTGCTTTGAGAGAGAAATAAATTTGAGTAGTTGATTTGAGAATGATAAAAGAAGAGCAATGAAATAAAATAGGCTTTTATACTGTCTCAAAATTAACTGTTAAAAATAATAAAGTAAAATAAAGTAACCAATTAAAATTGCCTAAAATAGCCTTTTAAAAATAAACTGTAAAAATAATACCCATTATCCGTCGTGTTATGCTTACAAACTGTAAGTATAATCGATGAATAATGTGCAGGGAATTAACGGCTGAGATTAAGACAATTCGACGGATGAGGATAAACTGTTATTCGTCGTGTCATAAAATATTCCAGAAAAGTAACTGATTTTTATTAGCAAATAGTATACCGACGGATGATCAAACTCGATGGATAAGGATCATCCGTCGAGATGCAAATTTTGACTTAGCCAAAATTTCATCCAAGACTGAAAAATCAATAAAAATTATGGCTGCATTTCAACTAACAAATTATCTCATAAAGATTTAAGAATAATTAAGTATACCTAACTCACTTACCAACCTTGTAAAGGTGGATTCATCTAGTGGCTTGGTAAAGATATCTGCAAGCTGCTTCTCACTTGGAACAAAATGTAGTTCTACAGTACCATTCATTACATGTTCCCTTATGAAGTGGTACTTGATATCTATGTGCTTTGTCCTTGAATGTTGTACTGGAATTTCAGTGATGGAAAATGCACTTGTGTTATCACAGAAAATAGGAATCCTCTCAACTTGCAAACCATAGTCTAGCAATTGATTTTTCATCCATAAAATCTGTGCACAGTAACTGCCAGCAGCAATATATTCAGCTTCAGCTGTAGAAGTTGAAACTGAATTTTGCTTTTTACTAAACCAGGACACAAGCTTGTTTCCTAGAAATTGACAGGTTCCTGTTGTACTTTTTCTATCAATTCTACAACCTGCATAATCTGCATCTGAATAACCAGTTAGATTAAAACCAGAATCTCTAGGGTACCAAATGCCAAGTTTTGGTGTTCCCTTGAGATATCTAAAAATTCTCTTAATAGCTACTAAGTGAGATTCTCTAGGATCAGCCTGAAATCTAGCACATAAACATGTAGCAAACATTATATCTGGCCTACTAGCTGTTAAGTACAGAAGTGAGCCAACCATGCCCCTATAACTTGAAATATCCACAGACTTTTCAGTAGTGTTTAATTCAAGTTTAGTTGCAGTGGCCATGGGAGTTTTTGCAGATGTGCAATCCATTATATCAAACTTCTTTAAAAGATCAAAAATATATTTAGTTTGACTAATGAATATTCCATCACTAACTTGCTTAACTTGTAAACCAAGAAAGTAAGTTAGTTCTCCCAACATACTCATTTCATACTTACTTTGCATCAATTTGGAAAACTTTTTGCAAAGTAACTCATCTGTAGAGCCAAAAATAATGTCATCTACATAAATTTGAACAAGTATACTAGAGCCATTAACATTTCTAAAGAATAAAGTTTTATCTACAGTACCTCTTGTGAAATGATTTTTCAAAAGGAACTTTGATAAAGTGTCATACCAGGCTCTAGGTGCTTGCTTTAGTCCATAAAGTGCTTTTAAAAGATAGTAGACATGATCTGGAAAATTTGAATCTTTAAAACCAGGAGGTTGACTAACATAGACTTCCTCCTCCAAATCTCCATTCAGAAAGGCACTTTTGACATCCATTTGATAGACCTTGAAATTGGCATGGGCTGCATAGGCTAAAAAATTATGATGGCTTCAAGTCTTGCAACAGGAGCAAATGTTTCATCAAAATCTATTCCTTCTTGTTGACAATAGCCCTTAGCAACCAATCTAGCTTTGTTCCTGACTACTATGCCATTTTCATCCATCTTGTTTCTGAATACCCAGTTGGTGTCTATTGGATTCTTTCCTTTAGGCTTGGGTACCAGCTTCCATACATTATTCCTTTAAAATTGGTTTAGCTCCTCCTGCATAGCTAAAATCCAATCAGGATCCAACAAAGCTTCTTCTACCTTCTTTGGTTCTTCTTTGGAAAGAAAGCTGCTATATAGACATTCTTCTTGAGTTGCTCTCCTAGTTTGAGCTCTAGAAGAAACATCACCAATTATGAGCTCAAATGGGTGATCTTTTGTCCATTTTCTTTGTTGAGGTAGATTAGCTCTAGATGAAGAGGCCTCATTGTTGTCTTGATGTGTGATTGAGTTTTGATTGTTAGAAACTCCACCTGAGTTTGTGGATCTTTGATTTGAGAAAGGGGAACTTTCTATAGGTGATCTATCTTGACTTCCTGCTTCTCTTGATAACCCGACGGATGGTGAATTTTGAGTACCGACGGATGAAGCAGGTTGCCTTCCGACGGATAAGGCAGATTGTCTCCCGACGGATGATGTGGCGCCCTCCAAACCCGGGTCAGAAGTTTGGGGTCCACACACACACCTTAATTATAACCTACTTATAACAATAATAAAGATAATAATAATTATATGCAGTGACCCTACTTATCCACCACCACGGACCGCGACAGGTTAAAGTATGCACACAAGCCAACACACTAATATATTACAAACCGTTCAAATCCCAACTATTTCAACTCACACTGAGTATCAAACATTATTACAAACTTTTACAAACATAAATTATCCCAAAAGAAGTCTACTAGTTCAGCTTTCTCAACCTGAACCCCTAGCTCTCGCGCTGGACTGGGGATCCTCTTTACCAACTGGTTCCTTTTTAACTGGAAAGAATATAAACAACATCGCACAAATGAGCTAACTAGCTCAGCAAGTCACAATAACAAAACTGAGAATAATGATCATCAGGTGAATATATTTATGATATCAAGTGAACAATGGATTATGATTTAGAATTGGATAATATACTTTTAATTTAAAAACCAAGGTTAGGCTGCTGATCAGTCACGCACTAACCCCGAGCAAGGTACACAGCATTGCTCTAACTACTGGATCCAAGGCACACATTGGCCTAACTTGACCATTATATGGTCTGACCACGAATCTGGTCCACAATTTTATAAAAACAATCCAATTCTAACATAATAACAGAATACGCAATAATAAACAATAACCAGAATCATTAACAACAATGACTGTTTAACAATGAAAGGGTTTCAATCTTTGTAAGGATCAATAAAGTAGTTTACAAGCTTGAATGCTGGGATCTGAAAGAATTGGATAACAAAAGAATCAATATTTCAGGGTTTCAAAGATTTGAGCTCTCAAAGCATAGGATACAATGGTTGAATGTATAAGTAATTCAGTTCAGTGTTTAGGATTTTGTTTGCATGTATTTATGGAATAGTATCGTATACTTGAGATTCGAGTTTGGGTTTACAATAGTCAATGGTTTAAAAAGAATATGGTTCATGGCTCAAGAACAATAACTGAAATCAGGGTTTCGGTTTCCGTGCTTCAAAGCACTTGTAATGTCAACAAGACTATCAAGAATTACAATATCTCGAGAAAGTTCAGAACACTTGCCTGGAATTAGCTTACTACTCTGTACTCACTTCCAATCACAATCGGCTTACTCCTCAACTATCTGTTTCCCTTTTCTACGCCTTGCCTCTTCTGCTCACATATCATAAGCATCTATCAATCATCAACTCACAAGATTCTATTCAACGCACACTTTTATCTACCCTTCGTTTTACCCAAATCCGATTAACGGATTGAAATCTACGCAATAACGAAGTATACACCGCATATATAGACCGATAGTCAAACCACATGTCACATATAACACATAATACATCACGTAATCAATGACATATCATTTATAAAGAAGTCTCGGTCATAAATGGGCTTTCTGGTATTTTAAAATAATTTTTAAAACATTTTTCGGAATTAAAACGGGTCGTTGGATCAATTTCGGGTTAATAAACAGGGTTCGGTTGGCCAATTCTGGCTCCGAAACAATTTTAGAATAATTATCGAGCCTTGAAAATAATTTAGAATAATATTTTAAAGCTCTAAACTATTTTTTAGAATTTTTTAAATCATTTTTAATAATTAAATCTAATTAAATAATTAATTAAAAATCAATTAATAATTAATTAAATCAATTAATCAATTAATTTTCGAATTAATTGACTAATTAATCAATTAAAAATTAACTAAAATTAATTAAATAATTAATTCAGATTTATTTGTGAATTAAAAATAATTTTCAGAATTAAAATAATAATTTTTAGAATTTTCAGAAATTAAAAACGAATTTTTATAATAAAAATAAATGGGAAATATGATTTTTAAACATTTTTAAAACAGGAATCCTATTTTTGCAAAGTCTGAAAACTACAGGGACCAAACTGCATCGTCCCCAAAACTTCAGGGACCAAACTGCAATTTTTACAGTCCAGTCGCCGGAAAACACAGGGGTGGCCGGAGAACACGATTCCGGTTTCCTCACCTTACCACAAGCTCCAGATCACATCTACACAACACCAGGAACACAACCATGCAATCAAAACAACCTAACAATCCCTGAGTTGGCCGGAATTTGGCCGTGAAATTTCCCAGTTTCCGGTGAACATCGGAAAACTTCAAAACACAACTCCCTTCTCTACAGACCTTGTTGGTTCATGAAACTTATACGACTGGATTGCAAATTTCACAGAGAACACAACCCACTATAATACAACATCAATCTATCACAGAATAAGAAACCCCCAAATTTCAATTAAGAACATTCATACGGGTTATAAACCCTAATTTTAAAATTCGAAAATCAAACTCAAATTTGAACATGTTATTGAACTCCAAATCAGACGTATGACATATGAAAATCATCAGGAAAACAAGTTCTACAACATACAATCATCAAATCATACAAACAATCATCCGAACAAAAATTCATATTTTTAATAAAATAAATTCGAAAATAATTAAATTTTTAGAAATTCAACCTTTGATTCTGCAGGTGTATGGGTTACAGATTCTGATAGAGCTTCTCAAGACCTTCAAATCTAGTACTCGAGCTTTTCAAACAAAGATCACTAACACCTTCAAAAGTTGGTTTGATTCTCAGAAAGGTTTATGAATATATGATTTTTCTCTGTAAAATTATATATTTATCTGTCTGCAAATGATTTTGATACAAAATAAAATACGGTAAAAGGCTATTTATAATTACGGAAATTAGTATCCCGTTGGATCATTCCGGATATAAAATGGTACGTTTATTTATAAAAACTGATCCAAACGGTATCGGTTTTTGGGATAGTTATCCCAATCAGTACAATTTGTACTGCGGTCTTGGTCTCAGCACCCAGTTACACGTACTACGAAGTGATAATTGGGATAGTTTAATAAAAGGCTCCCGTTTATCGAAAATACGGGTTTTATTAATTTACCGAAACGAATATTGTATCGAAAATGTTGTGCCGGGACCTGCGCAGGACAAACCGTACGCCGGATCGAAAAAGTCGAAACATGGAAAATGCTCGGAATATTACAATTAGGTTAGGAAGGAGTTCTCGATAGAGTTTCGGGTTCCAAAAACGTAACAACGGTTGACGTCGGTTGGTTCCCGTTTTTATAAAATAGATTTTAATTACCCGGAAAAAGATTTTAAAAATTTTATATGATTCTTATAAATCTATAAATCAACACAAAAATAATTAGGAAGATATAACAATTATCTATATTTTATTTGGGACATATAAAAATAAAATACTCAATTAATATTATTTTTGAATATTCAAGTACATATATCACTTAACAATTAACTCACAGAATAGTTACTGAACACACATATTAATTATTTAATAGTAAAAATAATTACACGTTATATCCCGGATATTACATCCTTCCCCCCTTAAAAGGATTCTGTCCTCAGAATCTCCTAAGAAAACAAATGAGGGTACTTTTCTCTCATATCACTTTCTAACTCCCAGGTTGACTCTTCAACCTTTGGGTTTCTCCACAGTACTCTTACTAACTTTATCACTTTATTTCTCAATATTTTCTCTCTTTCCTCTAAAATCTCTATTGGATTCTCTACATATGATAAGTCTGCCTGAAGCTCTATTGGCTCATATTCTATTACATGCCTGGAGTCTGGATTATATTTCTTGAGCATCGATACATGAAAAACATTGTGAATGTGCTCCATGTGCGGAGGTAACGCCAATTCGTAAGCTACTTTACCAATGCGCTTTAGAATTTCAAAAGGTCCGACATATCTTGGGCTTAGCTTCCCTTTCTTCCCAAACCTCGTTAGTCCTTTCCACGGTGATACTTTCAGTAATACCAAGCTTCCTTCTTCAATTTCCATGTCTTTCCTTGACTTGTCTGCATATTTCCTCTGACGATTTTGTGCGGCTATTAATCTTTTCTGAATAATTTCAACAACTTCCTTTGTCTGCTGTACCAGTTCAGGTCCGAGTATTTTACGTTCTCCTACTTCGTCCCAATATAATGGAGATCTACATTTGCGTCCATAAAGGGCTTCATAAGGTGGCATTCCAATGCTGGCGTGATAACTGTTGTTATAAGCAAATTCTACCAGGGATAAATGCTCGTCCCAACTTCCTTTGAAATCAATAGCACAAACACGTAGCATGTCCTCGATTGTCTGGATTGTTCTTTCACTTTGGCCGTCCGTCTGCGGGTGATAGGCCGTACTCATATTCAATTTTGTTCCCAAACATTCTTGAAAGCTTTTCCAAAATCTTGAATTAAACCTTGGATCTCGATCAGATACGATAGACACTGGAACTCCATGACGAACTACAATTTCTTTTAGGTACATATGGACTAACTTGTCGAGCGAAAATCTTTCATTTATAGGCAGAAAATGAGCTGACTTGGTAAGTCTATCCACTATAACCCAAATGGCATCATGATTAGCCCTTGTCCTTGGTAATCCAACTATGAAATCCATGGTAATATGTTCCCACTTCCATTCTGGAATCTCCAATGGCTGTAGCAATCCGCTTGGTCTCTGATGCTCCACTTTAACTCTCTGACAGGTATAACATTTGCTAACCCATTCCGCAATTTCCCTCTTCATATTTGGCCACCAATAATTCTTCTTCAGATCTCTGTACATTTTGGTACTCCCTGGATGGATGGAATATCTTGAACTATGTGCCTCTTGTAAAATTTCATTCTTTAACTCCGTCACTGGTGGAATCCAAACTCTTGAAGAAAACCTAAGAATACCTTGATCATCTTGTTGCGTGCATAATTCCTCACCTACCAAACTATTTATATCTTGATTCATTACCTCTTTCTGGCATTTCTTTATTTTCTCCAGTAACTCCGGGTGGAAAATCATACTGTATACTTTTGCTTCTTCAGGCTTGCAAATTTTAACCTCCAATTCTAATTTCTGAAATTCTTTATATATTTCTTCAGGTACAGATAACACATTTAACCTTTCCTTCCGACTTAACGCATCTGCTACAACGTTCGCCTTACCGGGATGATAATTAATCGAGCAATCATAATCCTTGATCAACTCTAACCATCTCCTTTGCCTCATATTAAGTTCCTTCTGGGTAAATATATATTTCAAACTTTTGTGATCCGTGAAAATCTCACACTTTTCTCCATATAAATAATGTCTCCAAATTTTCAAAGCAAAAACTATAGCTGCTAGCTCCAAGTCATGAGTAGGGTATTTCTGTTCGTGTGGTTTCAATTGTCTTGACGCATAAGCAATCACCTTGTCGTGCTGCATAAGAACACATCCTAGTCCCTTATGAGAAGCATCGCTATAAATTACGAAATTCCCTTGATCGTCCGGAAGTGATAAAACAGGTGCCGTGATTAATCTCTGCTTCAATTCTTGAAAACTTCCTTCGCACTTATCGTTCCATATAAACTTTTCATTCTTTCGTGTAAGCTTTGTTAATGATGTGGCAATCCTTGAGAAATTCTGAACAAATCGACGATAATATCCCGCCAATCCTAGGAAACTTCTTACCTCAGTGGTTGTTCTCGGTCTCTCCCAATTCGTAATTGCTTCGATCTTTGCCGGGTCCACTTTGATCCCTTCATTACTGACTATGTGTCCTAAGAACTGAACTTCCTGTAACCAAAACTCACACTTCGACAGTTTAGCATATAACTTCTTCTTCCTTAAAATCTCCAAAGCCGTTCTCACATGTTCCGCATGATCTTCTTTCGTCTTGGAATAGATTAAAATATCGTCTATAAACACAATAACAAACTTATCCAAATACTCTTTGAAAATTCTATTCATCAGATCCATAAACGCTGCTGGGGCGTTGGTCAATCCAAAAGACATCACTAGAAATTCATAATGTCCATACCTTGTTCTGAAAGCTGTCTTTGGTATATCTTCTGGCTTGATCTTTAGTTGATGATATCCCGATCTTAAATCAATTTTGGAGAAATACTTGGCTCTCTTCAATTGGTCAAACAAATCATCGATTCTGGGTAACGGATACTTGTTCTTGATTGTCAGCTTATTGAGCTCCCTATAGTCAATGCACAGTCTCATGCTTCCATCTTTCTTCTTGACAAATAATATCGGGGCTCCCCACGGGGATACGCTAGGTCTAATTACTCCTTTCTCTAACAATTCTTGCAATTGCCTTGCTAGCTCCTTCATCTCAACAGGCGCCATTCTGTATGGGGCTTTGGACACCGGTTCTGTTCCAGGTTCTAAGTCAATCGCAAATTCAATTTCTCTATCTGGAGGAAGTCCTGGTAATTCGTCGGGAAATACGTCTGGAAATTCATTCACTACTGGAATATCTTCAAGTTTTGCGAGCTCCTGACTTCTGTCGATTACATATGCTACGAAATGCTCACATCCTTGTCGTAGTAACTTCTTGGCTTGAATCATTGTTAAGAACTTCTTTACTTGTTTCTGACCTTTGAACGTTATTATTCTTTCGTCTGGCGTTTTCACCATTACTTTCTTATTTCGACAATCTATCTGAGCATCATGCTTAGATAACCAATCCATCCCTAATATCACATCAAATTCTCCTAACTTAAATGGTATCAAATTTACACAAAACTTACTACCAGAAATCTCAACCTCACAATTTTCACAAACTTGGTTCACAGTTACACGTTCTTGATTTGCTAATTCCACAGTCATTATTTCATTTAAGCATTCAACTGGACAATTTAATTTACTAACAAAATCTTGTGAAACAAACGATCGAGTTGCTCCCGAATCTATTAACACTTTGGCACATAAAGAATTCATATTAAGCGTACCTGCCACAACATCCGTATCCTGGACCGCATCCTTCACTGACATATCAAAAACTCTAGCCCTTGGAGTCTCATTCCCTGTTGGGGTAGATCCCATAATCCTCAATGCATTACTGACTGGGGCTGGTGTCTTGCAATCCCTGGCCATATGTCCTGGCTTCCCACATTTAAAGCATGTAAATCCAATGACTGGAACCTTCACTGCTGGATTCCGGATAGGCTGATCCTTATTTGCTGGCTGATTTCGGCACTCCCTTGAATAGTGCCCTTTCTGGTTGCATTTAAAACATACCACATTCAACTTGTTACAAACTCCTCCATGCTTCTTTCCACAAACTTGACAATCTGGAAAAGTTAATCTCAACTGATTCGGCTGATTTACATTAGCTGGACGATTGCCTTGTCCTCCGTCTCCTGCATTTTGTCTTCTGAAATTAAAATTTCTCCTTGGCTGAAACTTGCCCTTCTTAAAATTTGGAAACTTCCCTGTTTGTGACTGACCTTCACTTCCCTCAACTTTCCTTTTCTTGCTTTCCTTATCTTTCTGGAACATCTCACTCTCTGTCTCTGCGATCATAGCCTTCTGTACTACTCCTGCATAAGTCTCTAATTCAAAAATAGCTACCTTTCCCCTGATCCATGGTTTCAAGCCTTGCTGGAATCTCTTAGCTTTCTTTCTATCAGTATCAACATACGACGGCACATACCTTGACAATTCCTCAAACTTCCCTTCATAATCTGTTACTGACATATTCCCTTGCTTTAACTCTAAAAACTTCAACTCCATTTGATCCTGAACAAACTGAGGAAAATACTTTTCTAGAAACAATTCCTTGAACCTTTCCCAAGTAATAACATCTGTACCTTCCAATGTCTTCACCATCTCCCACCAATAGGTGGCTTCTTTCTTCAGATAGTAACTTGCAAACTCAACCTTCTGTTCCTCCTTCACTTTCACTAAGGCAAATGCCTTCTCTATTTCCTTTAACCAAACATTTGCTTCAATTGGCTCTAAGGAACCCTTAAATTCTAGTGGGTTTATTGCCTGAAAAGTTTTGAAGGTTACCTGGGGATTGGTCTGTCTTTGTTGTTGTTGTGCTAGGTGAACTGTTTGTTGAGCCAAGATTTGAAGAATCTGGGCTATTGCTGGGTCCATAGGTCCTGGGTTCACATTCGGGTTTGTATCATCTTGATTGTTGTTGTTGGTTTCTTCATTTCGGGTATTGGTGCGGGTATTTCTTTTAGGAGGCATTTTCTGTAAAGAATCAATCAATTTATTTAGCTTTTGAATCAAATATTTGCATAAAAGAAAAGTTTTATAAAACAGGAATATCTCTTTTGAAAACAGTTGTAACTAAGTAAATTGCATGCTTCTTTACAGAATATAAACAGTTATGGAAAACGGGGTACATGGTATCACAGGGTATGACTGGTGCAATAAAATAAATGACAGTGCTGGAAAGGAAAAAGGTACTGATATATATAGATCAAAAGTTTTAGGGTAGTACAAGCGTAAAGACGCTTCGAAGGTAAAAGCAAAAAGGGTACAACAACCTACTCACTAGTCAGCATAGCTAGTCTATAAATACAACTCAAAAGTCTACTGATACACACTACACACTACTGTACATACTACATAACCATAACAACACTTTTCAGTATCTCCATCTCTGAATCTCTGACTCATGGCAAATCTGGACCTCCTATCTCCTCAAGCTCCTCTAGAACCCACTTAGCCCATTCCACTAGGAAGTCAGGGGTGATGTCCTCATGTGTAGCCTCAGCAATCCTCACAGCAGCTGCTCTACAAAATGCCTGGAGCCTCTCTCTAAGTCGCCTCTCACCACTCCCCATCTCTCTGGTACGCATAATATGCAATAGCTCCTGGATCTGACCCTGTAGGAATCGTTGCTCCATAAGGCAAGCCTCAAACTGATGATATGGGACAGGATAGGAAGAGAACTGGAAAGGTACTCCCGTGACTGAATGACTAGTAAAGCCTGAATCCGCAGGTGGGGGTCCTCTAATAGGTGGCGTCACACCTGGAGGTAGAATAGCCTGCAGTGGTACGGGCTGCAACACCGGTGGAGGTAGAATAGCCAATGTTGGTGGAATAACAGGACGTGGATCCGAAGGTGGCACTCCTACTGAAGGCTCTGAGTGATCAGCTGATACGGGAATAAAAGAGTCGACCATCTCTGCTATCTGAAATCATATCGTAATATAAGAATCTCGTTCCATAACGCAAACTATACTAATACCTAATATACCGAAGCACTCAACCTCTCAACGTTCTCTCATCCTATGCCTTACTTCTAATCTTAACCCTCTACCCATTCCCGTTAACCTAGGCTTGTGTCAGTGACTTATAACCTGTAGCTCTGATACCAACCTGTGGCGCCCTCCAAACCCGGGTCAGAAGTTTGGGGTCCACACACACACCTTAATTATAACATGCTTATAACAATAATAAAGATAATAATAATTATATGCAGTGACCCTACTTATCCACCACCACGGACCGCGACAGGTTAAAGTATGCACACAAGCCAACACACTAATATATTACAAACCGTTCAAATCCCAACTATTTCAACTCACACTGAGTATCAAACATTATTACAAACTTTTACAAACATAAATTATCCCAAAAGAAGTCTACTAGTTCAGCTTTCTCAACCTGAACCCCTAGCTCTCGCGCTGGACTGGGGATCCTCTTTACCAACTGGTTCCTTTTTAACTGGAAAGAATATAAACAACATCGCACAAATGAGCTAACTAGCTCAGCAAGTCACAATAACAAAACTGAGAATAATGATCATCAGGTGAATATATTTATGATATCAAGTGAACAATGGATTATGATTTAGAATTGGATAATATACTTTTAATTTAAAAACCAAGGTTAGGCTGCTGATTAGTCACGCACTAACCCCGAGCAAGGTACACAGCATTGCTCTAACTACTGGATCCAAGGCACACATTGGCCTAACTTGACCATTATATGGTCTGACCACGAATCTGGTCCACAATTTTATAAAAACAATCCAATTCTAACATAATAACAGAATACGCAATAATAAACAATAACCAGAATCATTAACAACAATGACTGTTTAACAATGAAAGGGTTTCAATCTTTGTAAGGATCAATAAAGTAGTTTACAAGCTTGAATGCTGGGATCTGAAAGAATTGGATAACAAAAGAATCAATATTTCAGGGTTTCAAAGATTTGAGCTCTCAAAGCATAGGATACAATGGTTGAATGTATAAGTAATTCAGTTCAGTGTTTAGGATTTTGTTTGCATGTATTTATGGAATAGTATCGTATACTTGAGATTCGAGTTTGGGTTTACAATAGTCAATGGTTTAAAAAGAATATGGTTCATGGCTCAAGAACAATAACTGAAATCAGGGTTTCGGTTTCCGTGCTTCAAAGCACTTGTAATGTCAACAAGACTATCAAGAATTACAATATCTCGAGAAAGTTCAGAACACTTGCCTGGAATTAGCTTACTACTCTGTACTCACTTCCAATCACAATCGGCTTACTCCTCAACTATCTGTTTCCCTTTTCTACGCCTTGCCTCTTCTGCTCACATATCATAAGCATCTATCAATCATCAACTCACAAGATTCTATTCAACGCACACTTTTATCTACCCTTCGTTTTACCCAAATCCGATTAACGGATTGAAATCTACGCAATAACGAAGTATACACCGCATATATAGACCGATAGTCAAACCACATGTCACATATAACACATAATACATCACGTAATCAATGACATATCATTTATAAAGAAGTCTCGGTCATAAATGGGTGTTCTGGTATTTTAAAATAATTTTTAAAACATTTTTCGGAATTAAAACGGGTCGTTGGATCAATTTCGGGTTAATAAACAGGGTTCGGTTGGCCAATTCTGGCTCCGAAACAATTTTAGAATAATTATCGAGCCTTGAAAATAATTTAGAATAATATTTTAAAGCTCTAAACTATTTTTCAGAATTTTTTAAATCATTTTTAATAATTAAATCTAATTAAATAATTAATTAAAAATCAATTAATAATTAATTAAATCAATTAATCAATTAATTTTCGAATTAATTGACTAATTAATCAATTAAAAATTAACTGAAATTAATTAAATAATTAATTCAGATTTATTTGTGAATTAAAAATAATTTTCGGAATTAAAATAATAATTTTTAGAATTTTCAGAAATTAAAAACGAATTTTTATAATAAAAATAAATGGGAAATATGATTTTTAAACATTTTTAAAACAGGAATCCTATTTTTGCAAAGTCTGAAAACTACAGGGACCAAACTGCATCGTCCCCAAAACTTCAGGGACCAAACTGTAATTTTTACAGTCCAGTCGCCGGAAAACACAGGGGTGGCCGGAGAACACGATTCCGGTTTCCTCACCTTACCACAAGCTCCAGATCACATCTACACAACACCAGGAACACAACCATGTAATCAAAACAACCTAACAATCCCTGAGTTGGCCGGAATTTGGCCGTGAAATTTCCCAGTTTCCGGTGAACATCGGAAAACTTCAAAACACAACTCCCTTCTCTACAGACCTTGTTGGTTCATGAAACTTATACGACTGGATTGCAAATTTCACAGAGAACACAACCCACTATAATACAACATCAATCTATCACAGAATAAGAAACCCCCAAATTTCAATTAAGAACATTCATACGGGTTATAAACCCTAATTTTAAAATTCGAAAATCAAACTCAAATTTGAACATGTTATTGAACTCCAAATCAGACGTATGACATATGAAAATCATCAGGAAAACAAGTTCTACAACATACAATCATCAAATCATACAAACAATCATCCGAACAAAAATTCATATTTTTAATAAAATAAATTCGAAAATAATTAAATTTTTAGAAATTCAACCTTTGATTCTGCAGGTGTATGGGTTACAGATTCTGATAGAGCTTCTCAAGACCTTCAAATCTAGTACTCGAGCTTTTCAAACAAAGATCACTAACACCTTCAAAAGTTGGTTTGATTCTCAGAAAGGTTTATGAATATATGATTTTTCTCTGTAAAATTATATATTTATCTGTCTGCAAATGATTTTGATACAAAATAAAATACGGTAAAAGGCTATTTATAATTACGGAAAATTAGTATCCCGTTGGATCATTCCGGATATAAAATGGTACGTTTATTTATAAAAACTGATCCAAACGGTATCGGTTTTTGGGATAGTTATCCCAATCAGTACAATTTGTACTGCGGTCTTGGTCTCAGCACCCAGTTACACGTACTACGAAGTGATAATTGGGATAGTTTAATAAAAAGCTCCCGTTTATCGAAAATACGGGTTTTATTAATTTACCGAAATGAATATTGTATCGAAAATGTTGTGCCGGGACCCGCGCAGGACAAACCGTACGCCGGATCGAAAAAGTCGAAACATGGAAAATGCTCGGAATATTACAATTAGGTTAGGAAGGAGTTCTCGATAGAGTTTCGGGTTCCAAAAACGTAACAACGGTTGACGTCGGTTGGTTCCCGTTTTTATAAAATAGATTTTAATTACCCGGAAAAAGATTTTAAAAATTTTATATGATTCTTATAAATCTATAAATCAACACAAAAATAATTAGGAAGATATAACAATTATCTATATTTTATTTGGGACATATAAAAATAAAATACTCAATTAATATTATTTTTGAATATTCAAGTACATATATCACTTAACAATTAACTCACAGAATAGTTACTGAACACACATATTAATTATTTAATAGTAAAAATAATTACACGTTATATCCCGGATATTACAGATGAAGCATTTTATAATTCGACAGATGTTGAATTTTATGCTTCATTGGTAGTAGATTTTTCTGCATTATCCTTTGATATTGTTTCTTGATCACTTTCATCATCATTATCATCACTAACCATCTCCATATTGTCAAATTTGTGGCTCTCATGGTAATCTCCATCTTGAAGTCCTTCAATCTTTTTATCATCAAACACAACATGTATTGATTCCACAACAATGTTGGTTCTTAGATTGTAGACTCTATATTCTTTACCAACAGCATATCCAACAAAAATTCTTTCATCTGCTTTAGCATCAAACTTCCCATTTTGATCAATTTAATTTCTCAGAATATAGCATTTGCAGCCAAAGACATGAAGAAAATTTAGAGTTGGCTTCTTGTTCTTGAACAATTGATAGGGAGTCATGCATCTTTCTTGGTTAACCAGGGAAATATTCTGAGTGTAGCATGCAATATTTACAGCTTCAGCCCATAAATATGTTGGTAGTTTAGATTCTTCAAGCATTGTCCTGGCAGCTTCAATAAGTGATATGTTCTTCCTTTCCACTACTCCATTTTGTTGTGGAGTTCTTGCTATTGAAAACTCATGCAGAATCCCATTTTCCTCACAAAATGCTCTCATGACAGAATTCTTGAACTCAGTTCCATTGTCACTCCTGATTCTTCTAACTTTGAAATCAGGATGATTATTGACTTGCCTTATGTGATTGATGATGATTTCACTAGCCACATCTTTAGACTTTAGGAAATATGTCCAAGAGAACTTTGAGAAATCATCTACAATTACTAGGAAAAATCGTTTCCTTGAAATGGACAACACATTGACTGGTCCAACACATTAAAGTACCTTGCGATTCTCTGTTGATATGCAGCAAGCTTCAATTGAGAGTTTGTTCGGGTTTCATCTAACAAATCCAAGTGAAGTCTCTGGTTAATTTCTGCATTTTCCTCAACAAACAAGTCTCTCCAGAGGGATCCGGCTCCTACCTCCAAGGGAACCATGGCCTCATACCTATAAGTCAGCAGAAATGGGGTTTCTCTTGTAGTCGATCTGGGAGTTGTGTTGTAAGACCAGAGGACCATGGGCATCTCATATGGCCAGTCTCCTTCCTTTTCTTCCAACTTTGCCTTCAAAGTATGTTTTATGATTTTGTTTATAGCTTCTGTCTGACCATTACTTTGCGGGTGATAAACTGCGGCAAAATACTTTTTGATGTTCAAGTATTCATAAAGCTTCCTTAGCTCTTTACTATCAAACTGCTTCCCTTTGTCTGAGATGAGTTTGAAATTACTGAGTTGCCTTTATCACAAAGCTGGCTGATACTCAACAAGTTGTGTTTGAGACCATCCACTAAGGCAACCTCCTCAATGATGACATTGTCCTTTGAAATCAAGTCATATCCTATAGTATAACCTTTGTTGTCATCTCCAAAAGTAATACTTGGGCCAGCTCTCTCCTTAAACTCTGTGAGCAGGGTAGAATCACCAGTCATGTGTCTTGAACAACCACTGTCCAAGTATCAAAGATTCTTTCTATTTCCCTGCACACATCAAAATCAAATCAAGTTGATTTTGGTGCCCAAGTTTCCTTGGGTCCTGCCTTGTTAGCTTTCTTTTTCTGTTTCTTAGGCTTTATCTCATTTGACTTGGGATATCAGAATCATCCTTAGTCATTTGAGTTGGGCCTTTGAAACCATTCATTGTAACAGAATTATTATGCATATTATAATCAACAGGGAATGGCCTGTTATTAGTGAACATGTTATTCCAATAAGGCATGCTAAATTGCATTTGTGGCATACCAAATGCAGCATAATAAGGATTAGGTACAAATGGCATATTAGCAAACTGTGCATTCATATTCTGTGTAGATATAGCATTCATAGGCAAGGGAGGCATGGCATTCATATTGGGAAAGTGAGGTGGCACAGACATGGAAGTAGGCATGGCAGATTTGCAATTAACAGACAAATGATTTACACTACCACACTTGACACAGATTTTTCTAGGAGCATATTTATCAGGTGTGTAGTTATTGTGTTTGTTAATCCCTATTTTACCATTTCTATTGTTTTTCTTTTTAGCCTCTGTTTTTACCTCAACCTTTTCAAGTCTGTCACTTAACTGTTTGACAGTCATGTGACCAACATTAGCATTTTTCCCTTTCTTAACTTGACTCGATTCTCCTGAAACAAAGTTCTTGGAAACAGATCCATACTTTTCATTCAGCTTAACAAGTTTGGCTTTACTGATAGGCTTGCTTACAGTCGACGGATGAGGATTTGCATCAGTCGACGGATAACCCTTTTTGTTATTCGACGGATAACCCTTTTTGTTATCCGATGGATGACCCTCATCATCCGTCGAGTTTACATCTGTTAGCAGTCGATCCACCAAATTTGGTTCTAGTTTCTCCTTGTTCTTTTTCCAGGCTTCATCACAGAAGGACTCGATTCCTTGAACTCTAGTGATTTGAGCATGGACATCTCTAGATGTTTTTATGCCTTAATCACCTCCTGTTCACGCTCGAGCTGCTTCTTCAAAATTTCTTCTTTCTTCAAGGACTCAGTTAATTCCTCCTTGGCAATCTTACACTCAATTCTTAATTTTTCAAAATCAATGAACTGAGACTCTAGCACATTATTTCTCTCACTCAAAAACAAATTGTTTTCTTTGATTTTAGCATTTTCTTTAGTAAGAGACTTAAGTGTAACACGCAAATGATATAACTCTGTAGACATGTCATTTATAGCATCATTACACTCAGCTTTAGATAAATGTGCAAGGTTTGTAGTAATTACCTGATTACTTGAAGAGCTTGTTTCTGTTTCATCAGACTTGGCCATTAGGGCTAGATTGACATAGCTGACATCTTCATCTTCATCCAGACCATCAGCTGCTCAGTCATTCTCTTGTGTAATGAAAGCCCTTTCCTTCTGTTTGAGCAGTTCAAAGTATTTTTGCTTATAATCCACTGGCTCAAACTTTTTCTTGCTTGAATCTGGCTTTCTACACTCACTGGCAAAGTGCCCTGCCAAGCCACATTTGAAACATTTGAATTTTGATTTATCCACCATGTTTCTATTTGGCTTGGCTGCTCCAAAGTTCTTTTTGAACTTGAGCTTGGCAAACCTTCTGTAAATAAATGCTAAGTATTCATCAATGTCTTTCATGTCATCTTGGCTCATAGATTCTTCACTTTCTACTGCAAGCCCTTTTCCCTTGTTCTCACAGACCCTTGAAGTTGATTCAACAGCTTCCATCTTCATCTCCTTCTCCTTCTCTAACTCAGCAACTAGTGCAATGGACCCTCCTTTCTTCTTTCATCTCTCCATCCTCTCATCTTGCTCTTATTCAATCTCATATGTTTTCAGGATGCCATACAGTCTCTCCAAAGAAAACTCTTTATAATCTTGTGAGTTTCTTAATGAGACTGTCATTGGTTTCCATTCCTTTGGAAGAGATCTAAGGAATTTCATATTGGAGTCTTTTGTCTGATAGACCCTTCCATGCAACTTTAGAGCATTTAGCAGTTTTTAAAACCTATTAAATATGTCAGTGAGTGACTTACTTTCTTTATTATGAAAATGTTCATATTGCTGAATCAGTAGCTGCATCTTGTTTTCTCTAACTTGCTCAGTGCCATCACAGATGATCTGTATTGTATCCCAAACATCCTTGGAAGTTTTGCAGTTGATAATGTTGTCAAACATATCACCATCAACTCTATTGAACAGGATATTCATGGCCTTTTTATCCTTCCTGACTTGTTCAATGTCAGGATCAGACCATTCATGCCTTGGCTTGGGGACAGATGGCTCATTTCCAGTTGCAGCTCTCGTTGGTACATGAGGGCCTTTTTCTATGCAGTCCACATAGGCCTCATCTTGAGAAAGCAAATGAAGATGCATCTTTACCTTCCAATGATGGTAATTATCTTTATTCAGAAAAGGAATCTTGACTCCAACATCCTTCTTGTTCATCTTGATATGTTGTTTTGATCTTTAAACTCTTTGTTCTTCAAGAGCTTGCTCTGATACCAATTGTTAGTCCCTTAACAATATAACAAGAATTACAAAAGGGGGGTTGAATGGAATTCTTGAAACTTTTTCTAGAATAAAAATTGTTCTAACTCAATTATATATATGTGTGTGAATTGATTAGCAGAATGCGGAATAGTTACTTGAAATGAATCAAAACACAAGTAATTAAAAACAAGAGTCTTTAAAAACTTTCTGGTGGATTTGAATGATTCCGCCAGAGATATTTAATATATATCGAGAGAACTCTGTGTGCAAAAAGCTCACAGCTTCTTACAAAATGATAACAACTAAGAACGAGAGAAATGCTAAGAGTACAGCTTACAAATGTTTCTCTCTTGGTTGCTTAGTTTCTTAGTTACTATTCTATTTGCTGCTTCTTGGTTTATATATCACCAAGATTATAAAGTAATAAGACAGGATAATAAAATAAAAACTATCAAGTCTAATACAATGCTACTTTATTACTCTATTCCAGCATCTTTGAATATCTTCATAATAGCATGAAAATAGGCTACCATATTCGATTTGCATACACTCGACGCATGTGACTGTGTTGTCACTGTCAACAGATATTTGAATTCTTTATCCATTGAGTACATAATCATCCGTCGAGTTTATGATCATCCGTTGATGACTTTGTTGATCATCCGTCGACAGCTATATTGATCATCCGTCGATGGCTTTGTTAATCATCCGTCGGTAGCTATTTGGCACTTGACTTCATTTCAATTCTGCAGAATTACAAGACATCATCTATGTACAATTAATCAACCTATTCTGCATATCTAGTTAAAGTCAATCATGACTTATGTGCTACTATAGAATCTATACAAAGGTGTATGCAGAAATGTGTTACAGACTTATTGTTACATAAGCTAATCATTCGATGGATAATAAATCATCATCCTTCGGGACTATATTGAGTCATCCGTCGGGACTATAATCCTTATCCGTCGAGTGCTACAAAATTCACTAAGTAAAATCTACCAAGGTGTTTTGTTAATGAAATCATCAAGTTCACAACATATACACAACAGTACTTACCTTTTTTCAAGATTTAAAATTGTCCTTATATCATTAGGATTTATAGAATTCTTTTAACAGAGCATTTTGAAACGAGGGCGCGCCCTGTTTCTTTTTAACATGCAAGTGTCAAGTACTCATTTCTTATTAGTGATTCTTTTTGCAGTAATTTATTCAAGTACCAAACCAATGGCGCGCCTTAATCTGAAGGACTTTTCCTTAATTTATTCGACCAGTCGTACACTTTTATTTCTGCGTTATTAATCTGTTGTTTCATATATATTTTATATAGGCGCGCCCTTTTATAGACGCGTACCATGGTATCCTGATCATGGATTAGTAATTCCTCAATTGGGCGCGCCTTATCATAGAGAACGCCTCAAATTCTTTCCAAATGAAATTTTTACATGCCAAGCAGATAAAGCAATTTGAAGTAACTTCTTTCTTTTATTGATAATGTGCTCTAGTGTACAAATTACACTAGTCCCATGGCTATTATGTTCTGTGGGGAAATTATTTGAAAATTTTCTTCCTTCTGCTAGTTCCAAGGTTCGTAGTCATATGTACTACCCCCCTAGGCTAGGAGGAATTTATTTGCTACTAGTCTATTATATAGGATTTAATCATGGAAATGAGGGGGACAAAGCCACACCCTACTGATAATACTTTTGTAAATGCTCCGTATTCCATGCTCGAGGAATAGGTTTGCCATCCAGATCTTTCAAGCGATAGGTTCCCTTCCAGAGTATAGCTTTGACCTTGTACGGTCCCTCCCAATTAGCTCCAAGCACCCCGTGCTGAGCTATCTTGGTGTTAGACATAACCTTTCGTAACACAAGATCTCCAACCTTGAACGGCACGGATTTTACCTTTTTATTAAAGTACCTTGCGATTCTCTGTTGATATGCAGCAAGCTTCAATTGAGAGTTTGTTCGGGTTTCATCTAACAAATCCAAGTGAAGTCTCTGGTTAATTTCTGCATTTTCCTCAACAAACAAGTCTCTCCAGAGGGATCCGGCTCCTACCTCCAAGGGAACCATGGCCTCATACCTATAAGTCAGCAGAAATGGGGTTTCTCTTGTAGTCGATCTGGGAGTTGTGTTGTAAGACCAGAGGACCATGGGCATCTCATATGGCCAGTCTCCTTCCTTTTCTTCCAACTTTGCCTTCAAAGTATGTTTTATGATTTTGTTTATAGCTTCTGTCTGACCATTACTTTGCGGGTGATAAACTGCGGCAAAATACTTTTTGATGTTCAAGTATTCATAAAGCTTCCTTAGCTCTTTACTATCAAACTGCTTCCCTTTGTCTGAGATGAGTTTGAAATTACTGAGTTGCCTTTATCACAAAGCTGGCTGATACTCAACAAGTTGTGTTTGAGACCATCCACTAAGGCAACCTCCTCAATGATGACATTGTCCTTTGAAATCAAGTCATATCCTATAGTATAACCTTTGTTGTCATCTCCAAAAGTAATACTTGGGCCAGCTCTCTCCTTAAACTCTGTGAGCAGGGTAGAATCACCAGTCATGTGTCTTGAACAACCACTGTCCAAGTATCAAAGATTCTTTCTATTTCCCTGCACACATCAAAATCAAATCAAGTTGATTTTGGTGCCCAAGTTTCCTTGGGTCCTGCCTTGTTAGCTTTCTTTTTCTGTTTCTTAGGCTTTATCTCATTTGACTTGGGATATCAGAATCATCCTTAGTCATTTGAGTTGGGCCTTTGAAACCATTCATTGTAACAGAATTATTATGCATATTATAATCAACAGGGAATGGCCTGTTATTAGTGAACATGTTATTCCAATAAGGCATGCTAAATTGCATTTGTGGCATACCAAATGCAGCATAATAAGGATTAGGTGCAAATGGCATATTAGCAAACTGTGCATTCATATTCTGTGTAGATATAGCATTCATAGGCAAGGGAGGCATGGCATTCATATTGGGAAAGTGAGGTGGCACAGACATGGAAGTAGGCATGGCAGATTTGCAATTAACAGACAAATGATTTACACTACCACACTTGACACAGATTTTTCTAGGAGCATATTTATCAGGTGTGTAGTTATTGTGTTTGTTAATCCCTATTTTACCATTTCTATTGTTTTTCTTTTTAGCCTCTGTTTTTACCTCAACCTTTTCAAGTCTGTCACTTAACTGTTTGACAGTCATGTGACCAACATTGGCATTTTTCCCTTTCTTAACTTGACTCGATTCTCCTGAAACAAAGTTCTTGGAAACAGATCCATACTTTTCATTCAGCTTAACAAGTTTGGCTTTACTGATAGGCTTGCTTACAGTCGACGGATGAGGATTTGCATCAGTCGACGGATAACCCTTTTTGTTATTCGACGGATAACCCTTTTTGTTATCCGATGGATGACCCTCATCATCCGTCGAGTTTACATCTGTTAGCAGTCGATCCACCAAATTTGGTTCTAGTTTCTCCTTGTTCTTTTTCCAGGCTTCATCACAGAAGGACTCGATTCCTTGAACTCTAGTGATTTGAGCATGGACATCTCTAGATGTTTTTATGCCTTAATCACCTCCTGTTCACGCTCGAGCTGCTTCTTCAAAATTTCTTCTTTCTTCAAGGACTCAGTTAATTCCTCCTTGGCAATCTTACACTCAATTCTTAATTTTTCAAAATCAATGAACTGAGACTCTAGCACATTATTTCTCTCACTCAAAAACAAATTGTTTTCTTTGATTTTAGCATTTTCTTTAGTAAGAGACTTAAGTGTAACACGCAAATGATATAACTCTGTAGACATGTCATTTATAGCATCATTACACTCAGCTTTAGATAAATGTGCAAGGTTTGTAGTAATTACCTGATTACTTGAAGAGCTTGTTTCTGTTTCATCAGACTTGGCCATTAGGGCTAGATTGACATAGCTGACATCTTCATCTTCATCCAGACCATCAGCTGCTCAGTCATTCTCTTGTGTAATGAAAGCCCTTTCCTTCTGTTTGAGCAGTTCAAAGTATTTTTGCTTATAATCCACTGGCTCAAACTTTTTCTTGCTTGAATCTGGCTTTCTACACTCACTGGCAAAGTGCCCTGCCAAGCCACATTTGAAACATTTGAATTTTGATTTATCCACCATGTTTCTATTTGGCTTGGCTGCTCCAAAGTTCTTTTTGAACTTGAGCTTGGCAAACCTTCTGTAAATAAATGCTAAGTATTCATCAATGTCTTTCATGTCATCTTGGCTCATAGATTCTTCACTTTCTACTGCAAGCCCTTTTCCCTTGTTCTCACAGACCCTTGAAGTTGATTCAACAGCTTCCATCTTCATCTCCTTCTCCTTCTCTAACTCAGCAACTAGTGCAATGGACCCTCCTTTCTTCTTTCATCTCTCCATCCTCTCATCTTGCTCTATTTCAATCTCATATGTTTTCAGGATGCCATACAGTCTCTCCAAAGAAAACTCTTTATAATCTTGTGAGTTTCTTAATGAGACTGTCATTGGTTTCCATTCCTTTGGAAGAGATCTAAGGAATTTCATATTGGAGTCTTTTGTCTGATAGACCCTTCCATGCAACTTTAGAGCATTTAGCAGTTTTTAAAACCTATTAAATATGTCAGTGAGTGACTTACTTTCTTTATTATGAAAATGTTCATATTGCTGAATCAGTAGCTGCATCTTGTTTTCTCTAACTTGCTCAGTGCCATCACAGATGATCTGTATTGTATCCCAAACATCCTTGGAAGTTTTGCAGTTGATAATGTTGTCAAACATATCACCATCAACTCTATTGAACAGGATATTCATGGCCTTTTTATCCTTCCTGACTTGTTCAATGTCAGGATCAGACCATTCATGCCTTGGCTTGGGGACAGATGGCTCATTTCCAGTTGCAGCTCTCGTTGGTACATGAGGGCCTTTTTCTATGCAGTCCACATAGGCCTCATCTTGAGAAAGCAAATGAAGATGCATCTTTACCTTCCAATGATGGTAATTATCTTTATTCAGAAAAGGAATCTTGACTCCAACATCCTTCTTGTTCATCTTGATATGTTGTTTTGATCTTTAAACTCTTTGTTCTTCAAGAGCTTGCTCTGATACCAATTGTTAGTCCCTTAACAATATAACAAGAATTACAAAAGGGGGGTTGAATGGAATTCTTGAAACTTTTTCTAGAATAAAAATTGTTCTAACTCAATTATATATATGTGTGTGAATTGATTAGCAGAATGCGGAATAGTTACTTGAAATGAATCAAAACACAAGTAATTAAAAACAAGAGTCTTTAAAAACTTTCTGGTGGATTTGAATGATTCCGCCAGAGATATTTAATATATATTGAGAGAACTCTGTGTGCAAAAAGCTCACAGCTTCTTACAAAATGATAACAACTAAGAACGAGAGAAATGCTAAGAGTACAGCTTACAAATGTTTCTCTCTTGGTTGCTTAGTTTCTTAGTTACTATTCTATTTGCTGCTTCTTGGTTTATATATCACCAAGATTATAAAGTAATAAGACAGGATAATAAAATAAAAACTATCAAGTCTAATACAATGCTACTTTATTACTCTATTCCAGCATCTTTGAATATCTTCATAATAGCATGAAAATAGGCTACCATATTCGATTTGCATACACTCGACGCATGTGACTGTGTTGTCACTGTCAACAGATATTTGAATTCTTTATCCATTGAGTACATAATCATCCGTCGAGTTTATGATCATCCGTTGATGACTTTGTTGATCATCCGTCGACAGCTATATTGATCATCCGTCGATGGCTTTGTTAATCATCCGTCGGTAGCTATTTGGCACTTGACTTCATTTCAATTATGCAGAATTACAAGACATCATCTATGTACAATTAATCAACCTATTCTGCATATCTAGTTAAAGTCAATCATGACTTATGTGCTACTATAGAATCTATACAAAGGTGTATGCAGAAATGTGTTACAGACTTATTGTTACATAAGCTAATCATTCGATGGATAATAAATCATCATCCTTCGGGACTATATTGAGTCATCCGTCGGGACTATAATCCTTATCCGTCGAGTGCTACAAAATTCACTAAGTAAAATCTACCAAGGTGTTTTGTTAATGAAATCATCAAGTTCACAACATATACACAACAGTACTTACCTTTTTTCAAGATTTAAAATTGTCCTTATATCATTAGGATTTATAGAATTCTTTTAACAGAGCATTTTGAAATGAGGGCGCGCCCTGTTTCTTTTTAACATGCAAGTGTCAAGTACTCATTTCTTATTAGTGATTCTTTTTGCAGTAATTTATTCAAGTACCAAACCAATGGCGCGCCTTAATCTGAAGGACTTTTCCTTAATTTATTCGACCAGTCGTACACTTTTATTTCTGCGTTATTAATCTGTTGTTTCATATATATTTTATATAGGCGCGCCCTTTTATAGACGCGTACCATGGTATCCTGATCATGGATTAGTAATTCCTCAATTGGGCGCGCCTTATCATAGAGAACGCCTCAAATTCTTTCCAAATGAAATTTTTACATGCCAAGCAGATAAAGCAATTTGAAGTAACTTCTTTCTTTTATTGATAATGTGCTCTAGTGTACAAATTACACTAGTCCCATGGCTATTATGTTCTGTGGGGAAATTATTTGAAAATTTTCTTCCTTCTGCTAGTTCCAAGGTTCGTAGTCATATGTACTACCCCCCTAGGCTAGGAGGAATTTATTTGCTACTAGTCTATTATATAGGATTTAATCATGGAAATGAGGGGGACAAAGCCACACCCTACTGATAATACTTTTGTAAATGCTCCATATTCCATGCTCGAGGAATAGGTTTGCCATCCAGATCTTTCAAGCGATAGGTTCCCTTCCAGAGTATAGCTTTGACCTTGTACGGTCCCTCCCAATTAGCTCCAAGCACCCCGTGCTGAGCTATCTTGGTGTTAGACATAACCTTTCGTAACACAAGATCTCCAACCTTGAACGGCACGGATTTTACCTTTTTATTAAAGTACCTTGCGATTCTCTGTTGATATGCAGCAAGCTTCAATTGAGAGTTTGTTCGGGTTTCATCTAACAAATCCAAGTGAAGTCTCTGGTTAATTTCTGCATTTTCCTCAACAAACAAGTCTCTCCAGAGGGATCCGGCTCCTACCTCCAAGGGAACCATGGCCTCATACCTATAAGTCAGCAGAAATGGGGTTTCTCTTGTAGTCGATCTGGGAGTTGTGTTGTAAGACCAGAGGACCATGGGCATCTCATATGGCCAGTCTCCTTCCTTTTCTTCCAACTTTGCCTTCAAAGTATGTTTTATGATTTTGTTTATAGCTTCTGTCTGACCATTACTTTGCGGGTGATAAACTGCGGCAAAATACTTTTTGATGTTCAAGTATTCATAAAGCTTCCTTAGCTCTTTACTATCAAACTGCTTCCCTTTGTCTGAGATGAGTTTGAAATTACTGAGTTGCCTTTATCACAAAGCTGGCTGATACTCAACAAGTTGTGTTTGAGACCATCCACTAAGGCAACCTCCTCAATGATGACATTGTCCTTTGAAATCAAGTCATATCCTATAGTATAACCTTTGTTGTCATCTCCAAAAGTAATACTTGGGCCAGCTCTCTCCTTAAACTCTGTGAGCAGGGTAGAATCACCAGTCATGTGTCTTGAACAACCACTGTCCAAGTATCAAAGATTCTTTCTATTTCCCTGCACACATCAAAATCAAATCAAGTTGATTTTGGTGCCCAAGTTTCCTTGGGTCCTGCCTTGTTAGCTTTCTTTTTCTGTTTCTTAGGCTTTATCTCATTTGACTTGGGATATCAGAATCATCCTTAGTCATTTGAGTTGGGCCTTTGAAACCATTCATTGTAACAGAATTATTATGCATATTATAATCAACAGGGAATGGCCTGTTATTAGTGAACATGTTATTCCAATAAGGCATGCTAAATTGCATTTGTGGCATACCAAATGCAGCATAATAAGGATTAGGTGCAAATGGCATATTAGCAAACTGTGCATTCATATTCTGTGTAGATATAGCATTCATAGGCAAGGGAGGCATGGCATTCATATTGGGAAAGTGAGGTGGCACAGACATGGAAGTAGGCATGGCAGATTTGCAATTAACAGACAAATGATTTACACTACCACACTTGACACAGATTTTTCTAGGAGCATATTTATCAGGTGTGTAGTTATTGTGTTTGTTAATCCCTATTTTACCATTTCTATTGTTTTTCTTTTTAGCCTCTGTTTTTACCTCAACCTTTTCAAGTCTGTCACTTAACTGTTTGACAGTCATGTGACCAACATTAGCATTTTTCCCTTTCTTAACTTGACTCGATTCTCCTGAAACAAAGTTCTTGGAAACAGATCCATACTTTTCATTCAGCTTAACAAGTTTGGCTTTACTGATAGGCTTGCTTACAGTCGACGGATGAGGATTTGCATCAGTCGACGGATAACCCTTTTTGTTATTCGACGGATAACCCTTTTTGTTATCCGATGGATGACCCTCATCATCCGTCGAGTTTACATCTGTTAGCAGTCGATCCACCAAATTTGGTTCTAGTTTCTCCTTGTTCTTTTTCCAGGCTTCATCACAGAAGGACTCGATTCCTTGAACTCTAGTGATTTGAGCATGGACATCTCTAGATGTTTTTATGCCTTAATCACCTCCTGTTCACGCTCGAGCTGCTTCTTCAAAATTTCTTCTTTCTTCAAGGACTCAGTTAATTCCTCCTTGGCAATCTTACACTCAATTCTTAATTTTTCAAAATCAATGAACTGAGACTCTAGCACATTATTTCTCTCACTCAAAAACAAATTGTTTTCTTTGATTTTAGCATTTTCTTTAGTAAGAGACTTAAGTGTAACACGCAAATGATATAACTCTGTAGACATGTCATTTATAGCATCATTACACTCAGCTTTAGATAAATGTGCAAGGTTTGTAGTAATTACCTGATTACTTGAAGAGCTTGTTTCTGTTTCATCAGACTTGGCCATTAGGGCTAGATTGACATAGCTGACATCTTCATCTTCATCCAGACCATCAGCTGCTCAGTCATTCTCTTGTGTAATGAAAGCCCTTTCCTTCTGTTTGAGCAGTTCAAAGTATTTTTGCTTATAATCCACTGGCTCAAACTTTTTCTTGCTTGAATCTGGCTTTCTACACTCACTGGCAAAGTGCCCTGCCAAGCCACATTTGAAACATTTGAATTTTGATTTATCCACCATGTTTCTATTTGGCTTGGCTGCTCCAAAGTTCTTTTTGAACTTGAGCTTGGCAAACCTTCTGTAAATAAATGCTAAGTATTCATCAATGTCTTTCATGTCATCTTGGCTCATAGATTCTTCACTTTCTACTGCAAGCCCTTTTCCCTTGTTCTCACAGACCCTTGAAGTTGATTCAACAGCTTCCATCTTCATCTCCTTCTCCTTCTCTAACTCAGCAACTAGTGCAATGGACCCTCCTTTCTTCTTTCATCTCTCCATCCTCTCATCTTGCTCTATTTCAATCTCATATGTTTTCAGGATGCCATACAGTCTCTCCAAAGAAAACTCTTTATAATCTTGTGAGTTTCTTAATGAGACTGTCATTGGTTTCCATTCCTTTGGAAGAGATCTAAGGAATTTCATATTGGAGTCTTTTGTCTGATAGACCCTTCCATGCAACTTTAAAGCATTTAGCAGTTTTTAAAACCTATTAAATATGTCAGTGAGTGACTTACTTTCTTTATTATGAAAATGTTCATATTGCTGAATCAGTAGTTGCATCTTGTTTTCTCTAACTTGCTCAGTGCCATCACAGATGATCTGTATTGTATCCCAAACATCCTTGGAAGTTTTGCAGTTGATAATGTTGTCAAACATATCACCATCAACTCTATTGAACAGGATATTCATGGCCTTTTTATCCTTCCTGACTTGTTCAATGTCAGGATCAGACCATTCATGCCTTGGCTTGGGGACAGATGGCTCATTTCCAGTTGCAGCTCTCGTTGGTACATGAGGGCCTTTTTCTATGCAGTCCACATAGGCCTCATCTTGAGAAAGCAAATGAAGATGCATCTTTACCTTCCAATGATGGTAATTATCTTTATTCAGAAAAGGAATCTTGACTCCAACATCCTTCTTGTTCATCTTGATATGTTGTTTTGATCTTTAAACTCTTTGTTCTTCAAGAGCTTGCTCTGATACCAATTGTTAGTCCCTTAACAATATAACAAGAATTACAAAAGGGGGGTTGAATGGAATTCTTGAAACTTTTTCTAGAATAAAAATTGTTCTAACTCAATTATATATATGTGTGTGAATTGATTAGCAGAATGCGGAATAGTTACTTGAAATGAATCAAAACACAAGTAATTAAAAACAAGAGTCTTTAAAAACTTTCTGGTGGATTTGAATGATTCCGCCAGAGATATTTAATATATATCGAGAGAACTCTGTGTGCAAAAAGCTCACAGCTTCTTACAAAATGATAACAACTAAGAACGAGAGAAATGCTAAGAGTACAGCTTACAAATGTTTCTCTCTTGGTTGCTTAGTTTCTTAGTTACTATTCTATTTGCTGCTTCTTGGTTTATATATCACCAAGATTATAAAGTAATAAGACAGGATAATAAAATAAAAACTATCAAGTCTAATACAATGCTACTTTATTACTCTATTCCAGCATCTTTGAATATCTTCATAATAGCATGAAAATAGGCTACCATATTCGATTTGCATACACTCGACGCATGTGACTGTGTTGTCACTGTCAACAGATATTTGAATTCTTTATCCATTGAGTACATAATCATCCGTCGAGTTTATGATCATCCGTTGATGACTTTGTTGATCATCCGTCGACAGCTATATTGATCATCCGTCGATGGCTTTGTTAATCATCCGTCGGTAGCTATTTGGCACTTGACTTCATTTCAATTATGCAGAATTACAAGACATCATCTATGTACAATTAATCAACCTATTCTGCATATCTAGTTAAAGTCAATCATGACTTATGTGCTACTATAGAATCTATACAAAGGTGTATGCAGAAATGTGTTACAGACTTATTGTTACATAAGCTAATCATTCGATGGATAATAAATCATCATCCTTCGGGACTATATTGAGTCATCCGTCGGGACTATAATCCTTATCCGTCGAGTGCTACAAAATTCACTAAGTAAAATCTACCAAGGTGTTTTGTTAATGAAATCATCAAGTTCACAACATATACACAACAGTACTTACCTTTTTTCAAGATTTAAAATTGTCCTTATATCATTAGGATTTATAGAATTCTTTTAACAGAGCATTTTGAAACGAGGGCGCGCCCTGTTTCTTTTTAACATGCAAGTGTCAAGTACTCATTTCTTATTAGTGATTCTTTTTGCAGTAATTTATTCAAGTACCAAACCAATGGCGCGCCTTAATCTGAAGGACTTTTCCTTAATTTATTCGACCAGTCGTACACTTTTATTTCTGCGTTATTAATCTGTTGTTTCATATATATTTTATATAGGCGCGCCCTTTTATAGACGCGTACCATGGTATCCTGATCATGGATTAGTAATTCCTCAATTGGGCGCGCCTTATCATAGAGAACGCCTCATATTCTTTCCAAATGAAATTTTTACATGCCAAGCATATAAAGCAATTTGAAGTAACTTCTTTCTTTTATTGATAATGTGCTCTAGTGTACAAATTACACTAGTCCCATGGCTATTATGTTCTGTGGGGAAATTATTTGAAAATTTTCTTCCTTCTGCTAGTTCCAAGGTTCGTAGTCATATGTACTACCCCCCTAGGCTAGGAGGAATTTATTTGCTACTAGTCTATTATATAGGATTTAATCATGGAAATGAGGGGGACAAAGCCACACCCTACTGATAATACTTTTGTAAATGCTCCGTATTCCATGCTCGAGGAATAGGTTTGCCATCCAGATCTTTCAAGCGATAGGTTCCCTTCCAGAGTATAGCTTTGACCTTGTACGGTCCCTCCCAATTAGCTCCAAGCACCCCGTGCTGAGCTATCTTGGTGTTAGACATAACCTTTCGTAACACAAGATCTCCAACCTTGAACGGCACGGATTTTACCTTTTTATTAAAGTACCTTGCGATTCTCTGTTGATATGCAGCAAGCTTCAATTGAGAGTTTGTTCGGGTTTCATCTAACAAATCCAAGTGAAGTCTCTGGTTAATTTCTGCATTTTCCTCAACAAACAAGTCTCTCCAGAGGGATCCGGCTCCTACCTCCAAGGGAACCATGGCCTCATACCTATAAGTCAGCAGAAATGGGGTTTCTCTTGTAGTCGATCTGGGAGTTGTGTTGTAAGACCAGAGGACCATGGGCATCTCATATGGCCAGTCTCCTTCCTTTTCTTCCAACTTTGCCTTCAAAGTATGTTTTATGATTTTGTTTATAGCTTCTGTCTGACCATTACTTTGCGGGTGATAAACTGCGGCAAAATCCTTTTTGATGTTCAAGTATTCATAAAGCTTCCTTAGCTCTTTACTATCAAACTGCTTCCCTTTGTTTGAAATGTTAAGAGTACAGCTTACAAATGTTTCTCTCTTGGTTGCTTAGTTTCTTAGTTACTAATCTATTTGCTGCTTCTTGGTTTATATATCACCAAGATTGCAAAGTAATAAGATAGGATAATAAAACAAAAACTATCAAGTCTAATACAATACTACTTCATTTCTCTATTCCAGCATCTTTGAATATCTTCATAATAGCATGGAAATGGCAATGCTTCTTTGTTCTCGAAAACCCAGTTAAATAGGCTACCACATTCCATTTGCATACCCTCGACGCATGTGACTGTGTTGTCACTGTCAATAGATATTTGAATTCTTTATCCGTTGAGTACATGATCATCCGTCGAGTTTATGATCATCCGTTGATGACTTTGTTGATCATCCGTCGACAGCTATATTGATCATCCGTCGATGGCTTTGTTAATCATCCATCCATAGCTATTTGGTACTTGACTTTATTTCATTTATGCAAAATTACAAGACATCGTCTATGTACAATTAATCAACATATTCTGCATATCTAGTTAAAGTTAATTATGACTTATGTGCTACTATAGAATCTATACAAAGGTGTATGCAGAAATGTGTTACAGACTTATTATTATATAAGCTACTCATTCGATGGATAATAAATCATCATCCGTCGGGACTATATTGAGTCATTCGTCGGGACTATAATCCTTATCCGTCGAGTGCTACAAAATTCACTAAGTAAAATCTACCAAGGTGTTTTGTTAATGAAATCATCAAGTTCACAACATATACACAACAATCTCCCCCAATTTATGTCTACTGGAATTGTAGCCATAAATTAAGAGACACTTGATGATAACAAAATACCCTAAAAATATAACTGTTGAAGGAAAGTAGATGATACTGAAAAGTGCTTCAATTAACAAAATGTACAAAGTTTAGCTCACAATCATTTTCAAGATGCTCCTCTAGCCTGAGCAGGTTTATCTACTTCCTTGAAGGAATGGATCTCTTTCCAAGCTTTCTGTTATTTTCTTCAATCTGATTTTGGAGCTGCCTGTGGAATTCCAGTTCATCAGATTCTGAGAGATCTAGCTTTTCTTGCATTTCCAAGAGAGTCTCATTGCTAGAGATGCTTAATTGGTCTTCTAATCTGAAAAATCTTCTCACTCCTTTATCATCCATGAACTCCATAAGCCAGTAGGGCCTTAGATGCACTCTTTTCCCTGTATAGGGGATAATTAGAGTCTTTGGGAGTGCATCTTTAGCTCTAACACTCCTTATTTCTTCAATCTTCTTCAGTACCAATCTTCTTGCAGTAATATTGAACCTAAAGTTCTTTTTGAAGGATGAATAAACCTTGATCAGTACAATTTGGCTTTCTTGAAGGATCCTGTGAAGTGGCCACTGAGTCTCCCTTCCTCCCTTGTACTTGAACACTAACCTTTCAGGTAGATTTCTGTATGAATCAATTCCTCTCACTTCATCTAGTTCATCCAGATAGAGGTTTAAGTCAGAAAACTCCTTGATGTCACACAAGTACAGGTAATCTCCCTTATTGGCTTTAGATTGAACTTTGACTAGAGATTTGAATTTGAGAGGTGACAGCTTCACTTTCTTGACTGCTCTTGACTTTGTTCTTTTTGGCTTGCTAAGGATTGGTAAATTGAAGTCAGGAATTGGTAAGTTCTCCCATTCTATTGGCTCATCCTTAGGCACAATAGGTTCACCATGAATGTTCCTGTAGGGATCCACCACTTTGATATCTTCAAATACCACAGAGGGCTTTGATGCTTGAGTTGTAGTTGGAGTGGATTTCATGGGAAACTGATTCTCCAATTCCTTATCAACAATGTCCAGTTTCCTTTTGGTTCTTTTAGCCAATTCCTTGATTCTTGGAGCTTTCTTCTGTTGTTCAACTTGCTTCTTTGGATCTTGTGATTCAGTGATTTCAGATGGCTGGGCAGAGATTTGTTGTGATGAATTTACAGCATGTAACTTGACCAAGATAGCAATCTGCTCTTTCTTTTGTTTAGCCTTTTTGGCATCTAGAACAGCTTGCTTCTTTTCCTGTTTTAATCTAGCCTTTTCTTCTCTCTTTGCTTGAGCAAATTGAGGATGTCCAGCCACCACACAAATTTCTTTCCCATTCCTGAAAACTTTAGCAATTCTCTTCTTCAAAGCTGAATCAGTTGGATCTTTGTAGAAAGCAATTGACCTTGACAGAAGCTTCTTTTCATCAGGCTTAGGTGTCTCATACACAGTATCCAAAGGGTTCTTCAATGATGATTTTGGATAATTCACCTTTGGTTTCAGAATTATTTCAGCCTTTGGAGATTTGATGCAGGATGACTGTCCTCTTTCCAGATAGTTCATGCTCATCTCATTCACAGAAATTTGCTTGACTTGAGAATGATGGATGGCTGACTCAACTGGCTCCTTGACTAGTTCAAACTTCTTTTGTATATTCTCATCAATCTTCTACCAGTTGAGTGGACTCAACTTCTTCTTATTAGTTGCTCTAAAGTTGGTTGTTGCTGCATTTATCAGATCTATACTGTTTGTAACTGGTGGCTTTGAGATAGTAATTGAAGGCATAATTAGTTTACTGATATGAATTTGAAGCTTCTCCCCCTTACTTGGTCCTTTCTCCCCCTTTTTGTTATCATCAAGTTGATTAGAGAAGGGGGTTTGAGCAGCCACCAATTTTTGAAGTAAATCTGTCCGTTGGACTTGATGAAGATGGATGGATTTTAAAGATGCTTCCATGGCTGACATTCTTGTATCCAGGGCATCTATCTTGGTTGCAAGATCAGAATTTTTCCTTAATTTCCTTTTGATATCAAGCATTGTGGCTTCTGGAAGCTTATAATCCATCTTCTCTGAAATGGCCGTCTTCATCTCATCAATATCACCCTTGATGGTGTTTACATCCCTAGCATGTTGGAAGCCTTGAATTTGTTGAAGTTGCAGGGAGGCTAGATGTGCCTGAAGGAGCTTCTTGGTGCTGGCATTTGTAGTGATTTGAAGAGCAGTGTTTGTTTGATTGATTAGTTGGATTAGGGTTGTCTTGAAGTAGTGCTCATCACAGTGCTTTGAAAATACCCATGATGGCATACCTGATCTTGAACTGGAACCTACTTCTCCCCTATGTCCATTGCTTCATCTTCACTATCCCCACTTCCATTACCAAAGAAATCAGCTGAACCACCAGTCTCATAATCCACATCACCAGCTGTAGAGGGCAAAGCTGTGATGGCATCCTTAGCTCTTAGCATAGACTGTATGGTATGCACCAGATTGAGCATCCTTTCTACATTGTCATTGCCCTGTTCAGCTAGAAGTTGATAAGCTGGAACAGGGTGAGTAAATGCCTCAGCATCAAGGGAGATGGAATCTATAACAGCTTGAGGTTGTTGGGATAGTCCCTCCCTGTCTGCATCCTGGAAATTCATTGACTCACTAACAATGACATTCATCCTTATAGCTCCAGTACCTGCATTTCTCTCGTTTTCTCTCTTTTGTTGTATCAGGGTCTCACCCTGGCTCCCCACTCTCACACCCACACCTTTACCATCTAAGGTGGGACTCCTCTCACTTTCTTTTGCCAATCCTGAATAAGCGGATTGCATAATTTCACTCATTTCCTCTCCTTTTTCCTGGGAGCAACCCAGACTCTCACTCAAAACACTCTTCTCTCTCAATCCTAATAGTGACTGTACAACCACTAATTCTTCTGCACTAGAGATAAATGAAGTTTGAAGCTGTGCAGAGATACTCGACGGATGAGTGATATCCATCGAGTGAGTGGTTTTGCTATTCGACGGATAACTGTTGTTAAGCTTATCCGTCGGGATACAATCACTACTCGACGGATGAGCAATATCCATCGAGAGAGTATAAATGAATGAACTAGGAATAGAAACTATTGTGGACTCTGTGCTGATTGAAGATATTTTGGGCACAGATGATTCAACAGTTCCTGAAAGAATTGGCAAGTGAGCCAACAAATCATCTAAAAGATGATACTCACTTGTACTAGATTTTGGCTTCCCCAACAAAGTTAAAGAAGGGGAATCAGGAATTGATGTGTTTATCATATCCACATCCAGTGAGTTTGTGGGTGAGTTTGGTGTTTGAGGTGCTTCTATTACTAGAGATTTTAGTTATGACTCCACATTTATTGGAGTCACATCAAGCTGAATTTGTGAAGGTGTAGTGACTGTGTCTTTAGCACCATTTTTCACAGTGTGTACCCTGTGCATCCCCAAGAGTTTTGGATTTCTTTTTTCTGGCATAAGTTTGGGGTGAGCTTGTGTCCCTAACCCTCTTGGCCTGTGCTCTTGGTTGAGAGCTTTGTTCAATAACTACATCCTTTTGGGAGGATGTAGCTAGAAATGAGCTATTATCCTTTTTAAGCACTGCAGTTTGTTGGGAAACTGCAGTGTGGCTAGGCTGGGAACCACTCACCTCTCCATCCTTATCCTTTGGGTTTCTTTGATGTTCACCCTGTCCCTCACCTGTCTTACCCACCTGCACACTCCCCTCTTTGGTTTTGGTGGATTTTGCAGCTGGCATCTTTTGAGAGATACCAGAGGGGGCTTTCTTTGATTTGGATTTTGAAATATTTGTAGGTTTGGTAGCTTGGGTAGGCAACTGTTGGGTCATTGACATAGTTGTCATAGCCACACTAGAACTCAAAGAAATTTGTGAGGTTGGAATAGTGGTAGGGATAGATGAACTTACCTCACTTACCTGAGGTGCTTCCATTACAGGGAAATAGAACAGTGGCACCTCCTTGTGATGATTGGCTCTGTTCAAATCTGCAATGAGCCTTCTCTCTTGAACCCAACAATCTAATTGTTTGTTAGGGTTCTCAAGCACAATATTCTCAGAGAGATGATTAGCTAACATCATAAAGAATCTAGCATAATACACATTTTTACCTCTCTTATTTAACTCTCCTAGTTTAAAACCCAACTCAAACAAAACAAGGTCACTGAAATTATAGAATTTATCTGTAACTAGCATGTAGAGCATGTTAAGCATGGAGATATTGACTGAATCAAAATTACTGATTTTACCTGAAAATACCTTAGTCACCACATCACACATAAAACTCCATTCCTTCCTAAGACCCAATCTCCTAATATCACTTAACTTATAAGTAAAGAGTGCATAGTTCATGGAATTAAGCATATTGATTATATCAGTGTCAGTGTGTGGTGAGGTCACGGTGTTATCAGGAATTTTGAAACATGTGTTTACAACATCACTATTGATATAGAATTCTTTACCTTTAATGTTTAGAGTAATGGTCTTATCTGTTGAGTTGTATATAGCAGTGGTCCACATTTCTTCAACAACTTCACAACAGATTGTGGGTGATTCCAGCATGGCCTGGCTAAGCTTGCAATTCTTCACAAAGTCCATCATCTTGTGATAGTCACCAGATTGTTGAATACCCTTGTTTACTAATGCAGTGAAATTGTTCTTCTCATAAATAAACCCAGTTTGAGACATAATCTTGACAACTGGCGCCATTGTTAGAGAATAAAAGCTTGAAGAGAGAGAGTAAGTGCTTTGAGAGAGAAATAAATTTGAGTAGTTGATTTGAGAATGATAAAAGAAGAGCAATGAAATAAAATAGGCTTTTATACTGTCTCAAAATTAACTGTTAAAAATAATAAAGTAAAATAAAGTAACCAATTAAAATTGCCTAAAATAGCCTTTTAAAAATAAACTGTAAAAATAATACCCATTATCCGTCGTGTTATGCTTACAAACTGTAAGTATAATCGATGAATAATGTGCAGGGAATTAACGGCTGAGATTAAGACAATTCGACGGATGAGGATAAACTGTTATTCGTCGTGTCATAAAATATTCCAGAAAAGTAACTGATTTTTATTAGCAAATAGTATACCGACGGATGATCAAACTCGATGGATAAGGATCATCCGTCGAGATGCAAATTTTGACTTAGCCAAAATTTCATCCAAGACTGAAAAATCAATAAAAATTATGGCTGCATTTCAACTAACAAATTATCTCATAAAGATTTAAGAATAATTAAGTATACCTAACTCACTTACCAACCTTGTAAAGGTGGATTCATCTAGTGGCTTGGTAAAGATATTTGCAAGCTGCTTCTCACTTGGAACAAAATGTAGTTCTACAGTACCATTCATTACATGTTCCCTTATGAAGTGGTACTTGATATCTATGTGATTTGTCCTTGAATGTTGTACTGGAATTTCAGTGATGGAAAATGCACTTGTGTTATCACAGAAAATAGGAATCCTCTCAACTTGCAAACCATAGTCTAGCAATTGATTTTTCATCCATAAAATCTGTGCACAGTAACTGCCAGCAGCAATATATTCAGCTTCAGCTGTAGAAGTTGAAACTGAGTTTTGCTTTTTACTAAACCAGGACACAAGCTTGTTTCCTAGAAATTGACAGGTTCCTGTTGTACTTTTTCTATCAATTCTACAACCTGCATAATCTGCATCTGAATAACCAGTTAGATTAAAACCAGAATCTCTAGGGTACCAAATGCCAAGTTTTGGTGTTCCCTTGAGATATCTAAAAATTCTCTTAATAGCTACTAAGTGAGATTCTCTAGGATCAGCCTGAAATCTAGCACATAAACATGTAGCAAACATTATATCTGGCCTACTAGCTGTTAAGTACAGAAGTGAGCCAACCATGCCCCTATAACTTGAAATATCCACAGACTTTTCAGTAGTGTTTAATTCAAGTTTAGTTGCAGTGGCCATGGGAGTTTTTGCAGATGTGCAATCCATTATATCAAACTTCTTTAAAAGATCAAAAATATATTTAGTTTGACTAATGAATATTCCATCACTAACTTGCTTAACTTGTAAACCAAGAAAGTAAGTTAGTTCTCCCAACATACTCATTTCATACTTACTTTGCATCAATTTGGAAAACTTTTTGCAAAGTAACTCATCTGTAGAGCCAAAAATAATGTCATCTACATAAATTTGAACAAGTATACTAGAGCCATTAACATTTCTAAAGAATAAAGTTTTATCTACAATACCTCTTGTGAAATGATTTTTCAAAAGGAACTTTGATAAAGTGTCATACCAGGCTCTAGGTGCTTGCTTTAGTCCATAAAGTGCTTTTAAAAGATAGTAGACATGATCTGGAAAATTTGAATCTTTAAAACCAGGAGGTTGACTAACATAGACTTCCTCCTCCAAATCTCCATTCAGAAAGGCACTTTTGACATCCATTTGATAGACCTTGAAATTGGCATGGGCTGCATAGGCTAAAAAATTATGATGGCTTCAAGTCTTGCAACAGGAGCAAATGTTTCATCAAAATCTATTCCTTCTTGTTGACAATAGCCCTTAGCAACCAATCTAGCTTTATTCCTGACTACTATGCCATTTTCATCTATCTTGTTTCTGAATACCCAGTTGGTGTCTATTGGATTCTTTCCTTTAGGCTTGGGTACCAGCTTCCATACATTATTCCTTTAAAATTGGTTTAGCTCCTCCTGCATAGCTAAAATCCAATCAGGATCCAACAAAGCTTCTTCTACCTTCTTTGGTTCTTCTTTGGAAAGAAAGCTGCTATATAGACATTCTTCTTGAGTTGCTCTCCTGGTTTGAGCTCTAGAAGAAACATCACCAATTATGAGCTCAAATGGGTGATCTTTTGTCCATTTTCTTTGTTGAGGTAGATTAGCTCTAGATGAAGAGGCCTCATTGTTGTCTTGATGTGTGATTGAGTTTTGATTGTTAGAAACTCCACCTGAGTTTGTGGATCTTTGATTTGAGAAAGGGGAACTTTCTATAGGTGATCTATCTTGACTTCCTGCTTCTCTTGATAACCCGACGGATGGTGAATTTTGAGTACCGACGGATGAAGCAGGTTGCCTTCCGACGAATAAGGCAGATTGTCTCCCGACGGATGATGTGGCGCCCTCCAAACCCGGGTCAGAAGTTTGGGGTCCACACACACACCTTAATTATAACCTACTTATAACAATAATAAAGATAATAATAATTATATGCAGTGACCCTACTTATCCACCACCACGGACCGCGACAGGTTAAAGTATGCACACAAGCCAACACACTAATATATTACAAACCGTTCAAATCCCAACTATTTCAACTCACACTGAGTATCAAACATTATTACAAACTTTTACAAACATAAATTATCCCAAAAGAAGTCTACTAGTTCAGCTTTCTCAACCTGAACCCCTAGCTCTCACGCTGGACTGGGGATCCTCTTTACCAACTGGTTCCTTTTTAACTGGAAAGAATATAAACAACATCGCACAAATGAGCTAACTAGCTCAGCAAGTCACAATAACAAAACTGAGAATAATGATCATCAGGTGAATATATTTATGATATCAAGTGAACAATGGATTATGATTTAGAATTGGATAATATACTTTTAATTTAAAAACCAAGGTTAGGCTGCTGATCAGTCACGCACTAACCCCGAGCAAGGTACACAGCATTGCTCTAACTACTGGATCCAAGGCACACATTGGCCTAACTTGACCATTATATGGTCTGACCACGAATCTGGTCCACAATTTTATAAAAACAATCCAATTCTAACATAATAACAGAATACGCAATAATAAACAATAACCAGAATCATTAACAACAATGACTGTTTAACAATGAAAGGGTTTCAATCTTTGTAAGGATCAATAAAGTAGTTTACAAGCTTGAATGCTGGGATCTGAAAGAATTGGATAACAAAAGAATCAATATTTCAGGGTTTCAAAGATTTGAGCTCTCAAAGCATAGGATACAATGGTTGAATGTATAAGTAATTCAGTTCAGTGTTTAGGATTTTGTTTGCATGTATTTATGGAATAGTATCGTATACTTGAGATTCGAGTTTGGGTTTACAATAGTCAATGGTTTAAAAAGAATATGGTTCATGGCTCAAGAACAATAACTGAAATCAGGGTTTCGGTTTCCGTGCTTCAAAGCACTTGTAATGTCAACAAGACTATCAAGAATTACAATATCTCGAGAAAGTTCAGAACACTTGCCTGGAATTAGCTTACTACTCTGTACTCACTTCCAATCACAATCGGCTTACTCCTCAACTATCTGTTTCCCTTTTCTACGCCTTGCCTCTTCTGCTCACATATCATAAGCATCTATCAATCATCAACTCACAAGATTCTATTCAACGCACACTTTTATCTACCCTTCGTTTTACCCAAATCCGATTAACGGATTGAAATCTACGCAATAACGAAGTATACACCGCATATATAGACCGATAGTCAAACCACATGTCACATATAACACATAATACATCACGTAATCAATGACATATCATTTATAAAGAAGTCTCGGTCATAAATGGGCTTTCTGGTATTTTAAAATAATTTTTAAAACATTTTTCGGAATTAAAACGGGTCGTTGGATCAATTTCGGGTTAATAAACAGGGTTCGGTTGGCCAATTCTGGCTCCGAAACAATTTTAGAATAATTATCGAGCCTTGAAAATAATTTAGAATAATATTTTAAAGCTCTAAACTATTTTTTAGAATTTTTTAAATCATTTTTAATAATTAAATCTAATTAAATAATTAATTAAAAATCAATTAATAATTAATTAAATCAATTAATCAATTAATTTTCGAATTAATTGACTAATTAATCAATTAAAAATTAACTGAAATTAATTAAATAATTAATTCAGATTTATTTGTGAATTAAAAATAATTTTCGGAATTAAAATAATAATTTTTAGAATTTTCAGAAATTAAAAACGAATTTTTATAATAAAAATAAATGGGAAATATGATTTTTAAACATTTTTAAAACAGGAATCCTATTTTTGCAAAGTCTGAAAACTACAGGGACCAAACTGCATCGTCCCCAAAACTTCAGGGACCAAACTGCAATTTTTACAGTCCAGTCGCCGGAAAACACAGGGGTGGCCGGAGAACACGATTCCGGTTTCCTCACCTTACCACAAGCTCCAGATCACATCTACACAACACCAGGAACACAACCATGCAATCAAAACAACCTAACAATCCCTGAGTTGGCCGGAATTTGGCCGTGAAATTTCCCAGTTTCCGGTGAACATCGGAAAACTTCAAAACACAACTCCCTTCTCTACAGACCTTGTTGGTTCATGAAACTTATACGACTGGATTGCAAATTTCACAGAGAACACAACCCACTATAATACAACATCAATCTATCACAGAATAAGAAACCCCCAAATTTCAATTAAGAACATTCATACGGGTTATAAACCCTAATTTTAAAATTCGAAAATCAAACTCAAATTTGAACATGTTATTGAACTCCAAATCAGACGTATGACATATGAAAATCATCAGGAAAACAAGTTCTACAACATACAATCATCAAATCATACAAACAATCATCCGAACAAAAATTCATATTTTTAATAAAATAAATTCGAAAATAATTAAATTTTTAGAAATTCAACCTTTGATTCTGCAGGTGTATGGGTTACAGATTCTGATAGAGCTTCTCAAGACCTTCAAATCTAGTACTCGAGCTTTTCAAACAAAGATCACTAACACCTTCAAAAGTTGGTTTGATTCTCAGAAAGGTTTATGAATATATGATTTTTCTCTGTAAAATTATATATTTATCTGTCTGCAAATGATTTTGATACAAAATAAAATACGGTAAAAGGCTATTTATAATTACGGAAAATTAGTATCCCGTTGGATCATTCCGGATATAAAATGGTACGTTTATTTATAAAAACTGATCCAAACGGTATCGGTTTTTGGGATAGTTATCCCAATCAGTACAATTTGTACTGCGGTCTTGGTCTCAGCACCCAGTTACACGTACTACGAAGTGATAATTGGGATAGTTTAATAAAAGGCTCCCGTTTATCGAAAATACGGGTTTTATTAATTTACCGAAACGAATATTGTATCGAAAATGTTGTGCCGGGACCTGCGCAGGACAAACCGTACGCCGGATCGAAAAAGTCGAAACATGGAAAATGCTCGGAATATTATAATTAGGTTAGAAAGGAGTTCTCGATAGAGTTTCGGGTTCCAAAAACGTAACAACGGTTGACGTCGGTTGGTTCCCGTTTTTATAAAATAGATTTTAATTACCCGGAAAAAGATTTTAAAAATTTTATATGATTCTTATAAATCTATAAATCAACACAAAAATAATTAGGAAGATATAACAATTATCTATATTTTATTTGGGACATATAAAAATAAAATACTCAATTAATATTATTTTTGAATATTCAAGTACATATATCACTTAACAATTAACTCACAGAATAGTTACTGAACACACATATTAATTATTTAATAGTAAAAATAATTACACGTTATATCCCGGATATTACATCCTTCCCCCCTTAAAAGGATTCTATCCTCAGAATCTCCTAAGAAAACAAATGAGGGTACTTTTCTCTCATATCACTTTCTAACTCCCAGGTTGACTCTTCAACCTTTGGGTTTCTCCACAATACTCTTACTAACTTTATCACTTTATTTCTCAATATTTTCTCTCTTTCCTCTAAAATCTCTATTGGATTCTCTACATATGATAAGTCTGCCTGAAGCTCTATTGGCTCATATTCTGTTACATGCCTGGAGTCTGGATTATATTTCTTGAGCATCGATACATGAAAAACATTGTGAATGTGCTCCATGTGCGGAGGTAACGCCAATTCGTAAGCTACTTTACCAATGCGCTTTAGAATTTCAAAAGGTCCGACATATCTTGGGCTTAGCTTCCCTTTCTTCCCAAACCTCGTTAGTCCTTTCCACGGTGATACTTTCAGTAATACCAAGCTTCCTTCTTCAATTTCCATGTCTTTCCTTGACTTGTCTGCATATTTCCTCTGACGATTTTGTGCGGCTATTAATCTTTTCTGAATAATTTCAACAACTTCCTTTTTCTGCTGTACCAGTTCAGGTCCGAGTATTTTACGTTCTCCTACTTCGTCCCAATATAATGGAGATCTACATTTGCGTCCATAAAGGGCTTCATAAGGTGGCATTCCAATGCTGGCGTGATAACTGTTGTTATAAGCAAATTCTACCAGGGATAAATGCTCGTCCCAACTTCCTTTGAAATCAATAGCACAAACACGTAGCATGTCCTCGATTGTCTGGATTGTTCTTTCACTTTGGCCGTCCGTCTGCGGGTGATAGGCCGTACTCATATTCAATTTTGTTCCCAAACATTCTTGAAAGCTTTTCCAAAATCTTGAATTAAACCTTGGATCTCGATCAGATACGATAGACACTGGAACTCCATGACGAACTACAATTTCTTTTAGGTACATATGGACTAACTTGTCGAGCGAAAATCTTTCATTTATAGGCAGAAAATGAGCTGACTTGGTAAGTCTATCCACTATAACCCAAATGGCATCATGATTAGCCCTTGTCCTTGGTAATCCAACTATGAAATCCATGGTAATATGTTCCCACTTCCATTCTGGAATCTCCAATGGCTGTAGCAATCCGCTTGGTCTCTGATGCTCCGCTTTAACTCTCTGACAGGTATAACATTTGCTAACCCATTCCGCAATTTCCCTCTTCATATTTGGCCACCAATAATTCTTCTTCAGATCTCTGTACATTTTGGTACTCCCTGGATGGATGGAATATCTTGAACTATGTGCCTCTTGTAAAATTTCATTCTTTAACTCCGTCACTGGTGGAATCCAAACTCTTGAAGAAAACCTAAGAATACCTTGATCATCTTGTTGCGTGCATAATTCCTCACCTACCAAACTATTTATATCTTGATTCATTACCTCTTTCTGGCATTTCTTTATTTTCTCCAGTAACTCCGGGTGGAAAATCATACTGTATACTTTTGCTTCTTCAGGCTTGCAAATTTTAACCTCCAATTCTAATTTCTGAAATTCTTTATATATTTCTTCAGGTACAGATAACACATTTAACCTTTCCTTCCGACTTAACGCATCTGCTACAACGTTCGCCTTACCGGGATGATAATTAATCGAGCAATCATAATCCTTGATCAACTCTAACCATCTCCTTTGCCTCATATTAAGTTCCTTCTGGGTAAATATATATTTCAAACTTTTGTGATCCGTGAAAATCTCACACTTTTCTCCATATAAATAATGTCTCCAAATTTTCAAAGCAAAAACTATAGCTGCTAGCTCCAAGTCATGAGTAGGGTATTTCTGTTCGTGTGGTTTCAATTGTCTTGACGCATAAGCAATCACCTTGTCGTGCTGCATAAGAACACATCCTAGTCCCTTATGAGAAGCATCGCTATAAATTACGAAATTCCCTTGATCGTCCGGAAGTGATAAAACAGGTGCCGTGATTAATCTCTGCTTCAATTCTTGAAAACTTCCTTCGCACTTATCGTTCCATATAAACTTTTCATTCTTTCGTGTAAGCTTTGTTAATGATGTGGCAATCCTTGAGAAATTCTGAACAAATCGACGATAATATCCCGCCAATCCTAGGAAACTTCTTACCTCAGTGGTTGTTCTCGGTCTCTCCCAATTCGTAATTGCTTCGATCTTTGCCGGGTCCACTTTGATCCCTTCATTACTGACTATGTGTCCTAAGAACTGAACTTCCTGTAACCAAAACTCACACTTCGACAGTTTAGCATATAACTTCTTCTTCCTTAAAATCTCCAAAGCCGTTCTCACATGTTCCGCATGATCTTCTTTCGTCTTGGAATAGATTAAAATATCGTCTATAAACACAATAACAAACTTATCCAAATACTCTTTGAAAATTCTATTCATCAGATCCATAAACGCTGCTGGGGCGTTGGTCAATCCAAAAGACATCACTAGAAATTCATAATGTCCATACCTTGTTCTGAAAGCTGTCTTTGGTATATCTTCTGGCTTGATCTTTAGTTGATGATATCCCGATCTTAAATCAATTTTGGAGAAATACTTGGCTCTCTTCAATTGGTCAAACAAATCATCGATTCTGGGTAATGGATACTTGTTCTTGATTGTCAGCTTATTGAGCTCCCTATAGTCAATGCACAGTCTCATGCTTCCATCTTTCTTCTTGACAAATAATACCGGGGCTCCCCACGGGGATACGCTAGGTCTAATTACTCCTTTCTCTAACAATTCTTGCAATTGCCTTGCTAGCTCCTTCATCTCAACAGGCGCCATTCTGTACGGGGCTTTGGACACCGGTTCTGTTCCAGGTTCTAAGTCAATCGCAAATTCAATTTCTCTATCTGGAGGAAGTCCTGGTAATTCGTCGGGAAATACGTCTGGAAATTCATTCACTACTGGAATATCTTCAAGTTTTGCGAGCTCCTGACTTCTGTCGATTACATATGCTACGAAATGCTCACATCCTTGTCGTAGTAACTTCTTGGCTTGAATCATTGTTAAGAACTTCTTTACTTGTTTCTGACCTTTGAACGTTATTATTCTTTCGTCTGGCGTTTTCACCATTACTTTCTTATTTCGACAATCTATCTGAGCATCATGCTTAGATAACCAATCCATCCCTAATATCACATCAAATTCTCCTAACTTAAATGGTATCAAATTTACACAAAACTTACTACCAGAAATCTCAACCTCACAATTTTCACAAACTTGGTTCACAGTTACACGTTCTTGATTTGCTAATTTCACAGTCATTATTTCATTTAAGCATTCAACTGGACAATTTAATTTACTAACAAAATCTTGTGAAACAAACGATCGAGTTGCTCCCGAATCTATTAACACTTTGGCACATAAAGAATTCACATTAAGCGTACCTGCCACAACATCCGTATCCTGGACCGCATCCTTCACTGACATATCAAAAACTCTAGCCCTTGGAGTCTCATTCCCTGTTGGGGTAGATCCCATAATCCTCAATGCATTACTGACTGGGGCTGGTGTCTTGCAATCCCTGGCCATATGTCCTGGCTTCCCACATTTAAAGCATGTAAATCCAATGACTGGAACCTTCACTGCTGGATTCCGGATAGGCTGATCCTTATTTGCTGGCTGATTTCGGCACTCCCTTGAATAGTGCCCTTTCTGGTTGCATTTAAAACATACCACATTCAACTTGTTACAAACTCCTCCATGCTTCTTTCCACAAACTTGACAATCTGGAAAAGTTAATCTCAACTGATTCGGCTGATTTACATTAGCTGGACGATTGCCTTGTCCTCCGTCTCCTGCATTTTGTCTTCTGAAATTAAAATTTCTCCTTGGCTGAAACTTGCCCTTCTTAAAATTTGGAAACTTCCCTGTTTGTGACTGACCTTCACTTCCCTCAACTTTCCTTTTCTTGCTTTCCTTATCTTTCTGGAACATCTCACTCTCTGTCTCTGCGATCATAGCCTTCTGTACTACTCCTGCATAAGTCTCTAATTCAAAAATAGCTACCTTTCCCCTGATCCATGGTTTCAAGCCTTGCTGGAATCTCTTAGCTTTCTTTCTATCAGTATCAACATACGACGGCACATACCTTGACAATTCCTCAAACTTCCCTTCATAATCTGTTACTGACATATTCCCTTGCTTTAACTCTAAAAACTTCAACTCCATTTGATCCTGAACAAACTGAGGAAAATACTTTTCTAGAAACAATTCCTTGAACCTTTCCCAAGTAATAACATCTGTACCTTCCAATGTCTTCACCATCTCCCACCAATAGGTGGCTTCTTTCTTCAGATAGTAACTTGCAAACTCAACCTTCTGTTCCTCCTTCACTTTCACTAAGGCAAATGCCTTCTCTATTTCCTTTAACCAAACATTTGCTTCAATTGGCTCTAAGGAACCCTTAAATTCTAGTGGGTTTATTGCCTGAAAAGTTTTGAAGGTTACCTGGGGATTGGTCTGTCTTTGTTGTTGTTGTGCTAGGTGAACTGTTTGTTGAGCCAAGATTTGAAGAATCTGGGCTATTGCTGGGTCCATAGGTCCTGGGTTCACATTCGGGTTTGTATCATCTTGATTGTTGTTGTTGGTTTCTTCATTTCGGGTGTTGGTGCGGGTATTTCTTTTAGGAGGCATTTTCTGTAAAGAATCAATCAATTTATTTAGCTTTTGAATCAAATATTTGCATAAAAGAAAAGTTTTATAAAACAGGAATATCTCTTTTGAAAACAGTTGTAACTAAGTAAATTGCATGCTTCTTTACAGAATATAAACAGTTATGGAAAATGGGGTACATGGTATCACAGGGTATGACTGGTGCAATAAAATAAATGACAGTGCTGGAAAGGAAAAAGGTACTGATATATATAGATCAAAAGTTTTAGGGTAGTACAAGCGTAAAGACGCTTCGAAGGTAAAAGCAAAAAGGGTACAACAACCTACTCACTAGTCAGCATAGCTAGTCTATAAATACAACTCAAAAGTCTACTGATACACACTACACACTACTGTACATACTACATAACCATAACAACACTTTTCAGTATCTCCATCTCTGAATCTCTGACTCATGGCAAATCTGGACCTCCTATCTCCTCAAGCTCCTCTAGAACCCACTTAGCCCATTCCACTAGGAAGTCAGGGGTGATGTCCTCATGTGTAGCCTCAGCAATCCTCACAGCAGCTGCTCTACGAAATGCCTGGAGCCTCTCTCTAAGTCGCCTCTCACCACTCCCCATCTCTCTGGTACGCATAATATGCAATAGCTCCTGGATCTGACCCTGTAGGAATCGTTGCTCCATAAGGCAAGCCTCAAACTGATGATATGGGACAGGATAGGAAGAGAACTGGAAAGGTACTCCCGTGACTGAATGACTAGTAAAGCCTGAATCCGCAGGTGGGGGTCCTCTAATAGGTGGCCTCACACCTGGAGGTGGAATAGCCTGCAGTGGTACGGGCTGCAACACCGGTGGAGGTAGAATAGCCAATGTTGGTGGAATAACAGGACGTGGATCCGAAGGTGGCACTCCTACTGAAGGCTCTGAGTGATCAGCTGATACGGGAATAAAAGAGTCGACCATCTCTGCTATCTGAAATCATATCGTAATATAAGAATCTCGTTCCATAACGCAAACTATACTAATACCTAATATACCGAAGCACTCAACCTCTCAACGTTCTCTCATCCTATGCCTTACTTCTAATCTTAACCCTCTACCCATTCCCGTTAACCTAGGCTTGTGTCAGTGACTTATAACCTGTAGCTCTGATACCAACCTGTGGCGCCCTCCAAACCCGGGTCAGAAGTTTGGGGTCCACACACACACCTTAATTATAACCTGCTTATAACAATAATAAAGATAATAATAATTATATGCAGTGACCCTACTTATCCACCACCACGGACCGCGACAGGTTAAAGTATGCACACAAGCCAACACACTAATATATTACAAACCGTTCAAATCCCAACTATTTCAACTCACACTGAGTATCAAACATTATTACAAACTTTTACAAACATAAATTATCCCAAAAGAAGTCTACTAGTTCAGCTTTCTCAACCTGAACCCCTAGCTCTCGCGCTGGACTGGGGATCCTCTTTACCAACTGGTTCCTTTTTAACTGGAAAGAATATAAACAACATCGCACAAATGAGCTAACTAGCTCAGCAAGTCACAATAACAAAACTGAGAATAATGATCATCAGGTGAATATATTTATGATATCAAGTGAACAATGGATTATGATTTAGAATTGGATAATATACTTTTAATTTAAAAACCAAGGTTAGGCTGCTGATCAGTCACGCACTAACCCCGAGCAAGGTACACAGCATTGCTCTAACTACTGGATCCAAGGCACACATTGGCCTAACTTGACCATTATATGGTCTGACCACGAATCTGGTCCACAATTTTATAAAAACAATCCAATTCTAACATAATAACAGAATACGCAATAATAAACAATAACCAGAATCATTAACAACAATGACTGTTTAACAATGAAAGGGTTTCAATCTTTGTAAGGATCAATAAAGTAGTTTACAAGCTTGAATGCTGGGATCTGAAAGAATTGGATAACAAAAGAATCAATATTTCAGGGTTTCAAAGATTTGAGCTCTCAAAGCATAGGATACAATGGTTGAATGTATAAGTAATTCAGTTCAGTGTTTAGGATTTTGTTTGCATGTATTTATGGAATAGTATCGTATACTTGAGATTCGAGTTTGGGTTTACAATAGTCAATGGTTTAAAAAGAATATGGTTCATGGCTCAAGAACAATAACTGAAATCAGGGTTTCGGTTTCCGTGCTTCAAAGCACTTGTAATGTCAACAAGACTATCAAGAATTACAATATCTCGAGAAAGTTCAGAACACTTGCCTGGAATTAGCTTACTACTCTGTACTCACTTCCAATCACAATCGGCTTACTCCTCAACTATCTGTTTCCCTTTTCTACGCCTTGCCTCTTCTGCTCACATATCATAAGCATCTATCAATCATCAACTCACAAGATTCTATTCAACGCACACTTTTATCTACCCTTCGTTTTACCCAAATCCGATTAACGGATTGAAATCTACGCAATAACGAAGTATACACCGCATATATAGACCGATAGTCAAACCACATGTCACATATAACACATAATACATCACGTAATCAATGACATATCATTTATAAAGAAGTCTCGGTCATAAATGGGCGTTCTGGTATTTTAAAATAATTTTTAAAACATTTTTCGGAATTAAAACGGGTCGTTGGATCAATTTCGGGTTAATAAACAGGGTTCGGTTGGCCAATTCTGGCTCCGAAACAATTTTAGAATAATTATCGAGCCTTGAAAATAATTTAGAATAATATTTTAAAGCTCTAAACTATTTTTCAGAATTTTTTAAATCATTTTTAATAATTAAATCTAATTAAATAATTAATTAAAAATCAATTAATAATTAATTAAATCAATTAATCAATTAATTTTCGAATTAATTGACTAATTAATCAATTAAAAATTAACTGAAATTAATTAAATAATTAATTCAGATTTATTTGTGAATTAAAAATAATTTTCGGAATTAAAATAATAATTTTTAGAATTTTCAGAAATTAAAAACGAATTTTTATAATAAAAATAAATGGGAAATATGATTTTTAAACATTTTTAAAACAGGAATCCTATTTTTGCAAAGTCTGAAAACTACAGGGACCAAACTGCATCGTCCCCAAAACTTCAGGGACCAAACTGCAATTTTTACAGTCCAGTCGCCGGAAAACACAGGGGTGGCCGGAGAACACGATTCCGGTTTCCTCACCTTACCACAAGCTCCAGATCACATCTACACAACACCAGGAACACAACCATGTAATCAAAACAACCTAACAATCCCTGAGTTGGCCGGAATTTGGCCGTGAAATTTCCCAGTTTCCGGTGAACATCGGAAAACTTCAAAACACAACTCCCTTCTCTACAGACCTTGTTGGTTCATGAAACTTATACGACTGGATTGCAAATTTCACAGAGAACACAACCCACTATAATACAACATCAATCTATCACAGAATAAGAAACCCCCAAATTTCAATTAAGAACATTCATACGGGTTATAAACCCTAATTTTAAAATTCGAAAATCAAACTCAAATTTGAACATGTTATTGAACTCCAAATCAGACGTATGACATATGAAAATCATCAGGAAAACAAGTTCTACAACATACAATCATCAAATCATACAAACAATCATCCGAACAAAAATTCATATTTTTAATAAAATAAATTCGAAAATAATTAAATTTTTAGAAATTCAACCTTTGATTCTGCAGGTGTATGGGTTACAGATTCTGATAGAGCTTCTCAAGACCTTCAAATCTAGTACTCGAGCTTTTCAAACAAAGATCACTAACACCTTCAAAAGTTGGTTTGATTCTCAGAAAGGTTTATGAATATATGATTTTTCTCTGTAAAATTATATATTTATCTGTCTGCAAATGATTTTGATACAAAATAAAATACGGTAAAAGGCTATTTATAATTACGGAAAATTAGTATCTCGTTGGATCATTCCGGATATAAAATGGTACGTTTATTTATAAAAACTGATCCAAACGGTATCGGTTTTTGGGATAGTTATCCCAATCAGTACAATTTGTACTGCGGTCTTGGTCTCAGCACCCAGTTACACGTACTACGAAGTGATAATTGGGATAGTTTAATAAAAAGCTCCCGTTTATCGAAAATACGGGTTTTATTAATTTACCGAAACGAATATTGTATCGAAAATGTTGTGCCGGGACCCGCGCAGGACAAACCGTACGCCGGATCGAAAAAGTCGAAACATGGAAAATGCTCGGAATATTATAATTAGGTTAGGAAGGAGTTCTCGATAGAGTTTCGGGTTCCAAAAACGTAACAACGGTTGACGTCGGTTGGTTCCCGTTTTTATAAAATAGATTTTAATTACCCGGAAAAAGATTTTAAAAATTTTATATGATTCTTATAAATCTATAAATCAACACAAAAATAATTAGGAAGATATAACAATTATCTATATTTTATTTGGGACATATAAAAATAAAATACTCAATTAATATTATTTTTGAATATTCAAGTACATATATCACTTAACAATTAACTCACAGAATAGTTACTGAACACACATATTAATTATTTAATAGTAAAAATAATTACACGTTATATCCCGGATATTACAGATGAAGCATTTTATAATTCGACAGATGTTGAATTTTATGCTTCATTGGTAGTAGATTTTTCTGCATTATCCTTTGATATTGTTTCTTGATCACTTTCATCATCATTGTCATCACTAACCATCTCCATATTGTCAAATTTGTGGCTCTCATGGTAATCTCCATCTTGAAGTCCTTCAATCTTTTTATCATCAAACACAACATGTATTGATTCCACAACAATGTTGGTTCTTAGATTGTAGACTCTATATTCTTTACCAACAGCATATCCAACAAAAATTCTTTCATCTGCTTTAGCATCAAACTTCCCATTTTGATCAATTTAATTTCTCAGAATATAGCATTTGCAGCCAAAGACATGAAGAAAATTTAGAGTTGGCTTCTTGTTCTTGAACAATTGATAGGGAGTCATGCATCTTGCTTGGTTAACCAGGGAAATATTCTGAGTGTAGCATGCAATATTTACAGCTTCAGCCCAGAAATATGTTGGTAGTTTAGATTCTTCAAGCATTGTCCTGGCAGCTTCAATAAGTGATATGTTCTTCCTTTCCACTACTCCATTTTGTTGTGGAGTTCTTGTTATTGAAAACTCATGCAGAATCCCATTTTCCTCACAAAATGCTCTCATGACAGAATTCTTGAACTCAGTTCCATTGTCACTCCTGATTCTTCTAACTTTGAAATCAGGATGATTATTGACTTGCCTTATGTGATTGATGATGATTTCACTAGCCACATCTTTAGACTTTAGGAAATATGTCCAAGAGAACTTTGAGAAATCATCTACAATTACTAGGAAAAATCTTTTCCTTGAAATGGACAACACATTGACTGGTCCAAACAAATCCATGTGTAGCAGTTGCAAAGGTTCTTCAATTGTTGAATCATGTTTCTTCCTGAATGATGCTTTAATCTGCTTCCCTTTTTGGCAGGCATCACACAGTTCATCCTTAGAAAACTCCACTAGAGGAATGCCTCTAACCAGTTCTTTCTTTACTAGCTCATTCATGGTCTTGAAGTTTAGATGGGATAGCTTCATGTGCCATAGCCAACTTTCATCCTGACTTGCTTTACTGAGAAGACAAGTAACAGATTATGCATTAGATGAGTTGAAATCAGCTAGGTACACATTTCCCTTTCTCACACCAGTGAGAACTACTTTGTTGCTTGTTTTGTTAGTTACAACACAGGCTTCTGAATTGAAATTACTGAGTTGCCTTTATCACAAAGCTGGCTGATACTCAACAAGTTGTGTTTGAGACCATCCACTAAGGCAACCTCCTCAATGATGACATTGTCCTTTGAAATCAAGTCATATCCTATAGTATAACCTTTGTTGTCATCTCCAAAAGTAATACTTGGGCCAGCTCTCTCCTTAAACTCTGTGAGCAGGGTAGAATCACCAGTCATGTGTCTTGAACAACCACTGTCCAAGTATCAAAGATTCTTTCTATTTCCCTGCACACATCAAAATCAAATCAAGTTGATTTTGGTGCCCAAGTTTCCTTGGGTCCTGCCTTGTTAGCTTTCTTTTTCTGTTTCTTAGGCTTTATCTCATTTGACTTGGGATATCAGAATCATCCTTAGTCATTTGAGTTGGGCCTTTGAAACCATTCATTGTAACAGAATTATTATGCATATTATAATCAACAGGGAATGGCCTGTTATTAGTGAACATGTTATTCCAATAAGGCATGCTAAATTGCATTTGTGGCATACCAAATGCAGCATAATAAGGATTAGGTGCAAATGGCATATTAGCAAACTGTGCATTCATATTCTGTGTAGATATAGCATTCATAGGCAAGGGAGGCATGGCATTCATATTGGGAAAGTGAGGTGGCACAGACATGGAAGTAGGCATGGCAGATTTGCAATTAACAGACAAATGATTTACACTACCACACTTGACACAGATTTTTCTAGGAGCATATTTATCAGGTGTGTAGTTATTGTGTTTGTTAATCCCTATTTTACCATTTCTATTGTTTTTCTTTTTAGCCTCTGTTTTTACCTCAACCTTTTCAAGTCTGTCACTTAACTGTTTGACAGTCATGTGACCAGCATTAGCATTTTTCCCTTTCTTAACTTGACTCGATTCTCCTGAAACAAAGTTCTTGGAAACAGATCCATACTTTTCATTCAGCTTAACAAGTTTGGCTTTACTGATAGGCTTGCTTACAGTCGACGGATGAGGATTTGCATCAGTCGACGGATAACCCTTTTTGTTATTCGACGGATAACCCTTTTTGTTATCCGATGGATGACCCTCATCATCCGTCGAGTTTACATCTGTTAGCAGTCGATCCACCAAATTTGGTTCTAGTTTCTCCTTGTTCTTTTTCCAGGCTTCATCACAGAAGGACTCGATTCCTTGAACTCTAGTGATTTGAGCATGGACATCTCTAGATGTTTTTATGCCTTAATCACCTCCTGTTCACGCTCGAGCTGCTTCTTCAAAATTTCTTCTTTCTTCAAGGACTCAGTTAATTCCTCCTTGGCAATCTTACACTCAATTCTTAATTTTTCAAAATCAATGAACTGAGACTCTAGCACATTATTTCTCTCACTCAAAAACAAATTGTTTTCTTTGATTTTAGCATTTTCTTTAGTAAGAGACTTAAGTGTAACACGCAAATGATATAACTCTGTAGACATGTCATTTATAGCATCATTACACTCAGCTTTAGATAAATGTGCAAGGTTTGTAGTAATTACCTGATTACTTGAAGAGCTTGTTTCTGTTTCATCAGACTTGGCCATTAGGGCTAGATTGACATAGCTGACATCTTCATCTTCATCCAGACCATCAGCTGCTCAGTCATTCTCTTGTGTAATGAAAGCCCTTTCCTTCTGTTTGAGCAGTTCAAAGTATTTTTGCTTATAATCCACTGGCTCAAACTTTTTCTTGCTTGAATCTGGCTTTCTACACTCACTGGCAAAGTGCCCTGCCAAGCCACATTTGAAACATTTGAATTTTGATTTATCCACCATGTTTCTATTTGGCTTGGCTGCTCCAAAGTTCTTTTTGAACTTGAGCTTGGCAAACCTTCTGTAAATAAATGCTAAGTATTCATCAATGTCTTTCATGTCATCTTGGCTCATAGATTCTTCACTTTCTACTGCAAGCCCTTTTCCCTTGTTCTCACAGACCCTTGAAGTTGATTCAACAGCTTCCATCTTCATCTCCTTCTCCTTCTCTAACTCAGCAACTAGTGCAATGGACCCTCCTTTCTTCTTTCATCTCTCCATCCTCTCATCTTGCTCTATTTCAATCTCATATGTTTTCAGGATGCCATACAGTCTCTCCAAAGAAAACTCTTTATAATCTTGTGAGTTTCTTAATGAGACTGTCATTGGTTTCCATTCCTTTGGAAGAGATCTAAGGAATTTCATATTGGAGTCTTTTGTCTGATAGACCCTTCCATGCAACTTTAAAGCATTTAGCAGTTTTTAAAACCTATTAAATATGTCAGTGAGTGACTTACTTTCTTTATTATGAAAATGTTCATATTGCTGAATCAGTAGCTGCATCTTGTTTTCTCTAACTTGCTCAGTGCCATCACAGATGATCTGTATTGTATCCCAAACATCCTTGGAAGTTTTGCAGTTGATAATGTTGTCAAACATATCACCATCAACTCTATTGAACAGGATATTCATGGCCTTTTTATCCTTCCTGACTTGTTCAATGTCAGGATCAGACCATTCATGCCTTGGCTTGGGGACAGATGGCTCATTTCCAGTTGCAGCTCTCGTTGGTACATGAGGGCCTTTTTCTATGCAGTCCACATAGGCCTCATCTTGAGAAAGCAAATGAAGATGCATCTTTACCTTCCAATGATGGTAATTATCTTTATTCAGAAAAGGAATCTTGACTCCAACATCCTTCTTGTTCATCTTGATATGTTGTTTTGATCTTTAAACTCTTTGTTCTTCAAGAGCTTGCTCTGATACCAATTGTTAGTCCCTTAACAATATAACAAGAATTACAAAAGGGGGGTTGAATGGAATTCTTGAAACTTTTTCTAGAATAAAAATTGTTCTAACTCAATTATATATATGTGTGTGAATTGATTAGCAGAATGCGGAATAGTTACTTGAAATGAATCAAAACACAAGTAATTAAAAACAAGAGTCTTTAAAAACTTTCTGGTGGATTTGAATGATTCCGCCAGAGATATTTAATATATATCGAGAGAACTCTGTGTGCAAAAAGCTCACAGCTTCTTACAAAATGATAACAACTAAGAACGAGAGAAATGCTAAGAGTACAGCTTACAAATGTTTCTCTCTTGGTTGCTTAGTTTCTTAGTTACTATTCTATTTGCTGCTTCTTGGTTTATATATCACCAAGATTATAAAGTAATAAGACAGGATAATAAAATAAAAACTATCAAGTCTAATACAATGCTACTTTATTACTCTATTCCAGCATCTTTGAATATCTTCATAATAGCATGAAAATAGGCTACCATATTCGATTTGCATACACTCGACGCATGTGACTGTGTTGTCACTGTCAACAGATATTTGAATTCTTTATCCATTGAGTACATAATCATCCGTCGAGTTTATGATCATCCGTTGATGACTTTGTTGATCATCCGTCGACAGCTATATTGATCATCCGTCGATGGCTTTGTTAATCATCCGTCGGTAGCTATTTGGCACTTGACTTCATTTCAATTATGCAGAATTACAAGACATCATCTATGTACAATTAATCAACCTATTCTGCATATCTAGTTAAAGTCAATCATGACTTATGTGCTACTATAGAATCTATACAAAGGTGTATGCAGAAATGTGTTACAGACTTATTGTTACATAAGCTAATCATTCGATGGATAATAAATCATCATCCTTCGGGACTATATTGAGTCATCCGTCGGGACTATAATCCTTATCCGTCGAGTGCTACAAAATTCACTAAGTAAAATCTACCAAGGTGTTTTGTTAATGAAATCATCAAGTTCACAACATATACACAACAGTACTTACCTTTTTTCAAGATTTAAAATTGTCCTTATATCATTAGGATTTATAGAATTCTTTTAACAGAGCATTTTGAAACGAGGGCGCGCCCTGTTTCTTTTTAACATGCAAGTGTCAAGTACTCATTTCTTATTAGTGATTCTTTTTGCAGTAATTTATTCAAGTACCAAACCAATGGCGCGCCTTAATCTGAAGGACTTTTCCTTAATTTATTCGACCAGTCGTACACTTTTATTTCTGCGTTATTAATCTGTTGTTTCATATATATTTTATATAGGCGCGCCCTTTTATAGACGCGTACCATGGTATCCTGATCATGGATTAGTAATTCCTCAATTGGGCGCGCCTTATCATAGAGAACGCCTCAAATTCTTTCCAAATGAAATTTTTACATGCCAAGCAGATAAAGCAATTTGAAGTAACTTCTTTCTTTTATTGATAATGTGCTCTAGTGTACAAATTACACTAGTCCCATGGCTATTATGTTCTGTGGGGAAATTATTTGAAAATTTTCTTCCTTCTGCTAGTTCCAAGGTTCGTAGTCATATGTACTACCCCCCTAGGCTAGGAGGAATTTATTTGCTACTAGTCTATTATATAGGATTTAATCATGGAAATGAGGGGGACAAAGCCACACCCTACTGATAATACTTTTGTAAATGCTCCGTATTCCATGCTCGAGGAATAGGTTTGCCATCCAGATCTTTCAAGCGATAGGTTCCCTTCCAGAGTATAGCTTTGACCTTGTACGGTCCCTCCCAATTAGCTCCAAGCACCCCGTGCTGAGCTATCTTGGTGTTAGACATAACCTTTCGTAACACAAGATCTCCAACCTTGAACGGCACGGATTTTACCTTTTTATTAAAGTACCTTGCGATTCTCTGTTGATATGCAGCAAGCTTCAATTGAGAGTTTGTTCGGGTTTCATCTAACAAATCCAAGTGAAGTCTCTGGTTAATTTCTGCATTTTCCTCAACAAACAAGTCTCTCCAGAGGGATCCGGCTCCTACCTCCAAGGGAACCATGGCCTCATACCTATAAGTCAGCAGAAATGGGGTTTCTCTTGTAGTCGATCTGGGAGTTGTGTTGTAAGACCAGAGGACCATGGGCATCTCATATGGCCAGTCTCCTTCCTTTTCTTCCAACTTTGCCTTCAAAGTATGTTTTATGATTTTGTTTATAGCTTCTGTCTGACCATTACTTTGCGGGTGATAAACTGCGGCAAAATCCTTTTTGATGTTCAAGTATTCATAAAGCTTCCTTAGCTCTTTACTATCAAACTGCTTCCCTTTGTCTGAGATGAGTTTGTATGGGATACCGAACCGGCATACTATAGAATTGAAAACAAAGTCCCTTAACTTCTTTGTTGTGATCGTGGCCAGTGGCATAGCTTCCGCCCATTTGGTAAAGTAATCTACGGCCACCACGGCATATTTCACACCCCCTTTACTTTAGGTAACTCTCCAATAAGGTCGATTTTCCCACATGGCGAAAGGCCAGGGACTTGCTAATGAGGTAATGGACGTTGCCGGGACGTTGGAATAGTTGGTGAATCGCTGACAATGGTCGCAAGCCCGGACAAACTTGAAGGCATCTTCTTTCATAGTTGGCCAGTAATATCCTTGTCTGAGGACTTTCAATGCCAACGAACCACCCCCCGAGTGATTGCCACAAATCCCTTCGTGTATTTCTCTAAGGATGTAGTTTCCTTCTTCTAGGTCCACGCAGCACAATAGCGGTTGGTTAAATCCTCTCTTGTATAATACCCCATCATATTCAACATACTTGGAAGCCTGGTATCGAAGGCGCCGAGCCTGCAGCTTGTCTTCTGGCATAGCTCCTGTTTGAATATAGTTATGAATGGGGGTCATCCAGCTTTCTCGCGGAATTTCTTGTGTTTGGAACACCTCTACCTCCGGAATACTCGGGATTTCCTGGATTCCCAAAGGGATTTGTCCAAGTTGGATGCTGTCCATCTGTGATCCCATCTTGGCCAAAGCATCTGCATTACTATTTTCTTCTCGCGAAACACTTTCTAGCCTGGCATTTCCAAATCTTTCCAATAGGCGTTGCGCACATCTCATGTACAACCCCGTTCGTGGTCCCCGGGCCTGGAAACCTCCATTGACTTGGTTCACAACTAAATCAGAGTCACTCCGAACTATCAAATTCATAACCCCCACCTCCAGAGCTAATTTCAGACCGTTGATCAAAGCTTCATACTCAGCGTCATTGTTGGTGACATAAAATTTGAAATGGATAGCACTCATCAAACGGTGCCCCTCCGGAGTGACCAAGACAATCCCTGCACCTGATCCACTATTGTTTACGGCCCCATCGACATGTAAGATCCACCAAGGGTGTGGGAGTTTCTCCCTTTTACCACCAGGAGAATTTCCTTGCGAGGAAGGTTCTGCCAACACTATGGCCTTGTCATCTACTTCAGAATCAAACTCAAGTATAAAATCGGTCAACGCCTGTCCCTTGATTGTCGTGCGAGGACAATATTTCAAATCGAATTTCCCTAGCTCTACCGCCCATTTTAACATTCTTCCCGACGATTCAGGTATGTGTAGAATATGTCGGAGCGGATAAGCGGTGCGAACTTCTATTCGGTGAGCCTGAAAATATGGTCTTAACTTTTGTGCCGCAAGAATAAGAGCGTACACCAGTTTTTCCATGCTGGTATATCTGGTTTCCGCATCTAGCAACCTTTTGCTCACATAGTACACGGGCAACTGGTGGTTTGCTTCCTCCTTCACCAACACCGTGCTGACAGAGTATTCAGACACTGCCAAGTAAATAATCAATATCTCCCCGTCTTCCGGCTTGGCCAACATTGGAGGATTTCCCAACTGCTCTTTATTTTCAGAAAAGCCTCCACACTCTAGGGTCCACACAAAATCCTTCCCCATTCCTTTGATTGCCTTGAAGAATTCTTTACACCGATCCGATGATTTTGAGACAAATCGATTTAGGGTTGCAATCCTTCCTGTCAGGCTCTGCACTTGCTTGACGCTGGTGGGAGATTTTATGTTCAACAGAGCCCTGATATTTGTCAGGTTGGCCTCAATTCCTCGGTGGTTAACCATGAATCCCAAAAAAATTCCCGACTCTACACCGAATACATACTTCTTAGGGTTCAACTTCATTCTATATTTTCTCATAATATGGAACATCTCTGCTAAGTCTGTGATGTGATCCGCCGCCTTCTTAGACTTTATAAGAATGTCATATACGTATACTTCCATCATCTTTCCAATCTGCCTCTTGAACATTTTGTTTACCATCTTTGATAGGTAGCTCCCGCGTTGATCAGGCCAAATGGCATTCCAATATAGCAGTAGAGTCCTCTATCGGTGATAAAAGAGGTGTGCTCTTGGTCAGGCCCATACATGGGAATTTGATTATACCCGGAGTATGCATCCATGAAGCTGAGTAAGGCGTGTCCTGCCGTGGCGTCGACCAACTGGTCAATTCTTGGCAAAGGAAAGATATCCTTTGGGCACGCTTTGTTCAGATCGGTGAAATCCACACATGTTCACCATTTGTCGTTGGGTTTTTTTACTAACACCGGAATGGCCAACCATTCCGGGTAAAAGGACTCCTGAATTAGTACCAACTGAGATCCAATCCTTAAAACCTTACTCGGATCTTTTCTGTCGACAGGGATTTCAAGTGTATCTTCTATTGGCCCCATCTTCTCCGTTGGCATTGATATCCGTGGATCCAGGTCGGGCGAATCATAATTTTCATTATTCTGCAGAGAAGGCGCATCCCCTTTAGGAGGAGCATCGACTTCTTTAGAAGGCGCGCCCTGCATCGCAGGGGCATCAACTTTCTTGATATTTTTCGGGGGCAAAGGCGCTCCCTCTGGGAGAGGGGCATCTACCTTATGCTCATCCTGTCCGAGGCTTTGCAAGACGTCAAATCTTCCTTCTAGTCGTTCCCCATTGAAATCAGCTTGGACTATGGTGTTTGAGGATTCCTCTTCTTCCAACATTTCAATTCTGATTGTATCTTCCAAGAACAGCATTGCCGGAGGAAGTTCAGAGGGGCGCTCGTCTTCTTGTTCGACATAATAATGGAACCGGATTTCCTCGATCGGTTGCTCAATGCTCTTTTCTCGATCATCATCTGATGCATCTTCGGTGTGGGAGTCTTTTCTAAAGCCTCTCATAGCTTGCCTGTAGCACTCCTGAGAGTCATACTGAGAGCCCTTTATACTCCCCACACCATTTGGCGTTGGAAACTTGATGGTAAGGTGGTGGATTAAAGTAATAACCCTCATTTCCCGAAGAAAAGGCCGTCCCAACAGCACGTTGTGGGACGACTCCTATTCAGGACCTTGAACTCGAGCATCTTTGTTACGGACAACGGGCTTTCCCCAAAGTACATGGCAACCGAATTGATCCCATAACTCTAACTCCCGCGCCAGAGCTTCAGCTTCAGCTTTACAACGCTGTCTTTCGCGTTCAGCCTTATGTCCTCTCTCTCCTTTCGCATCCTATCATATTTCCTTCGGTGCTCCTCAATTTTGTGAGCATTAGGTTTCACCTTCTTGAGTACAACACTTATCTCATCGTCATAGTTTATGCTTGAAGCTACATAAAGATATTTGGTAGCCTCTTCCTGTTAGGAATTCCTATTTCCCGTCTTTGCGTAAATAGAACCTGAGAATTATCACAGACAATAATATGAACAGATCAATAATAATCAAGACAGATGAACACCAAGATTTATACGTGAAAAACCCCCTTAAGATAAAGAGGTAAAAACCACGGGACCAACTCCGAATGTTTCCACTGTAATGATAATAATGGTTACAATATCTCTCTCAAGTTTACGGAGTAACACTTGAGGTACAACCGAATAGTAATACAAAGATTCTCTATTCCTTCGGTCTTGGACCGGATAACCTGGACAGAATAGTCCCTTCGGTACTAAACCGGATAACTTGGAGAACTCCCCTTGTTGCAGCCGCAACACCTGGACGAACTCCTACCGCTGTAGACCTTGAAGGCTACAGCCCGACCAATACTCACACTAACTCACCCGAAACGAAAGAAGAGAGAAGCACGAGGGCCCCCTATTCTGACATGCCTGAAACTACCGCAAGATAAGTTTCCTACTAGACGGACTATCTAGCAGCTATACACTTAAGAAGTGAGGTTGAGAATAGAGTAAGGTGCATTTTGTGAAGTGGGGGGAGGGTATTCATAGGAAGAGCCAATGGCATGCTTGGGTACTTAATGGGTAAAGTAGGGGTAGATAAATACGAGGAAGGTGGGAGGAAAGTGGGATAGATGAAGTGATATGTTTGGAAAGTTTTATGTGGGGGGACCCACAACTAACACTTCCCACTGGCCAAGTATTGCTCGTGCGATTCCTCGGGATTTGTGGCCTTTTTCAGAATCAGGATTAATCTCTAGAGCAGCATTGGCATCTCGAATAGCAGCATTCGTCTTCTTCATCTCGATGTACACAGTGGCTTTAGTGGCATACATTATAGCTGACGTAGGGTGGAGCGAGATAGTTTGCTTGAGGTGCTCAATTGCCTCCTCAAAGTTACCTTCAGATATCACTCACATAGCCTTCCTCTTAGCCTCTTGAGCCGCATTCCTGTTCTCCTCACTAACCTCACAAACGAATCTCCCATTTTCTGCGTAGGATCATTATCAGGCTCAACAGTTTCTCCTCCAAGCTCAACATCCAATAGAACAATATCCCCCCTTCTTCGTAATCCGCATGAGGCTCCCCAATCTCCTTCACTTCATCCATTTCATCTTCATCACTATCATCCACCTCATACGCCAATTTGTGATCTCCAGATTTGTAAGCAGACTGAGGAAGCTTACAACCAACACTTTCGAGATAATCTCGGAAGAAGGAGATAGAAGGATCGCTGAGAAAAGAGGTATTAGATTTTCACTGTTCGATAAATTGCTTCAATTCTGGCTACCAGGATTTTAGGAGATAGATACAGAAGATGTAAAGTGAGAAACAAGAGTATGTAATATTCTTTATTAGCACATAATGATCGGATATTAATTCATCTCAAATGAAAAACATATTTGTATTTACATCATTTATTTTGTGAAAATCATTATAATAATATTTTTAAAGCATCTTTTTTTAGAAATAAAATAACAATCAAAAAATCGAAAAGCCCAAAATCATATTAGAATTCATATTACAAAAGACGAGTATTGTCTATAAAAATAGTCGTAGCCGGAAATTATACCTAATTTAGCCTGTTGGGACATGACAACATAAATATCATGATAATTTGTGAGTGTTACTACGACGATATAACGAACTGATGACGTACATTATACACAATACTATTGTTTTCACACGGACGATGTGGGTCTTAAATAAAAAATAATCATAAATCACAACCCATTTTTTCCATTTCCAAATATTTATGTACATGATATACTCTTATTTCCAATATTTTTAGAAGAGGTCTTATTAAAGTCATATTTCTAAAAAAAATCTTAAATTTAGATCATATTTTTTTAAAGGACAGAATGACCGGATATAGTTCATGCTAGGAAAATATATTTGTTTTAACAATATTCGTTTTGTGTCACAATTAACATTTGCATCTCTTCCACATGAAATAATTACATATCCACGAGTATGTGAAAATCAATATATTAATATTTTTAAAGCATCTTTTTTAGAATTTAAATTCAAACAAAAAAATTAAATTCATAAAATATGTATTATAGAGTTAATATTACAAAAGAGGAGTACGTGTGTAAAAATAATGATACAATAGCTGGGATTTACGCCCATTTTAGCCCATCCGCGCATGACAATCTAAATATCATTGTAATTTGTGAGTGCTATTACGATAATATATTGAAATAATGTCATATATTATACACAATACTATTGTTTATGCATCAAACGATGTGGGTCTTAATGAATAAATAATGAAAAAATCAAAAACCTATCATTTCCTCTCGTAAATATTTGTGTACATGATATAATCAGGTTTACAACAATTTTACAACAAACCTTGTTAGAATAAAATTTCTAAGAAAAGTTTAAATTTCTTAAATCCATATAATATTCTTTAATAGCACATAATGATATTTGTATTTGCATCATTTATTTTGTGTAACGATTAATGTTCGTGTCTCCGCTAAATGAAATATTAATAATATCCATGAGTACGTGAAAATCGATATAACAATATTTTTAAAGCATCTCTTTTTATAAATAAAAAATAATCAAAAAATCAAAAAACACAAGATATGTATCATGGAGCTAATATTACAAAAGATGAGTATTGTCTATAAGATGATTCTCTTGAATGCTCGTGTATGGAGTTGGTAGAAGTTAATTAGATAATGATTTAGTAGAGAAATCTAGCACTTGTAATATTAGTATTTTAAGTGCCCGTTTGGGAAATCTTAAAATAAGTAACTTATGATTTAAAATAATTAAGTGCGAAATAAGTGATAAGTTGATAAATACTTATAAGTTCTATAAGTGTTTGGATAAATTTACTTATAAGTCAGAAGTTTTTTTACTTAAATAAATTAAAACAAATAATTATTAACTACAATTATCTTAATTCATGAATATTAAATTAGAAAATATTTAAAAATTTATATTTTAAAATCAAAACTTTAGAAAAAAGTGAAAAAATGAAAATAAGTTGGAAAAAAGTACGTCACTGCCAACTTTCAACTTATCAGCTTATAAGTTGTAAATTCAGCTTATAAGTTGTGTCGACAAACACTCGTCGATAAGTTGTTAGGGGCTTATAAGCCATAAATGGCTTATAAGTATGTTGCCAAACAGGCCCTAAGTATCCTTGATGGAAATAAAGTTGATGATAGATAGTGTGCTCTAGTGTGTCTGAATCTTTTTTTTTTGAAAGGGAGTGTCTCTGAATCTTGATGGGCATTAATATTACGGCCTTTCAAAAAAAATTGTGTTCAATTATGGTAATATAATGAACTGATGTCATACATAAACAATTTTATTATTTTCACACCGGACGATGTAGAGAACTTACCCTTTTTAAGAAATTTAATAAATAAAGTATTAATACAGATTTTGGCATAGCTAATAATTTCCTATTTTATTTTTTATTAATTTTAATGTGCTACTGCTAATGTAATCTAAATTACAATTTCCCCAATCAATTGCTCAATTATCATATCGTCGAGGCCCTTGCCCATGGCTTAGATTAATTATCTTACTTTTATAACTTCAAGCTGCATTAAATATAAAAATAAAAACTATATTGTAAATAATGTGTTGTAAATCTCGAATTCCTGAATAATGTATAACTTAATAAATGCATATATAGGGAGAGGAGAGTAGAAATTGAAGAGAGAGTATTGTTGTTCAATATATTTTCAGTGTGTTTGATTTCAGTAACTGAATATCTTTTTTATAATTATAAAAATATAGGATAAAATTACACGTATTACGAAAAGATAAGATAAAATAAAATTACACGTATTACGAAAAGATAAGATAAGATTGCACATGTTTTGATAAGATTGCACATGCTGCGAAAAGATAAGATTGGATTTGCTTACTAAATTTCTTCACTAAAAAGTTTTCTTCACTAAAAAGTTGTGTGAATCTTCTTGAGTAAGTATCGTAAGTAAGTCTTTCTAATATGTGACAATCATTATTATGTCAAACTACGATAAAAGAGTAAATTTAAACATTGTTGGTGACTTACTAAAGCTACTGATATTTTTTTATGTTTCATAGACCTATTGGCGATCCTAAGGACAGATCTTATACATGCAAAATCAGCCAACTCAACATATATGCACACTCATAAAAGAAATAAGAAGAGAAGAGAAAACAAGTGGGAAGGGCAATAAGAAGAGAAAAGAAAACAAGTGGGAAGGGCGTTGTTCATTTATACTTCCATGACATTCTAACATTCAACTGTTACAAACTTACAATAGCATAAAGCACTACGTTAACAATTTGATTACAAGAACATTAGATCATAAATACCTATAGAATATTGACCTTCATTCATGAGTGCATGAGGGAACTTGTCTTTGATGTCACTGTGTCAGTCCACACTTTGATTATCAATTACCAATGCAGTTGAGGCAGTAGTAGAAGTTGCAGAATGTTGCAAATCGGAAAGAGAGAAAGACCTCCAGGGAGAAAATTTCCGTACAGGTGTTGGAGGTGATGCTGGTGATTCATTATTAGGCGATTTTGATCTTCTAACATGCGGGGGCAGAGGTGGCAAACAGGGAATATGTGATACTAAATTTGAACCAACAAATTGACTGTTATTATTGCTCTCCGAGCTACTTGTCATAGCAGACAAAGCTAAAGAACTTCTACTGGAGTTAGCAAGCCTCTTTGACATGCCACTGCTACTGTTTTCTAAAATGCGACTCTTATTCCAATGATTACTATGAGCAAGCATGTTCTTCCGCTTCCTAGTGTAGGCATCTTCCTTTTTTGCAATGTCTTTAACCGATGAACAAGACGATATATCAGCTAGACTTGTGTAAGACTTCGATTTGCCACTATAAAAACTTGATATGCCTCTCCTACAAAAGTATTAAAAAGAAAAACGAAAGTAAGCCATCAATAACAAAATTTCCTTGAAAACAAACACTAATCACCAAAACTACATTACTTTAACTTTCTAGTGAGTAATAAGTACAATTATTCGTGTTCTTAATATGCAATAACACTACTTGTTCTTGTTCATCTGAATACTAACTAAAATTAAAATCGAGTGACACCCTAGTCCACAATTTAATGCACTAAACTGCTTCTAAAAACAAGTTTTTTACAGCAAGGGCAATAAACCATTAACAAGCACACAGATCCAATGTACCGTAAAAATGTATTAGAATCTCATTCTCGTTCCCGTTAAATGTGTTACGTATCCATGATCCAAACAACATCTTAATTCGTAATATCGAAAAAATAGGCAAATGGGGATCAATTCAATAAAGTTGACATTTTTATCAAACAAACCTACCAAAACATCAATTCAAAATCAATTAACTTCAAAAACACAATTAAAACCCTAAAAATATAAACTTATTGATATAAACATAATCACAAAACAATAAAAATGTGAACTTTAAAATATACATACACATATAGATACATACTTTATAGGCAAAACTTCTTCGAGTGAATCCAAGCAATCAAGAGGACCTTTAAAACGACTCTGAACTTCATTATCACCTCTTGATTCATCCTCACCGTCCGATAATGATGATGATCCATTGCTGACGTCACTGTTGTTCCCAATTGAAGACGAGCTAGACGAGTCCGCATCCTCAGATCGGTCAATCGCCGTCCGATCGCCGGTGAAACGGCCGGAATCGGAGGGATTGTAGATCGGTTTGAACGGCATCCGATCAACGAAGCCTGGCCGGTCGATCATGTTGTTGGTTTCGAATGCGATCGACATAGTTGTTGAGTTAGTAAACACTCATATTTTTATAGAGATTAGAGAGAAATGAGAGAGAGAGAGGGAGAGATTGGAATAGAACGAAGAAGACGATGAAATGAATGGCCTTATCCTCATCCATGATAAACTTTATATACTTCATAAACTATATTATCCGTTACATTTTTGTTTTATAAAACTTTTCGTAAAATAAATGAGTCGAATTCGGCTTTGGATTCGGATTCGGATTCCGGAAGATTAACATCATAATTTTTAAAATGAGTTGTTTATGATTTTTTTAATTTTGAATTTAAGTTTATTATATTTTCTTTTTCAATTAAATAAAATTGGAATAAATTTGAGGATGCTATTTTTTGTTCATTTATTGTTTTAATTTGAGTAGTTGGATAAGATCTCAAAACAGGATATACTAGGGGCATAATATAAAATGACGTGACGTAAGATGAATTATATAGGTGTACGAAGAGGATAAAACGCGTCAAGATGCAAAGCTGACGTGGCAAGTCTTAAGCTGTGTTTCCTGTTTTGCTTGTCTACATTGAATCAGTCGTTGATTTCGGGCCCCTGTAAAAACGACAGCGTTTTGAGGAAATGTTGGGAAAGTGGAAGAAACGACGTCGGTTGTTATCAAGTATGGTTTTATTATTTGCAGACATGTTGAGTCAAATAAAAGATGAGGTTGGGGTCAATTGACAAAAAGAGGAAAAATAGAAGTTTTGGTGAAGAAAAATGCTAAAATGAGGAGCACATGGAGGAATTGATGAACCTACTTTTTGGTGATGGTGCACCCAATTTTTGTATTTTTATACCACCATTATACTAGTGGTCCATTGCTGTTGGCCCATTGCTTGAGAGGTAGGAGCCATGGGGTTTAATCTTTAATGGATTTATATTGAATTATTAATGAATTTCTGTCTTTTCCCAAAATTCTTAAATAAGTTTGTAGGGTTTTATAGGGATTTCTATATGAAATTTGTATGTACTACTATATCAAAACAAAAATATATTTTGTTTTTATAGAAACTTTGTTATTTGGTATCTGAATGCATTTTAATTTCATAAATGATATATATATATATATATATATATATATATATATATATGTATTATATTTTTAGTATTATTAATTAGGAGGAAGCATTTCCCGGCTCAGTATCGAGAAACAAACCGATCAAAATTACGATTCCGGTTCACTTCTTAACTAATTCGGGTCCTGTTCAGTTCTTGTTTTTCTAGAAATTTCGGTTCTCAGTTTGGTTCTTAACATACTACAACCGTAAGAACCGAACCGTATATAAATGAATAAATACAAAAAAAATATAAATATATGTATATATATTAGGTATTATGTTTTCTTATTTATAATATTATATTAAATTTTAACAAAAATATGGTTTTTATTGTATTGCTTGTTTTTTTAAATATATATGGAGTTTTGAATATTTTTATAAATATTTTACTTCTTAAATATTAGAAAGTAATCGAATTAAAAACGATTCATCACTAATAAAAATCTTCTTTTACAAAGTTACCCTTAATAAATAATCAAAACTAGTCATAAATAATTATGAAATAATATATCAATTCGATTCGAAACCGAACTGAACCGAAATTTGCAGCTCAGTTCCAGTTCCGGTCAGTTCTTACAAATAAATGGATCCCGTTTGATTCTTGAAATATTCCTATTTTACTTCTCGGTTTTTTCGGTTCCGGTTCGGTCCGGTCCAATTCTGACCGTTGCTCACCCCTACTGTTAATAATATATGGCCAGTACATAAATGGGAATATGGGATCTTTCTCCGGCTCGTAAACTTTACGAGATTATGTTTGAATGTTTGACAAGTTTTTGTCAAAGACCAGCGCAAAGCCTAAAATGGCATAACCAAATAATTGTTTTGCCAATGATGGATTGCGTGCTAAAGGTTGGTGTACAAATTTCATTTAATTAAAAAATGACAATAAAAAGAAGAAACATTTGATCACTACATCTTACTAACAGTATACTTGGAAAAAAAAGCATCGTTCTTGTAATAAGCTGCTATCAGAAAATTCAAACAAGAACAATTCTAGTTGTCTTATCAATTGTTTATAGGCCTAGTGATGAATTGACTGTGGGTTCTAAAATTCTTACTCGCTTAGTGAACCTTGTTCTATGAAAGTACAGAACAATGTCAATGTAAAAAGTGTAAAGTCCGGGTCACTGTCATGGTTTGTCTGACTTAAAATTATTTTAATTAATCTGCTTTAATAAAATAAACAAAATAAGTATCTGCATCATTTTAATCCGACTTTATATATAGTAGATATTTTTTTATGAATTACATAATTATTGACAAACTAAGAAAGAAATAAAGAAAAGGTTTTTACCTGCCCCCATCAAGACTGTTTCTTTTTGACATCAACCTACATCAGACTGTTAGCTCTCCAAATAAGGCAGATGAGAGAAGCAATTAACACCAAAGAAAAAATGATACAGATTATTACCTAACTAATCTTCTGCAAGGGCTAAAAGGGGTTGTATGTAATGTTTCTTATTTATTTATTCATGGCTATTCTAAAATGCTAAAACAATCTGCCCTTCTGTAGGGAACATTACGGAAACAGCTCAACCATGTTCTAATTTCGGCAGCATCAGGATTTTCTGATTTTTTATATATCATCCTGGACATGTTTGCCACGCAATATCATAGCTGTAAGGTTGTAGGGAACATGAATCTGGTGATTGAATATTAAATGAAATTTTCTACACATGAGTCCACTTAAGCTGTACAATGTACTATTTACCATACTATTGTCCCCTCTCTTTAGTATTGATGTTTTTTTTCAATTTCGAATAACTCTAACAATGACAAGAAAATGGGTGAACTTGAAAAGAAACAGAAAACTTTACATGGAACAAACATTTCATAATAATCAACTACATACAAGCTATGTCGGCTCTACAAATTCATCCTTGGTTTTCTTTTTTGTTCTCAATATCTTCTTTTGGAGCTCCATATTGGACATTCGTTCAACCTCCAGTGCTCGCTCAAGCTTTTTCAAGTGTAATAAACGAGTAAAGGATGAGACGATTGGCAGACAGTATCGTATTGAGTAAGAAATAAGGAGAAACATACATACCTTTGCTGCCCTTGCACTCCATTCTGCTAATATGCTTCTCAGCCTCTCATTCTCCTCAACATACTGTTTAAAGAAAACACCAAGAACACATACAGAAACATCAGAGACTACGAGCAGAAATGCAAGAACTCAAAATTTTCCAGCATATTGTCAAATTAATAATTGAAAGTTCAAACATGACTATGATAATTACAACCATACACATACAGATACAATACACATCATGTATACTGCCCATAGATATATTCTATAAAGTGTAAGATTTCGAGTCAGATCGGGTCTGCACTAGCACAACTTAAAACTACTGAAATACTAATCCTTTCCACCAAAAACAATACAACAAACTTTTTCTGGATGACTTAATCTTCAATACAAGATCAACACATCATTAAAACAAAAGAAAACTCTATCTATGAAAACAAAAGAATTACATAATACAACAAATTCATGCTAATCTGAGGTTGTATTTTGTATTGCTTATGAGTTATGATGCAACTTGGCTTTTCTAGACTAGGATAGGGACCAGGTTCACTAGGAAAATTAACACATCGGAACATTATACACCAATAAAAAATATGCCAATCGCGTCCGGATGTAGAAAACCTAACAACAAGAACTAGGAAACAAGAATATGTCAAATTTATGCAGAGGAAATATTAAAATGCAATTGCGGAGATTGATGGGGTCATGAGCTGGGAGTTGCTGCACTTGTCAATGATGAAAATAAAAGCTGCTGCACTAACAAATGATGCATGTGGAGTTGCTAATTTGCATGCAGGGGAAGAACATAGCACTGATATGAGGGGACATGGTCAGTTAAAATGCTTGCTTCATTGCAATCAGTATATAATTAGTCTCCATGTATTTCGATGCACAAACAGCTGTTATGCTTATTCGTAAGGTATATTGTTCAAAGAGTCTTGCAGATATACCAAATAAGGACAGAGTTATAGTGACGTGTATATGAATACTGTTATATTGCATTAGGGTTTTTAAGTCTAAGCCTATTGTATTAACTTAAGTTACGCTAATTTGATACAAGTTCTGCTTATGATTAGGCTAATGGTGGTGTATTCAATATATTTAATGAATTAATAATAATCCATGTATTATAGGTTGACGCCTGACGGGGGTGCATTCAGCTATAGTTTATATTTTTTTCAGGTTGGCCCTTGTGGCAACATTTAAGGCATGCTGAGTGATTGTCACACTACTTGACTGGTTATCTAATTATTGAGGCAGTGATATTTTGGTTCTTTGTGATTGGTGGTGCTACATTGTTTAGCTGGTGCACAATTTGTTAATTGATGTGGTAAACCAGGCCACTTTTCTCTGTTATTTTATGTAATTGACCTCCCTCAACCCCTCACCCCACCCTGAATTTTTTTTTGAATTTTTGACTTTACTTCATTAAAAGAATAACCCCAGCGATGCCCGTTCACCATAAAAAAGGGTCAATCTGAAGGATCCAGTTGTAAATTATTAAGATAATGAGTAAAACTATACAACAGCATAACGCCACAGACCAGCCTCCATATAATAGATCTCAGATCTTTGAGAAACATACCTGGTTGTTGGTCGTGTAAAACCGTTGTATCTCTGAGTCTCTCTCAGCAATTAAAGATCGAGCAAGGGTCAACTCAGATTGTGACTGATTCATCTGAAACATGAGAATACACAAATCAATAACAAATAAAACCTCAGAGGCTCAGACCTACTAATGATAGAATACCCACAGTTATCCACTGCAGGCCTCGCAGAAGTCTTTGCATGTATTCGAGTACAACTTGAGATTTCCAGTCATATGTTTTACATTAATTATTATGTCTACAGTTGCAAAGGTAGAGAGATATCTTTTATCGGTTTCATACAGGTCCGTGCCCAATGCTAAAAAAAATTAGGGTCACTCTAAATACTGGTCTGTAAATTTGCTGGTGCTGTATTGGGACATCAATATGAGAGGACAAGCAGAAATGTCCAGCAACTCAAAATAAAAGATGTTTTAATTGGGTGCGGCATTTATCACGTGTGTCTGAGTGAGGTCCGTAATTTATACTTCATTTACTAAGGTTTATACAGAATCGCCAATGGTTCACTTCTTAAATTGTAAGAATTTTGACTTGGGAGATCCCTTAATCACATGTCTTCTTTAGTTTATTGCCATTCACCACCCACTATTAATCTAATTTGAGCTTTCCTTTTTTCAGGTATACAATCTCTTCATATTTTAATTTGATAACAAAAAAGGTCTCATTGTATTGAAAGTTGACTGGGTGGCTGATGAGCCGAATTTTTTCATTCTTCATGTTTTTTTGAACTTTTATGAAACCTAAATCGCTTGTACCGCATTATACTTTTACTGACTTCTAAATTTCAATTACATTTCAGTGTCGTACAAGAACTGCTGAATTTATTCCACTCTCTAAAATTTCAGCCGTAGCAGACAGAAATAGGTTCCAATTAGTAAACTAATACAAGTATGTGACATCTAAACGGATCATAAATTCTTTACCAAAGCAGCCTTAAAAGCAATACTATGTAAAAAAGATTACAGAAATGTAGAATAGCATTGAATTTGAAAAAGCAAAAACAATTGTCCAGTGTCTTAAAATTGTTTTAAAGAACATCAGGAACAATTTAACAAGTACCAGAAATCAGTAGTATTACCTCAGCTGAAAGTGTTCTGAGTTCTTGATCACGAACTGCTAACAGATGGGCGAGATCAACCTGCATATGGCATAAAGTGGACACACATTTGTAATATATGACACCACTATGGTTCACTTATTAAAATTCTTAAAGGCATTTGATAATAACGAATATTCCACTTTTGAGAGATAAGCAATAGAAAAAGCAGTTTTAATGCAAATTTAACTTAAACAAACAAATGTTTGATCAATCAATAATTCTATCTTAAAATTGAAGCTGCCAGCAAGGCAGCCAAGAATTGTCAGTTACCTGAGGTGTAATCCCGTCACTAGACTTTTCATATTTACTTAAGCATTCTTGCAGTCGTAGAATCTGCAAAAAAAACATAGTAAAATCAGCCAAAAAGATATGCATAAGGTAATTTTAAGATGCACTCAATAATTTTGTGATGGAGCTTCACCAAGTTCAAAAAGATACTACACTAGTATATATATATATGGTTAGAATTAAATTAGAACTTTATTCTAAGTAAGAACTTACAAGAATATCAACCTTAGATCCGCTAATATCTATTCGTTCTGCTATAGTGTGTAATGTGGTTAGTTCTGCTGTTGAGATCATATTTATTTGTTCTGCTACAGTGTACAATGTAGTTATTTCTGCTGTTGGGCATTTATTCGTTCTGCTACAGTGAATAATGTGGTTAGTTCCGCTGCTGGACATGATGCTTTTTTCTGTGTTGTTAAAAATGGTACTTCTGCAACAAAATGTGTTTTTTTAAATACTTAATATTTTGAAAAAATAAACTGAGTTCTTTAACACAATTTGTTTTTCACTCTTATAAAACATAAAAAAACAATAATATATAAGAAAAATATAATAATAAATTATAATATAATGTTTTATTGTTTTTTAAAGAAACAAGTTATCATGTTCTGCAGAAGACTTTATAAATCAGTTCTAAGGTTCTAACACCAATGTGGATTTGAGCGGAACCTAAACCTGTATAGAGTATCTAATAAATTATATAAAATAACAACACAATGTATCAATTTAATCTAATCTACGTCCTAATAATGTAATATTTATAGGAATGCTAATTGACCAGATAAATGAGCACCACTAAAATCACACTATTATACCTCCTCACTAAGAAAGTGAATGTTTTCTCGCTGATACTGCAACAGAGCCATCTGCTGATCAGACAGTCGGCTGCCATCCTGATACCTGTAACAAAGATCAGTCCTTAGTCGCTATTTACATACATTTTGAAGCAGTGGCATGTATCAAATTATTTACTTAGTTATCCTTTACTAATAGTGATATACGTACTTTTTTGGTTCAAATACTACCAACATCAAAAAATGAGCAAAGCATCTAATTTAAATCAAAGAGTAACAAAAAATAACATATAAATTGTTCGGCAAGGTATATTAAGTTAATATCTCTGAAGTAAACTAAAATTTGCTTATATTGGTTACAACAAGTCAACAGCTACTAACATGGACAAAAACATTTTAACCTGATAAAAGAAGAACATCCATTAGCAAAAAGTTACATTCTCAAGGAACAGATAACAATCGTAACATTTTCAGAGTTGTGAGGAAGAAAAAAAACGTGTTAATGGAAAGAATTTTGGAAATTTGAGAAGGAATATATAAGAGCTATAAATTTTTCTACTATCTTTTTCCACAGATTCGAAAATTACAGTTATGATCAGATCTCTTATAATTGATAATTCTTATCCGTGATTCTATTAATTTTGTGTATCTTTGATATGAGTAAAACAATGTTGTGACCGCTTAAATTGAGACAAAACAACCATGAATGAGATCTGATTTATGAAAATGCTGATCTCAACCAGCTCATAGGATCAAAAAAAAGAGGAAAAGATAAATAGGACAACTGACAAACTTTCATTACAAACATAAAAGAAACTTAAAAACATAATTGCACAGATATATCACAAACCTTAATCCTTCCAAAGAGCTAGATGGTTGGAGTGGAGAATACAATGACTTCAACACATCTGGCTGAGAGTCCAATGAATTGTACTGGTGGACATAACCTACAAAGAAACCCCCACTAAATTTAGATAGCAAGAAATTATATTGAGTACTGTAACAAGTAAAAAGTCAAAAAAAATCGGGAAATGGTCAACGAATCCAAGTGTCACATGCTTCAGGGGCCATTGACCATGACTCCGTAAGAGGGTAACAACTTAATACTACACAACTAAAACTTGTTCCAACTCGCAGTATCATGGATAACCAACATAAGATGCCTCGTCAGATGTCAATACAATCAGTATGTGATATAATATGATATCAGAAGCAATTCGGGATGGATATTAGCTGACCTTTTAAAGATGAAAGAAAAGATTGAGAGACTATCAATTCACAAGAAGATTAGACATATTATTTTGTTTTAATATTAAAAATTCCATTCCCAGAAATGACTAAGGACGCTATCGTAACAAAAAGGATCAGCCATTAAGTATTTACCACAACTCCAAAATTCTCTTCAATCATAATTCCTAAAAGATTTACAAAGCACCTATAACTTTACCAGGATCAAACCTGCAACATAGTTACATAAGAATTCAAGTGTCACAGTCACAGGATTAATTCTGCTTCACTTTCTTTCTGTTCAGTCATGTTAACTTCACTCCCTAATCTGTCAAGAGGTTTTTACTTTAATTGAAAAACTTATCAACCACGTCTCTATATACCTATTAGAGCACTTGACAAATATACTAAATACATTTTTAAAATAACACATAACTAGATAAGAATATCACAGGACAAAATGCAGATGTGGTACATTTCTCCAAGGTAGGTAAGCACACACTCACCAATGTATAAACTCATGAAAAAGCCAGCAAAAATTACTTCAACAAGCATAATGATCCTGCAAAGTTGAGGTTATAGCAAGTTCAAATAATGTAGAAGTAAATGATTAATCAGTGTAGACAAATGAAGAATACAAAGCAGCTGCTTAATGACATTAATAACAGATAAAAAACACATACAATAGAAAGATGAGCTGAAATTGGTCAATGCAGCAATGCCAGGACAAACAAGGTAAGTAGGTAACAAAGATATTGTGGAACTCTTTATGCTCTGGAAAAAAATTTATATCTATTTTTCATAACCCAAATTTCTAGAGCAATTTTAAACACAATAGTTAAGTCTCGGCTCTTAATAGTCTTAAAGACAGGTCTTTGCATTAAATTTTCAGATAATCAGCCATGACCTTAGTGAAATTGTAATCCGCAGGCGCCATGATTACAATTTCTTTAATATCTACTCATGCAAGCTGGGTGACTGGGTCCCTGGGTGGAGTCGTCAAAGCATTTCATATAGTAGTTAGGTTCCTAGATGAACCTTTGTCTAAATAGTCTAGTATTGGGGAACACTGATTATTCTACTGATCATAGCCAGTGTGCCATTTATATACTAAGTATCGCAAGAATCCAATGCAACTGCAGCTAAAAGAGCAATCTGCATGAATCAAGAGTCTATTATGCAGGCAGACAGCAGCAGCAGCAACCATTTACAAACTGTGTTTATCCTGCTTCTAGTACATTTCATGTGAAACAATAACAGAATTTTAAAACATATATTTTTAAAGAATAGAAAGTAATCAACAGTTTTCAAATTTTGTAACAGCATAATAATTGGGCAAAGCTCTGCAAAATTTAACACTAAAAAAATACATTTGCTGCATTTATATATAAATATCTACTATATGCTTCACTATTCACCAATACATGAGCTATTGGAATTACTCACTATTACATAGCCAAAGAAATTATTTACTGCATTAATTCACGTAAGATTGGGTGGTGAAGAATACAAGACTGAAAATCACCCAGACCAAAAAAAACATCCAAGTGGATCAAATCCGATCATTTAGACTCTGCACAGCCATTTAATTAAAAATAATAAAAATAAAAATTATATGCACGGCATTACCTCAGCAATGTGGACATGGACAAAATGCCAATGTATGGTTTCCAAACCAAAACAAGTAGCATTGCAGCAGTTCCTGGGAAAAAAGCCAAATTAATGAAATTATTATTATTATTTTGAAAAAATGATAGTGTTATTATGACGAACAAAACAGTACATAGCTGTAATATAAGGATTATAAACAACAGAAAAAGATGCATATAAAAAAGGACAACAAAATAAACTAAGATTTTGTCAAGTAATAACAGCTGGTGAAAATTTGAGGTGACAAGCAGAGAAATTTCAAATGCTGCTAAGCAAATATCCGGGAAATTGATGTTGGTGATGAGTGATTTAACATATATGTGTGTGTGTGTGTTGCATGTGGTATTTTTAGACGAGGGGTTTTAAACTTTAATTAAAAAAGGTGGAAAAGATAATGTGTTTTTGCTAAAAAAAAGGTACTTAATTGATTAATATCCATGTTTCAAAAAGGTACTTAATTGATATAGTATCTACAGGAAATTGATGTTGGTGATGAGTGATTTAGCATTTATATATGTGTGTTTGTGTGTGTGTGTGTTTGTTGCATGTGGTATTTTTAGATGAGGGGTTTTAGACTTTAATTAAAAAAAAGTGGAAAAAATAATGTGTTTTTGCTAAAAAAAAGGTACTTAATTGATTAGCTATGAATTATTATTATTACTGATATCATTATTTTATTTAGTATTTATTTAATTAAATAGATTGACAGATTAAAACCAAACCAACAAACTTTTAATGTTTCGCCTTTAATCCTGACAAAAAAAAAATGTTTTGCCTTTAGTAGTATAGACATGTCTTAATTAACAACTCATAAGGGTGCAATGAAAGAACAAAATTTCCAATACCATATGCTGTAGATGCAAATGGTAGGCGAACTATATGCTTCAACTTCTGGCTGAATATATAGTAACCCTACAAACCATAGCAGGTGTCAGGAGTCTAAAAATCAATAAAAAAAATGAGGGGAAAAATTTTGAGATACTGTAACAGAAGTTGCAAGAAATTATGACCATTTATTGGTTTAGGCAATTAATAACTTTGTATAAATTTACTTTTCTTTCCTTCAAATTTATCTGTGTGACTGACTTGTTGGTTGACCATACCCCATTATGGGGTACAGACTACAGAATCAGGGTCCACTGCGATCTCTCATGCGGAGATTAAAACACTCAAGCTGGTTATTTACAGCCCCTGCTGCATTGTTGTACAATATTAGCAAGGAAGTATTGTGCCATTCACTACAGGGATGGTTTGTCAAAAGAGAGAAGTAGATATTTTAGTTTTTTATCTCTCCCGTCACAAAGTTGCATAATATTGAGTTTGCACAGTGTATACAATTCATTTTTTAATAATAATGGGTGGATTTCAGATTGGTTTGAATGTCATGTTGCTTCAGTCAGTAATTAAAATATTATATTGCTTCAGTATAGCCTTGAAACACAACTACATTATTTTTACTTTTCTGGCGTGCCTCATGCACCTATTTTTAGATGCACATGCACAAACTTGTAAGAATGATAATTTTATACACAATGCTTGTGACATCCTGTTGTGTACTTGGTGAGTCATGAAAGTCAAACCAAACATGTTACGGTTCAAAGGCAAGCAACAAAATAAGCCAAGAAATCTCAGATTCTAACATCTTGAATCTCGGTTTATCTTAATTTTTTTCAACTTCATAGAGGAGTAAGCCAGACTATCTACCATCCTCTACTGACACCAGAAAAATGCTTATTAGTATTACAAAGAAATTCATTGTCTACTAAACGTACTGCAACTCTTATACATAATAGGATCAGAATACAGCTATGTGAATACTTAGTTAAAAATAAGAAGAAATTAAGTAACAACTAATAAAAGTTTAAATGATAACCTGTAATCTTATCTTTTGGACTTGATAAACCATATATTGCTGAAAGATCCCTGAAAAGGGGGTTAAACCAGTAATTAGTAAATCAGAATGACCAAATAGCAACATATCAGTTCAAACTTGAGGGAAAGTGATGAGTATAAGATGTAAATGGTTGAGCTTTCATGCACATCAACAATCGGTCAAATAGAAAGTGTAGGGGAATGTTGCAGAAATTAAGCATAAGATGACTTTTACTTCTACATATATAACATCAAAAATTAACAGTTGTCTTCGCAAACTCTATTCACAGTAGTCTTAGTGGAACATTTTCGTGACATTGACACGGGCATTATAAGGTTAATCTAAATTCATTGTTCATCTTTCTTTAACAGAATTAACGAAAAAATGTTTGGGATTTTTGCCCTACATGCTGCAACTTTGGTGCAGAGATTTCAACTAATTTCCAAGAAAAGTGGCAACAGAACATTACAAACTAGGATTTTTCACACACACACACACATATATATAATCAAAGTTCTGCAGACCAAAAGTCATTTTCCTTCTAAGTTGTACATTCTGCAAGATATTGTACTCTTTCTACACAACCATGCAAACAAACATTAACCAAGAACTGTTAAAAACCAAGTTTATAGTCTTGGTAGAATTTAAACACTATTTCAAAAAAACGTATTAGCCCTGGTTAGAATTTTTGTACATGTTCAGTCCAGGACTGTTTAAAATCCTGAATCCACCCTGATTCATAATGATTTTCTAAAGGTTCTAAAGGTTTTTACTATGTTTTTACTTTGATCACCTTAGCATAGTAGTCCAGGACACTACTATGTTTTAAAGGTGATCAAAGTTTATTGTGTCTCAGAAAAGGTTCTAAAGATGATCAAAGTAAAAACACAATAAATCTGGTCCACAGGGACAATACCATGTAATCTAATTATTTAAATATTTAAGGGCACACTATATAATGATAAAATTAACACATAGTCTATATGTGGTGATTAAATTAATGCCTGGATACACAACACATGCTACAATAATATACGCCTCGGTCATTAACTTAAAAACAGATACGGGAATCAGAATTTTTATTACGGAATAGAATTGACATATGCAGAAATAACAAAGTCAAAATAAATTAAAACATGTAGAAGATGGATGAGTTGGAAGAAAACCTGTGATGAATAAAAGTGCAACACTGCTACTGCATAGCAACGGTGATTCAAATTCTTTTATATGGTGAAATATCCATGGTCCCCCCACAGCCAAAGCAGCATAACCTACCTAGAATTGAAAGAAACAATTTTGTGCACAAGCAAAAAGAAGTTCAATATTTACACAGATTTAAATATATCTTGAGCAATGCGTCATGGAGGTGAATTTAAATACAAATATGGAAAATCATTGTACTTGCCAGTACAAGACAGTAGAAAACACTTCCGACAATGTTTGTAGGCTTGCGATGACCAAATAAAGGAGCTTCATGCAGTATATCAAGAAACCTGAAGATGCATTTCACACCAGCATTAGAGGTCTAGACCATGATTGAGGAGACAAAAACATAGATGTGATTAGTCAGTAATGCTAAGGTGAAGAGAGCATAATGAGTAGATGAATATCTTTTAGTAAGGAAAGTTCTGCCAAGGCTAGAATCTCAAAGAGAAGATTCACTTTCCAGAAATCGGAATTGCTTGTTGCGGCACCCACATCTCACTTCAGATTTAAGTAAGCTGCTACATACATATATTTTGTTACATGTATGTATATCAATATTCAACTCTATTACCATGTATATGAAATAACTTTACCCCTAAACAAATGTTGAAGTTCATGTCATAAAAAAATTGCATCATATCTTACTTCCAAAAGCTAACATTTGGTGGAAACTGGTAGGCACAAAAGGTATGGACATTATTACATTTTAACTATAACTGTCAGAGGTGACTTGTGAGTACACGAGAAGTGCTGGTAAAGTATTTTCCCCCAATGCTCTTGCCTACAAGTAACTTATTAAATGTAGCCCAACTATTGTGATAAACTTTAAGTGTGGCGAATGTGATACTTCTTTTGCATCCAAACATTTCAGTTGGATTTTTAATGTAAAAAAATGGTTCACGTTTACTATAATGTGTGTCTACTAAAGACAAATTATTAATTGGGTATGCGTAAGCTAGGATAACACAAGCTGCTTGAAGAACAGGTCTTTGAACAATGCAATCAGCCTTACTAACATGATTTTCAGACTGATTACAGAAGTTTCTTGAAAACCCAACTAAAAAAATAAGTTATAAGATGCAGAAAGTGCCACTTCTCGCAGAACAATAGACATATTTCATGTATATTGTTTAGAAATATACAGCAACATATAACAACTACGATTGACCCTAACTAGCTAATAATATTAATTATGTCATCATGATCTAATTATGTCGACGCCTTTAAGCTTGGAGTTCCAAACGAAATTGGGAATAGTTACAGTGCTAGAGTATACATTTACAAGTTTGACACTCAAGCAAAGTATTCAAATGGCAATCCATCTCCCCTGGCAGCCTAACTGGCCTAAAATACATCAGAAACTATCCTCTACAACATACAAAATACATAATATACTTCTTAAGAAATGTCATTTGAAAAATCATAAGTGTATCATAATGCTTTGAATACTTCACGAAATAATATATTCAATATGATCATGCTTCGCATAGGCATCAGCAGGCAGCAGCGTCGACCACTAATAATATCCGTAACCAGTAACACTTGTAGATGCTATATACTACATTTTTCATCCTACACCGCCAAAACTTACATAAATACATAAAAAGCAAACAACATAGTGTTTGCCTTCCAAATGTACTGATTCAATCCAAATATCGCAAGTTCCGTGATGAGCAGTATTATAACAAACTATCTATTATTCAATTTTAATACTTCAGTTCAATAATCTCTTGCAATTCAAATCAAATCGCCGAAGCTACTACTCTCTCATACACAACTACTCTCTGGACTTAATTGCACCAAATTCGGTAAATCAATTGAGATATTTAAAGCCAAAAACAGCAAGCTAACTGAGCTAATCCTCGAAAAACGCAAAGAAATGATATCTAAAAAACACTTCCACCTTATGCACTATACATAACCATTGATACAATTACATATACATTCTAAAACTGAAAGGGGGAGAGAGAGAGAGAGAGAGAGAGAGAGAGAGAGAGAGGAGAGAGAGAGAGAGAGATAGAGAGAGAGAGGGAGAGGGAGAGGGAGCGGGAGCGGAGAGAGAGAGAGAGAGAGAGGAGATAGGGAGAGGGAGGGAGGGAGAGAGGAGATAGGGAGAGGGAGGGAGGGAGGGAGAGAGAGGTATTACAGATCGTTTTCTTCAGGCGAAATAGAGGAGGAAGAAGCGTGTCTATCAGACGACATCGTATTGAATATGTACACACACGGTGTGTGTTAATATATAGGGGTTTAGGTTCTCCAAGTTGAAATGTTTTCAGTTTGAGATCATCTCTTTAGCACAATACAGATTAATTTCAGCAGATTGCTAAGTTGAAACACTCTAATAGTCACTCGTACTCTAGACTGTGTGTATGTATATATGGGATTCTGTATGTATAAGTAAGGATTATACAAGCCAGCTTAAGATCAACTAATGAAACTCAGGACATGTCCTCACCTTTTGTTTGTTTGGTTTGGACTCTCGAGAACATGGAGTAAAAATTAGAAAATTACAACATATATTTAATTTAAATTGAAGTAAATTACAACATCTCGCATGAAAATATTTTCATTTTGCAAATTAGCGGTGGGGAAAATAATTAGTCGGGAAAGTAATTAGTGCCCGTTTGATAAATTTTAGTAAAAATATAAAAATTTGAAATAATAATTCAAATAATGTTATTTGAAATGAACTATTATTTAGTAGTAATTGATAATTAGCCGTTTTAAATAATTTTTCAGATAAGTTCATTAGTATTGAAAAACCTACTTTGAGGAGTTTTTTTATTAAAATATTGTTATTGAACTGACTTCGACAATTAGCAGAGGGTTAGTGAATTGAATTAGATTTTAAGTTCTTTGGTCGGTATTAGAAAGTTATTTACCAAGTAATTTGCATTTTTTATGATATTGTAATTTGACCAAATGAACTATCGTTTAGTGGTGATTGATAATTAGCCGATTTAAATAATTTTTCAAATAAGTTCATTAGTATTGAAAAACCTACTTTGAGGAGTGTTCCAATTAAAAGATTGTTATTGAACGACTTGACAATTAACAAAAGGTTGGTGAATTGAATTAGATTTTAAGTTTTTTAATCGGTATTAAGAAGTTATTTACCAAGTAACTTGCATTTTTTATGATATTATAATATGTAGGAAGCTGAAAATATTATTTGATTGTTATGTGGGTAAATATTGAACATAGGAATTATAAGTTACCAATGGAGATTGTGGGTGAGCAAACTTCTAATATTTAATAGGAATTCAAACTTTTAAGAAATTTTATTTCCCTAATTTTGTTAACCAAATAATTTTATCAGATGATACTTTCTCGGTAATTCAAGTTCCTCATATTTAAATATCAACCAAAGGACCTCTAATACATGTGAAGTTATGCAAACCTTGTATATCTCGAAAGCTATCAGGTAACCTTGTATATCACAAACCTCTTTCTATTTGCATTAAATTTATCAGGTAACTATGAGTTTCATCGTCATCTTGAAAGCTGATCATCAACATTATCAATGTTGACGGAGGAATTTGGGAACAACAAAACTTGAGGTTAGTAGCCGAAAACAAGATCTGTGATGGCAGTTCTTCGTCGGAAACGTAAACAGTAACCGATGAATCCGATGAACAGTATTCGTCGAAAAAGATGAACAGTGTTTGGTGGTGATGATTATTGGGGGTTGAGATTGCTTAGAGTTAGTGGTGGCTCATTTGCGCTTTCGCTTCTGACCCCTTACAATTTGCCTACATATCCCTATTTATAGGGAATCAAGCCCACGTAGTTCTTGGGGAACAAGAAACCTAATGGGCTTAGATTTCTTATCCCGAGGCCCAGTAGGAAACCCGCTGGAAACCGTCTTCTACTAGCTTTAGGAATGTCCGCCGATGAGGCCCAACCACAAAGGCCCAAGGCCCGTCCGCGGCTTCGAGACTTCACAGATAAGGCATCTCCCTGACCAAGGATAACCCTCCGCTACCAGCTGTTTCTCTAGTCCGCGGACGCAGGTATAGCCGTGGTTCACCCCAAATGTTGGACGCATCCTTGTTCCCCGATAAGGAGCCCCTACCAGATTGCAGGACAAGTGATCCCAAGTTTTTGGGTGCAAAGTGCAGGATACTCCAAAGTCTCCCAACGAGGACACCGTTGACTATAGAGACATAGCTCCCAAAGCACACACCAGATTTCACCCCACATCCCCAATGAGGACACCCATTGACTACAGGAGGAGACCTTCAGTCCAGGCATACCCCTGGAGGTCTCTGACCACGGACACCGCATTTCCTGTAGATATGCTACAGGAAGGAGTTCTTCAATAGAGTAACTGCATCAAATAGGTTAGTAATAACATTCTCCATCTTCCTTGAATCTTCCAGAGAGTCCATCCAAGTAGCATATCAAAGTTGCATTTATATGTCAAGTAGAAGTTAAGGGCGCACCCTTATATTCCTGTATGTTGGCGCCGCCCTGTGTCATCAGCCTTTGATCTCTTCCTATATCATTCTACATCATAGGGCGCGCCCTAAATTATTCATCGTTAAGGCTTGCTCTAACTCTGTCCAAGCCAAGGTGTGAGTCTGTCAAAGCAATCCGTCCAAGGAGCCTTTCTTACTTAGGGCGCGCCCTAAAGCTCTCCGTAAGACATATTCCAATCAAGGAATTCCTCTCCCCTTTTTCAGTCATTGGACGCGCCTCCTTATTACGTTTGAGAGCGCGCCTTTGGGGATAATAACCACAACCGTTAATCAGCTACTCAATCAATGGGGCGCATCCCTAGGGCGCGCCTTTTTTTATGGAAAGTTAATCTTACCTTTTCCTATATTTTAGGCGTTTCTCCTTCAATTTTGCCTATTTTATCAATCTCATTCTGAATATTATTTATACCAATTTTTGGGCATAACAATCAATTACACAGTTTTTTTGCAAAATGCACAAACACAATCAATACAAATACCATCACGTTCGGAGATTCATAAAGGATAGTGTACATTTGTATGCAGTTTATTTGCAAAATGCACAACCAATACAAATACCATCACTTTCCGAGATTCATAAAGTGCAGTGTACATTTGTATGCATTAAAATCCTAATTTACAATAATTTATGTGTCTATAATTTTTATTTTGTACATCGAAGCCTGAAATCAGCTTAAATGGTAAATACAATACACCCCCATTTATCTTGTATGCTAGATGACCAACAGCTGCATCCGAGACTGAAACACGATAAGTTTAGACCACAAACTTCACCGTATTTTCAAGAACCTTTAGGCACCAATAATAGGGTAAGATGCGCATGTTGCTACACCTGCAAAGCCAAATCAATTGCAAATTGCATTCATTATAATCCTATCTATATAATTTGAAGAATCAGATGTAGCCAAATTAAATAAACTGGAGAATGCCTTTCGATGTAAATGTTCAAATTTCTTTATTTATACCGGAAAGCTATTGCAAGTCCTAGAACCAGGCACTTACCACACATGTTCTTCCCTAGCTCCATCTTGAAGTAACCATCAAGTCCCCAGTCTGCTCCCCACGAATTCTTAATGAGCCAATACGGCATACCATTTTCAACTCCGTAGCCGACTGCAAGAACAGCATGATTCACGTCCTGCATGAGATGACCAAAGTGTTAACACAGACTTTAATTACAAGGAGTTTCAGAGCGGTGTCAAAGGTGCTCCTAGAGAGTTTGGGTTAGGCCCTCTTGTTCATTCTTTTCTTTTTCTGATATATATGAAGGTTAGCAACAACAAAAAACAAACAAACTACCAAATGAAAAATTTAGAGATGAAAAATTGCCTAATTAGTTGCCGCCTTTTATTCAAACATATATTATACACATCTAAAGACAGGCTGATAGGTACAGTTTAGGTGACATTATGCATCAAGTAATCTGTACCCTGGGTACATGATCCAATGTATCCGGCCAAAACACAAAGAAAGATAAAACTGAGGATAATCAATTGGTAAAAGGTGCAGTTTCTTTATTTGGAAATATGTATAATCCGATCATTTGATTGCTTTTAGTACTCTTTTTCTGCCAATGTATGAAATTAAAAACGCAACAATATTAGATTACATTGATTCAGCGGATTCTATGTCCTGTCCTCTTTGCACAGTGTCTAGGCACTAAAGAAAGGAGCTCAAGCTTTCAGAACTTTCATGCGTTTGTAATATGTCCTAAAACGGATTTAGCAACTACAAGCTTCTACTTCAGAAGATTAAAAACAATATTACTCAACGACGTGCAATATTACTTACCATGGGAGTGCTGCCACACGAGTCACTGGTAAAAACTCCTCCTTCGTATAATCGGAATTTCTGGATCACCTGAAATGCCACACTAACTGGACGGACAATTCCTACGGCATGCTTTAATTCATCTTCAGCACCCTGTATAAGTTGGAGTAGAAAACTACAAGTTAATAGTTAATTCTTTTTTTGGCTAACAAATTACAAGTTAACTTTTCAAATATGAATGGTATTAGTTCATCATCTGTCAGAACATTGTGATTTCAACATCTAATGTTCAACTTGATGTGATCCATAGAAAAAAAGGTTGCAGAATAATGCACTATAGTCATAATATATATAATCCGATTACTTCAGGAACGAGAAATTACTTTAAGTAAAGAGGTCGCTGGGTAAATTCCCTAATTTTCTTTTGCACACAATATAAAATTAAACCAATTTATCACTGGTAAAAAAGAAAATGCTAAATTCGTACCAGTGTAATGTTGACAGAGTTGAGAACTTGGACTCCGACATTTTCTGATGAGAATTTACACTTTCCATCTTTACCGGTGTATGGATATGCTTCCTCAGTTTCAAGTCCACCAGTATATTTTATGTACTCGAAGGCTTGGGATGGAAGCCCTCCATTGCAGCCATAATTATTAAATGCCTGGGCACAGTCTACAAGCTGCTGCTCAGACAGAGAAATTCCTTTCCCAAAAGCCTGGGCATAGGCAGCCTCCAGTGCTCCAGTTGTGCTGCAAAAAAAGATGCAAGATTTTCTGTGCTCAGCCAACATATTTACCACAAACTAATCTTGAAAATATTGAACTAAAAAATGCCTGAATGTCCAGCAAGATCCACAGCCTCCTTGATTCTTCACGGGGCTGACAATGCCTTCTTCCCGCCAATCTTTCTATAAAGTTATGTAAACACCAACATAAGATGTTTGTAGCATTAGCAATAATCATTTAAATTTATAAATAGTTTTCCAATTTTTAAAGTATCTGAGGATGAATACAGGTCTCAAAAATATTTCACATAATAGATTTACAGACAAACAACATAGGCCAAACATGAAGGATTATCTACATCTACAGTAACTGGTTTAAATTTTCACAACATATCGTGAAGGTAGATGCTGGTAATCAGTGTCATTGCTTCAAAACTCAGTTAAAATTTTATCTGAGATTTGTAGTACAGGACTGCAGTGTATAATACTAATATGAAGAGGTGGATGTGCTCATTAAAATTTTACATCATTTTATACTATATAAAATATACTGTCACCGATATATTCCTATGTAAAATGTAATCTGGTAGAACTACCTTTTTAGGGAGAACAACTTCAGTGAGCTTGTGACTGCCCTTCAAGGTTGCAGAGCAGTTTTGAGCAGCTCCTAACTTCTCTCTACTAAATTCTTCCCATGTCATATCAGCAAAACCTGATACGAGAACAGATACAGCAGCCAAAATAAGAATTATAGACTTCATATAGTCTCCAATCTAATACTCATGTTCAGTAAATAAACAAAGTTCCCTTTTCATTTCTAAGTAGAATATCAATTTCCAAAAGTATAGCATCCACTTCAAGTAAATTAGTTCTAGCTCTATTAAAAAATATGTCAAGTTAGCTATTGCCCTTCATGAGTCCTCATTTTTAAGTAACCGTTCCATCTACTACCTTAACGTATAAGCCGAAAAACCCAACATGATTTTATATTTTTCAACGCTCATCGTTATATATGAATCGGATCAAATAGAACATTATATTTGATTTTCTATGATACAATTTTGAAAAATTTAATGCAGTAAAAATAAGGCCGATCAAAAAGTCAAAATAAGCACAACACATGTAACACAACGCATGTACTGAACTGAGCTACTAAGACAGTTGACTTACGGTTAACACCGAGAGTATAAGGCAACTTCTCCTTATTATGAGATCTGATCATCTTCAAACTCTCCGAGAATATCGAAAACCTCCTCTTCATCTCGTCCGTTGTCTCGTACCTCTTTCCATACCTGCAAAATCACTAAATTAACTCGAAATAGAAGAATTTAATTAAATTATCGAGATAATTATTCATCAAAACTAAAATAAATAAGTCTGTCTCTATTATGTTGGAACCAAAATAATATCCGATGAACAGAATTTATTAACTTACTAATTTTACTAGTATTATGTTGGAACCGAATAAATATCCTATCAACAGAATTTATTGACTTACTAATTTTTCTAGTATTATGTTGGAACCCAATACATATCCGATCAACAGAGTTTATTGGCTTATTAATTTTCGTTTATTATGTTGGAACCGGAAAAATATATACGATCGCGATGATCGGAGAAGAACTGACCGATGAGCGAAGCGAGCAAAGCGAAGAGCATGACAAGTGTTACCAACGACTTTCAGAACTGAAGTTTCGAAGTCACGTAAACCTTCGGAGACGACTTGTCGGATCGGATTATCATCGGAGAAAGTAGAGTGAGCTGCAGCTCCGGCGACAATGGCGATGATGAGTGTGAGCAGGAGTGATGATGTGTGTTGTTTAAGAGCCATTAGAGTGTCTCAGTTTCTCTCTCTAAGTTGCTCAGGGTCAGCTAGAGTTTCTCTCTCTAGAAATATTGAAAAAATTTGGTGGGCTTTGAAGATGAGATTGGATTGGGTTATATTGAAGATTCTGTATGGCAGTAGCGTATTAATGTGGGCCACGTGTGTTTTGATATTTTTAGAAATCGAATTCTACGATGTATAGGTCTCGTAATCGCTACGTAATCTCGTTACATTTAGGGTCTCGCTCGTTTTGATGTAACGAATAATTTAAGGGTTGATATAATAAAAAAAAATTACAAATAGTTTATGTCAATTATTTTCAAAATTCTAGCTTTATGGGTGATTTGTGATGATATTGCATAAACTATATGAGTCAGCTTGTATAAGAAAGTATGTACAGAAGGTAAGTTGGATGCATCATCAAACCACTTGACGCAAAAGAGTTGTTAGAAGGATGTGGGGAACTTGAGATGAATTATAATAAACAAAACATTAAAATCTATTTATCTACATTATCTATCTATATTATTATATTATAATAAACAAAACATTAAAATTATGGTAGTGGGTCGTTCGTTCGGTACTTGTTGAAATTATTTAATTACCCTTAACTAATTATTTTAATTCTAATTAGTCAGTTGGTGGATCGGTCAATTTCAATTCTAATTGATATTATGCTCAACATCCTCTAACAATATAAATTCTATTTTATATCGAACTCTATATCATTATTAATTAATATTAAAGTTAACTTCTTACGCAAGTTTTAAATTATAATCCATATTTAATTCTATATTATTTTAATTAATATTTCAGGCAAAAATTAATTTAAGCAAACTAAATATAATTATCGGGTTAAGTAATTGCGATATGGCTTTTTGGGACTTTTCGCGATGCCGGTATGACAATTGGTTATGGAACACGAAGACATACCGCAGGCACTTAGTTGTTGACTTCAATATCTATTACAAATTAGAATTGATCGACCCAATAATTATAATTGAAATAATTAAATAAGAGTAATTAAATAATTTTATCAAGTACCCATCGACCGATTACCACACTTTCAATATTTCGTCTATTATAATATAATATAGATTTTTACACACATAAAAATGATAAATAAAACTCTATCGTTCAATTAGTACTATTGTCTTTTTGCAAATAGTTTTTATAGTTTATTAATTAAGTAATAATCTCTCCAAAATAATATTTTTATTAAGGTTTTAACATAATGGAGATATTATATTTTTACTCTCAAAAAATTATAAAATCACTATAATAATATTATTTTCCCCCGGTATCAAGACTATTATCCTAAATAGGTTTAACTATTCTAAAAAATTATGAACATGTACGTGTACTAAATAATTATCATGAAGTCATATCATTTAAAAAAAGTAAACATAAAAAATTTTAATGAACAAATTTAAGAATTCAATTTTAATTTTTTTTTTTAAAAAATATAATATTAAAAAAGATTTGTTCATCCGTGCATCGCACGGGTTTTAAGCTAGTTATATTAAATATGAAACAATAAAAATTTGGCTGGTAGTCGGTTTAGTTATCGTAATTATAATAATATTTAAATAAAACATTCTTCAAAATAGATTAATATTCACATTAGAATTATATAAATACAAATAGAATTATAATATGTCAAATGATCTTGGTTTAAACAAAATAATATATAATATTCATCTGAATCAGGCTAAACAAAATTATACTATTAATCCAATCTTAAATAAAAAAAACTACATACACTTAGTTGAATTTGAAGCCTCGTACTAAAATAAAATAATAAAGACTAATAAAAATTTGAAAGAAAATTCATTTGATCGATATAATATGTAATCAGGCTAAAACAAAATAATAAACGGGCTAAAACAAAATAAAAAAAAATTGAAAGAAAATTCGTTTAGTTGATAAAATCTCATCAGGATAAAACAAAATTATATATATTTTTTATCCGGTATAAAACAAAATTATATATACCCCGGACTAAAATAAAATTAAACAAAAAACTAATGTAATATAACGGACATGATACTAGAACCAAGATTTGCTAACTAATGCTAAAACAAAGTAATAAATATTACCAATCTGGCTAAAAAAAGATTTTATGAACCAGACTAAAACAAAAATAAAATTCAAAACGTAAAACATTGATCGATATAATCATCACGCTAAAACAAAATATATTATCTATTCAATTTAAAACAAAATAAATTAACTCGGAGCTAAAATAAAATTTAAAACAAACTAAATGTAATTAGTTGGTTCATATAACGGGGTTGTGCCTAAAACAAAATAATATGTATTAATGATCTACGCTAAAACTAAAATTTAATTCAAACTAACACTACTAGAAATAGTAGATACGACATCGGTGTTTAGACATCGGCATGTAATGCACCCGATGTTAAAATCTTGTTTAACATCGGTTTAGAAAAAAACGATGTTGAATACGAATACTGATATCGGTTTCACATAGTAGGCGTTGTCTATGGCCTTTTTAAAAAAATAAAAATTTACTTATCTTTTTTCCCCCGGTTTCAGTACACTTTTCCCCCTTTAATTTTAACAAAAAAATTGTCCCCCTTTCATTTCCCTATTTCTAAAACTATCTCCCCTCTTTCCCTCTTTACTCGCACACCCGACTCTCTCTCCCCCCCCGCTCTCTCTCTCTCCCCTCCCCCTCGCTCTCTCTCTATCTTTCTGTCCCCCCCTTCTCCCTTCCTCTCTCTCCCTCTCTGCTATACACACACTGTATGTGAACACACACTTACTTCTTTATTACACACACATCTCTGCACTCTCCTCTCTCCTCTTTCTTACACTTATGTGCACCCTTATTTTAGGTTTCAATTGATTCAATATTTCTCTCTTTCTCAGGGCTGATTTCGAAATTAGGACATGTTTCAAGTTTGGGGCTTTATTCGAGTTCAATTTGGGCCTTTAGGGTTTGAATCGAGTTTAAGATAATTGTATCACTTATGTTACATATGTTAATTTCTATATGTTATTGAATGTGCAATTTGATATGTTGGCTGATTTTGTGTAGAATTGTCTTTTTTGTTCATATGTATGGATGTTTCTGTTATCTATATTATTGATCTGAAGTTCTTCGTATTATTCCGATTGATTGATGTTTCGTCTAAACGTTGATTTAATATGCTGTAGTATATTGTCATATCAACATTTAATATTAGGCTTTTCAATGTTTGTTTTTTCTTTCAGCGACGTCTTTATTGTACCACCCCATTGTATTCCATTTGTAACAATTCCTTTTTTAAAGCATGATTTGCAATATTTCCTCTTTTAGAAAGTATATGCCTTGAAAATAAGTGATTCTTTATGTTAAATTCTATATTAAATTCTAGTTAATATATTATTCCTTAATCTCAATCAATGATGCATTACTTCATATACTTATTTATAAAACATTCTGGTTCCTTAAAGATAATTCACAAATTTAGTGACCAACTTTATTACTGCAGCAAGAAAACATGCTGTAGTATATTGTCACATCAACATTTAATATTAGGCTTTTCAATGTTTGTTTTTGCTTTCAGCGACGTCTTTATTGTACCACCCCATTGTATTCCATTTGTAACAATTCCTTTTTTAAAACATGATTTGCAATATTTCCTCTTTTAGAAAGTATATGCCTTGAAAATAAGTGATTCTTTATGTTAAATTATATATTAAATTCTAGTTAATATGTTGTTCCTTAATCTCAATCAATGATGCATTACTTCATATACTTATTTATAAAACATTCTGGTTCCTTAAAGATAATTCACAAATTTAGTGACCAACTTTATTACTGCAGCAAGAAAACTTACCAGTTTCTTGAAATAATAGAAGAGGAGATGTAGTTTTGTCTCCTGTAAGTTAGCCTCATAGTATATTGTCACATCAACATTTAATATTAGGCTTTTCAATGTTTGTTTTTGCTTTCAGCGACGTCTTTATTGTACCACCCCATTGTATTCCATTTGTAACAATTCCTTTTTTAAAGCATGATTTGCAATATTTCCTCTTTTAGAAAGTATATGCCTTGAAAATAAGTGATTCTTTATGTTAAATTCTATATTAAATTCTAGTTAATATGTTGTTCCTTAATCTCAATCAATGATGCATTACTTCATATACTTATTTATAAAACATTCTGGTTCCTTAAAGATAATTCACAAATTTAGTGACCAACTTTATTACTGCAGCAAGAAAATTTACCAGTTTCTTGAAATAATAGAAGAGGAGATGTAGTTTTGTCTCCTGTAAGTTAGCCTCATCACTCAAAACTCAATTTTTATAGTAGAAAATTACCATATAAATGTGTTGACTCAATTTTTAAAAGTCTACTTATATGTACAGGGTTTTGGTTCATCTTCACTGGGAAGGGGAATTTCTAGTGGGGAGATTCTCTTTGCCATCACCATTTCCATTGTTAGATTAGTGCTAATTTCCTTGCTCAAAGGCAACATGCAGGTATGTACTGCAATATCATCTGATGTGGTTTTGGTAAATATTATCTGATTAGATACTTCATATAAATTTCTTTTATCTTGTGTGGAATATGAATCGTGCTGCATAATGATCATTATGTCATATAATCTGCGTGCACAGAGAATGTGATTGCATTGGTCCGTTAGTGGATAGTGGTGGTCTTGATTTCTCCATGTTTTCATGCTCTTGTACTATCATATATTTTTATCACTACATAAACAATTAAAAAAACTATTGCTCATTATTCTCTGGACTTGTTACTCCAGAGTAAACCTCCTCTATCATCACTAAGCTCTGTAATTTCTCCAGGCTTATGGATCTGTTAATACTTTTTCTAATTATGGCTTTTACAGAAATATTTGCAGTCTATCACCATCAGAGATGAGGAGATGAGGGTAAAAAGGAGAGATGCAGAGTTATGGATGTCACATCGTATACTCCCAGAGAGTCTAAGGGAGAGGATTAAGCATTACAAACAGTACAAATGGCAAGAAACCAGATGAGTTGATGAGGAATTTCTCATCCGTGACCTTCCTAAGGATGTGAGAAGGGACATAAACCACCATCTTTGTTTGACTTTACTGACTAGAGTAAGTGGCTAAGTGCAATGCAACAAGTCAGCACATTGCTGTACATTTTAGCTCTCATTTATGTTTTCATTTGATATATTTGTTTTGCATATCTTATGTCTCCTGCTAGTACTACAATTATGTTTCCTGTTGGAACGGTCTCTTTGGATGCAAAACATTTTCTAGCCTATTCAGTACTTACCACGTAGCCTGATTTTTAGATGTATATAATAAAAACAACCAAGCTTGACCAGGTATTGTATACTTTAAGGGTGATAGATAACAATATTTTATGTGAATACTATACTACGCTGCAGAATTGGATTACATAATGTTGAAATATAAAAAAATATAGATCTGAACTAGAAAATGAAATTATATAAAGTTGCCAAATATTTTACAGTGCTTGTATTTTGGCTCCCCTGACCCTCAATCTTGGCTAGTAGGTGCCAATGTTTGCAAGCATGGATGAACAATTGTTGGATGCTATGTGTGATCGACTTAAGCCAGTTCTTTACACAGAGAAGAGCTATATAGTCCGTGAAGGTGATCCAGTTGATGAAATGCTTTTTGTGATGCGTGAAAAGATTTTGACAATGACCATCTATGTATAAACTCTTGACAAGTCCTTAGTTAAAAGAGTCTGCATAACTAAGTTATTTTATTATTATTGGTTGGGATGTTTATTTTAGACTTGGAATGTATGTCCGAATTGATTGTTGGAATATTGTATGTTAAGATATTTGGTATCAATTTAGCTTTATGTTTCTGTTGGATGGTTTTGGTTGGATGTTGTATTGTTTGGTATTTTTTTGGTTGTGTAAATGCAATTGGTTCATGTGGTTGTAAAACAGGACCAGGATGGCTTGTAATTTACACCACATTACCTTCACAATGGTAAATTTAAACTGATATAAAAAATATACAAAAGATGTGGCGCCCACCAAACCCGGGTCAGAAGTTTAGAGTCCACAACACATACTCAGTATATAAACCTGTATATAAAATATTATTTGCAATGACCCTGCTTTACATAACCACGTATCGCAACAGGTTAAAGTATGAAAACAAGCCACAACCTTAACTTTTATTACAACGTACCAAATCCCAACTAATTTAATTTACAACTGATATGAAATTATTCTTCCAGCCTTACAATCTCACTACTGCATTAAGCTCCTGCTAGCTCGATCAATCATAATCTGGAATCCTAGCTCGAACATTGAACTGGGAAACCTCGCTATCAACCGTATCCTTCTTAACTGTAGAATACATAAAAAGATTCGCAAGAGTGAGCTAACTAGCTCAGCAAGTCATATTATCAATAACTAAGGTTAAACAATAATAAACGAGGTGATTCAAAGGAATCAAGTTTCTTGTTAAACAACCAATAGAATTGGATATTCATTTTAAGTTTTTAAAACCAAGATTAGGCTGCTGATCAGTCACGCACTAACCCCGAGCAAAGCACACAACACTACTCTGATTACTGGATCCAAGACACACATTGGCCTAACTTGACCATTGATATGGCCTGGCCACGAATCTGGTCCACACAAAGAAAACTATCCAATTCTAAAGCATTTCAATATGATAAACAATAAAGTTCAATAAAACCAGATCATAATCAATAACAATAAAACATTTGTAAAAGAGCATGGTAAAAATTCATAGTTACCGAAAGGGAATGTCAAAGTACATAAAAGAAGTGGCCTCCAGCCGGTAGGATAATCGGGTATTAGATGAATAGTGTTTGTACAAGGTTTTAGTACTTTGATATCACAAGGTATGGTTGAGTATAAAAGTTTCTGTATGTTTAAATAATTTTTTTGTTCTAGTGTTTAGTATATGATGGTTATATATTTGTGGAGTAATATCGTATTTGTGTGGTTTAATGTCTGGTAATTCAACAAGAAATGGTTCACAAGGAATAAGGCTTGCGGCTCAAAGATCAAATGATATGGCTCAGGTTCAAGGCTGAAGGTTTCAAAGTATTTTCAATATAAAACAGAGCTACTCTGAATATTAACAATATGTCACAAGAGAGTTTAGAAATATTTGCATTATATCTCGAGAAAGGTTTAAAAGTACTTGCCTTATCATAATCGATTTCAACTTCATGTGTACTCGTCTAACGACTCTATTCAACAACCACTCATCTGCTTCTCCTATGCCTCGCTTCTATCCTCTGATCACTTGCTGTATTTTCTACATGTCAATTCTATTTTCTGATCACCTGTTTCCCTTTCTTACACCTTGCTTACTCTGCTAGGCATTATAAATATCTATCAATATTTAACTCATATGATTCTATTCAACATACACTTCTATCAACCCTTCGTTTCACCCAAATCCGATTAACGGATTGAAAGTTATGCTATAAACAAGTAATCACCGAATATATAGATCGACAGTCAACCAACAAGTCACATATAACACATAACACGTCAAATAATCAATGGTATATCATTTATAAAGAAGTTTCGGGTCATAAACAGGCTTTCAGGTAATTAAAATGATTTTTAAAATATTTTTCGGAATTAAAATGGGTCGTTGGATCAATTTCAGAGTAATAAGCAGGGTTCGGTTGGCCAATTCTGGCTTCAAAACAATTTTATAATAATTATCGAGCCTTGGAAATAATTTAGATTAATATTTTAAAGCTCGAAACTATTTTTTGGAATTTTTAAATTATTTAAAAATAATTAAATCTATTTATTAAATTAATTAAAATCAACTAATAATTAATTAAGTTAATTAATCAATTAATATTAAATTAATTGACTAATCAAAATAATTAAAAACTAATTAAAATCAATTAATAAAATAAATCAGATTTATTTTTGAATTAAAAATGAATTTTGGAATTAGAATAATGATTTTAGGAATTAAAAATGAATTTTAGGAATTAAATAATGAATTTTTGAATTATTTATAAAAAGGAAAATCCAGAAACATGTTTCAGGTTTTGATTTAGGGGAAAACTGGATCAAATCCGGGTCAATCGACCGGGTCGTCAAGAACATCCGGGTTGCCAAGAACAACCCGCCGGATTTCTGGAAATTCCAGAAACCGACGAACTTTTCCGGCAACCTCGAAAAGTCTGGTGAATCCATAACAGCCCGATTAAGCACGGTTTCAATTCGTTTCTGCCACCAACACAGTCAAAAACAACCCAGAAGCTTGGAAAACAACACATCAATAACAGTCATGACCGGATTCGACGATTCCGGCTTAAAACACCATTGAAACCGGTGACCTTGAATAAATACCGGCCAAACTCGAATCTACTCGATTCTCAATGAAATCAAACACTTAATATCGCAAAATAAAGCTTGCATCATTTATAATTCAATCATCTAATCATATTCAACAAACGATTGGGGAATAACTCAGAAAATTTAAAATTAAAAACGTAAAAATTTAAGACTCGGCTTATATAAATCCGAACTACATCACCCATAAAATTCACATAAATCAGTTGCGCAGAGCACAAGGAAGGCATATACAACATCAATAACATCCAACAATCATCCAAAAATCAAATTCCCAATTCGAGTTATAACCCTAAAAATTGGAATTAAGATTTACCAATCCTCTGATTGTTTCGATTGCATAATCTGGCAGGGCATGAAAATCCGAGTGTTTTGGTTACTCATACTTCACGAACCGAGATTCGCATCACCTCCAACTTTGCGTTTGATTCTTAAGAACACGAAGAACGCGAATAACACAGTTCATTTCTCTGTATTATCGTATATTTAACTATTTGCAAATGATTTTATGAACAAAATAAGATACGGTAAAGGCTATTTATATTTACGGAATATTGGTATCCCGTTGGATCATTGCGGATATAAAACGGTACATTTATTTATAAATACTGATCCAAACGGTATCGGTTTTCGGGATAATTATCCAAACCAGTACAATTTGTACTGCGGTCTTGGTCTCAGCGCCTGGTTACACGTATTATGAGGTGATAAATGTGATAGTTTGATAAAAAGCTCCCGTTTATCGAAAATATGAGTTTTATTGATTTACCGAAACAAATATTGTATCGAAAATGTTGCGCTGGGACCCGCGCAGGACAAACCGTACGCCAGATTGAAAAAATTGAAACACGGAAAATGCTCGAAATATTGCAATTAGGTTAGGAAGGAGTTCTCGGAAGAGTTTCGGGTTATAAAAACGTAGAAACGGATGACCGTGGTTGGTTCCCGTTTTTATAAAATAGATTTTAAATACCCGTAAAAAGATTTTATAAAATCCATATGATTTCTATAAATTCATAAATCAACATAAAAATAATTAGGAAGATATGACAATTATCCATATTTTATTTGGAACATATAAAAATTGAAATACTTAATTAATAACATTTTTAAACATTCAAACACATTTAACACTTAACAAATAATTCGCAGAATAAATACTGAATACATATAATAATTATCTATTAGCAAAAATAATTGCACGATATATCCCGGATATTACAAAAGACATCATGTAAAATAATGTTAAACGAAAAAGAACTAAAAAACCGACGTGTTATCCATCATTGGTTTCATGAAGATTTAACATTGGCTGATGTTAAACAAAAAGATTTAACATCGGTTTCGTGAAGAACACCCATGTCTTATCCATCAGTTCACATCGGGGGGCTAATTTAACTGATGTTTAATCAAATATTTCACATCGGGAAACTAATCTAACCGATGTCTGATCCAGCCTTTCACATCGGTTTGTTCGAAAGAATTTTAATAAATGGCTTTTAGAGCTTGTTGGTTTTATGTTTTAATGGATAAATATCTCATAATATACTCATATTCACCTAAAAATAATGTAATATAAGCTGAAATTTGTTGCAAATATATCACATTTAATTTTAAAATCATTGTATAGCACTGTAATAGACATCGGCTGTTAACCGATGTCAAAGGCTGATGACATTTAACATCACACGCAAAGACATCGGTTCAGATTTTTTTTAAAATCGGTTCTGAACCGATGTCTGATCCCATATTTCTAGTAGTGTAAAGATAATTCTTACATTATTGATTCATGTTAAAATAAAATTAAAGTTACATAATTCACTGATAGATATAATGTATACTTAGAGGAGTGGGATATTAGGATCCGACCCCATAACCAAAATATTAAAAAGTTGAGAGTAAATCTGTGTATACGATGTTTGGGTTATATAATTAAGGACATCCATACTATTTTAATAAAACGAAAATAGAAACGGTTCCTTAGTTAGCAAAATTGCGTCGGACTAAAATAAATCAATATATGTTATTCATTAGGATCAAAAAAATTATACAATTGATTCATTATAAATCAAAATTAAGATAAGAAAATAATTAGAATAGCTAATATCATTTGCACATAATTTTTTTTACCATTAATACATAATTTTTTTTACAGTTGATCCTGACTTGAACAAATTAAACTAAGATTAATCTGAATACAATTAGTTGAATTTTTTTCGGTATACCAAATTAAAGATAATTTGTATAGATGTGAGTTACCTTTTAATTAAAACATAATTATATTTCATTAACACACCTATAAATATCAATAAAATAATATTTTTCAATTAGTTATATTATTTTTAAAACTAAAATAACATTAAGTTTTACATGTGTATATTTAAAATTATTATCAAATCATGCCATTAAAAATATCTAATAAATAAATTTCAAAACTTAAAATTTTAACTTCAAATTTAATTTAAAAATTATATAATATTAAAAAAAATCCGTGCATAACAAGGATTTTAGGCTAGTTATTATATATAAGCAGAACACATGTAGTTATTGGTCGGTACCGTCGTTTGTTACGACAAATAACAACCGTCAAATTTAAAGTCGGATAGATGGAAACCATTGGATGCAATAATAAAATAATATTATATTAATATTTAAACTGCTCTCGTAGATTCAGGGTTCGAACCCCGTCAACGACTTATTATATTTAAAGTTTTATATTCTTTATTTTATCAATTTCTACAGGTCCAAACTCGAGTCCCGTAAACAATATCTTATATTATATTATTTATTTTCAGTTAAATCTCTAATTATCACAAAACATTTACTATTATAACTTATTATATTCTTCAATTTATTTTTCAACTATTGAAAATATATATGAAAATATAAATAATTTCAATATAAAATATATTTTTAAAAATCATTCATGTGTTAAAAGAAACCCGTGTATCGCACGGGTCGTATGCTAGTATATACTTATAATCAAGATTCCCTGCTACGCGTCTCGTCTCAACTGATATTTGAATCTCAACTGATATTTAATTTTTTGACATAAATATTAATAAATAATAACTGAGAAGTGAAAGTATAATTATATATGTGATATTACATTTCAAATTTTATAATAAATTAAAATTTAAAATTCTCAACTTTCAGTTGATAAATATTTTGACAATGATAATTATGTCCAAATATAAATGTTTTTCAATTACGTTTAAGAAGTTGAAAACTACTCTTCCCCGTGTTTTTAATCATCTTTGATTTAAAAAAAGTCTCTCCCGATGGTGAGAGTTTTTTTGTCTTGTTCAGGTAACAAGTTTTTTTCTTATGAAATCAATTACCCTGGTATCAGTCAAGCATATTTGTCATTAGCACACAGTCATATTTGGTCATGGAGTATTCGAAACAAACATTGGAGGAGTTATATGCAAAAATGTCAATAGAGGATGAGGAGGAAGGAGGGGTTATTATCGCATCCGAGAAAATCGTGAAAAAGGAGGCATGTGTATTGGTGGGGCGTTTTTTGACGGAGAAAAATATTAACTTTATGGCAATGCAAAACGTGTTAGCATCACTATGGCGTCCGAAAGAGGGGTTTGAAATTCATGATATTGGAGAAATGAGATATACGTTTGTATTTTATCATCCGACGGACTTACAGAAAGTCCTTGATGGAGGTCCATGGTCATTTGAACAAAGCTTATTAATTCATAGTGAAGTCAAGGAAAATGATGATCCAAAGGGGGTGAAATTGGAGGATACAGAAATTTGGATGCAGGTATATGATCTACCAAATGGATTCATTTCAGAAAATATATTCCAGAGTATTGGTAACTACATTGGTGCTTATATCAAATTTGACCCTGCAAACTATGATGGATTCTGGAAAGCTTATGTCCGAATTCGAGTTAGGATGAATGTTACTAAGCCACTAAAACGTAGGATGAAAATCAAGAGGTCTGGAGGAGAGTGGAGTTGGATCAATTTCAAATATGAGAGATTATCTACATTCTGTTTTGTTTGTGGGATATTGGGACATGGGGAACGAGATTGCAACGTTGTTTACGCTAATGCAGGCAAGGTGGTAGACAAGGCATATGGAACGTGGCTGAGAGCACCGGGTAGAGCTGTTAAAAATAATACCGGAGCAAAGTGGTTGAGAAACGGTGGCGGTGGAGGATCACATTGGGCGGGAAATACCATCCAAACAGATTTTTCGGATGACAAGAGACGTAAGGAAGATACTCTGGCGAGATTTCAGGAAACATATGGGAATGTGAGCGAGTATCAAGCTGAGATGGGAAGTATAACAGTGTTAGCAAATAATCAAGGATTGGAAAATGTTACTAATAGAAATTCAAATCAGAAGGAGTTAGAAAGTTAGAAAAATCAGGAGAATAATATTGTGATTGATACAAAAAGGTGCAGGGTTGAGAATAGTGAGGAAATTCAAAATGACGGGCCAGTGAATATGGTAACAGATGGGCCAACAAAATCCAACAAAATCGATCCAAAAAACTTGCAGGTGGCGGGTCCTGGCACTCAGGCCCGCCAAGGATTATGAGTATCATAGGGTGGAACTGTCGTGGGCTGGCCAACCCACGAGCAGTTAATTTTTTTAAGGAGCTAGTCCCACAAGTACGACCCATTTTAATTTTTCTTTCTGAAATTTTAGGTAATAAGAGAAAGGTGGAGAACGTCTGTAGAATGATTCACTTTGCAGATTGTTTTGTCGTAGACTCACAGGGACAAGGAGGTGGGTTAGCATTATTGTGGAAAAATGCTGGTTCAGTAGAAATAAAGGGAAGTTGTAATCATTATATAGACTTCGAAGTGGTTTGTGAACAGTTAGGTCGTTGGAGGTATAGAAGTTTTTATGGATGCCCAGAGCGTTACAGACGTCATGAATCCTGGGATTTATTACGAGGGTTAGCTGGGGATTCAAACCTACCATGGTGTGTCGTGGGTGACTTTAATGACATGATGTTTGCTCATGAAAAGGAAGGGGGTAGACCTCACCCTAGGGCGCTATTAGATGGTTTTACAGAGACAGTTTATGAGTGTGGACTAGTGGACATGGGATTTTTAGGCAATGAATTCACATGGGAGAGATCAAGAGGTCAGCTTAATTGGATACATGAACGTCTTGGTAGGGGGTTAGCAAATCAGAGCTGGTAAAATTTGTTTCCAGATGCACAAGTAAGAGTTTGGGATGTGTCAACGTCAGATCACCTCCCGTTGGTGGTAGAGCTAAATAAGCAAGTGTATGTTCCAAAAGGGCGTCAATTTAGATTTGAAAACATATGGATAAAGGAGAATGATTGTTATAATTTAATAAATGAAAGCTGGAATGCTTATGAAGGAATAAGTATTATAGACAAAATTCAATATTGTACGTTGAAATTAGAGGAATAGGATGGAGGGAGTTTGAAGGAAATTGGTTTGAAGATAAAGCAGAGTAAGGGGATGCTGAGTAGGTTAAGGTCGAGACGAGATGAGTATGGTGCTGGGAAGTATAATGAAGAAAGGGAGAAATATTTGCGTTTATTGGAGAAACGGGAAATCTTTTGGAGCCAAAGGGCGAAACAGTTTTGGCTAAAACATGGTGATCAGAACTCTAGATTTTTCCACAGGTTTTCTACAGGGCGAAAAAAACACAATCAGCTGAAAGGTTTGCTGAACAAGGATGGGGAATAGAAAGAGGAGGCTAAAGATATGGAAGGCATTGTGGTTGAGTACTTTGAAAGTTTGTTTAAGTCTACAACAGCTACTGAAGCTTTAACAGAGAGAGGGAGATCGTCCCACATGTTACAGAGGAGCAAACTATATATCTGATGCAGCCTACTGAGCAAGAGGAAGTAAAAGCAGCTATTTTCTCCATGCATCCAGAGAAATCACCAGGAGAAGATGGACTCAATCCTGCATTCTATCAAATGTACTGGAGTATAGTTGGTAAGGACGTGGTTAAGTTTTTTGCGGATTTCTTTGAAAGGGGGGAGATGCAACCTGAGGTAAATCATACTGTGGTTTGCCTTATTCCAAAAATAAAAATCCTCAATGTATGACTGATTTACGCCCGATCTCTTTATGCAATGTGTTGTTAGAACCTTGTCGAAAGTAATGGCGAATAGGCTTAAGTGTTGTTTGCCTAAATTAATTTCGATAAATCAAAGTGCATTTATGGAAGGAAGGCTATTGACAGATAATGCATTGGTGGCGTTCGAACTAAATCATTACATTCGAAGGAAAACTCAAGGGAAGTATGGATATGATGGGCTAAAGATTGATGTTTCAAAGCATATGATCGGCTTGAATGGCAGTTTGTTGAGGATATGTTGATTAAATTCGGGTTTCATCAGATATGGATTGCTAGAATAATGACCTGTATACGAACTGTTACATATAGTTTTTTGCAGCAGGGCAAGGTGTTTGGTGAGGTCAAACCAGAGAGAGGGATACGACAAGGGGATCCTATATCCCCATATCTTTATATTTTATGTGCTGAAGGCCTTAGTTCGATGTTGAGAAGGAATGAGGAGGCTGGATTGATCCATGGAGGTAAGATTGCTAATGGAGCACCAAGGGTATCTCACTTACTTTTTGCAGATGATTGCTATTTGTTTTTTAAGGCAACAGTGAGTGAGGCGATAATAATGAAAAACGTATTGAAAATGTATGAGGGAATGTCTGGGCAAGCCATATATTTCAACAAATCGAGCATTACATTCAGTCCTAATACGGTAGTGGAAGATAGACGAAGAATATGTGAAGCTTTGGAAGTTGATGAAGTGGATACACCTGGTAAATATTTGGGTATACCAATGGAAGTGGGGAGGAAAAAGAAGGAAGTGTTCGGTTTTCTTACTGATAAGGTGAAACAAAAGTTACAGGTTTGGAGTAATAAGGGTATGTCGAAGGCTGGGAAGTATACATTATTGAAGACAGCAGGTCAAGTGGTGCCGAATTTCTGGATGAATCTTATGACTATACCAGCTGAAGTATGCAACGTGATGCAAATACAAATGAATAAATTTTGGTGGGGTAATGGAGGTCAAAACAAGGGTGTGAAGTGGATGGCGTGGGGGAAGATGTGTGAGGAAAAAGAAAGTGGGGGATTGGGATACAAAGATTTGTAGCAATTTAATTTAGCAATGCTCGCAAAGCAAGGTTGGAGGTTGGTTAATGGGGAAAATGAATTTGTTACAAGCATAGTGAAAGCACGATACTTTCCGAAGACAGAGTTTTTAAATGCTAAGTTGGGAGACAATCCCAGTTATATGTGGCGTAGCATATTATCGACTCAAGATATTGTGAGGAAAGGTTGCAGAAGGAAGATTGGTGATGGTAAGGATACATTTGTTTAGAAGATTCCTTGGCTTCCAGATGTGGAAAATGGTATGCTTACGACTGAAATGCCAAGCCAATTGGAAGATATTAAAGTGGATGGATTGATGCATACTAGTGAAAGGAAGTGGGATGAAGACATTTTGAGACATATATGTAACGATATGGATAGGCTATTGATTTCAAAAATTGCATTGCCTAGGAGAGAGATGCAGGACTCATGGTATTGGATCTTTGATGAAAAGGGGGAATTCACGGTTAGGAGTTGTTACAGACAGTTAAGAGGGGAGAGGAGTTCGTCAAATGCAAGTTTCTGGAGAAAGTTATGGTCACTAAAGCTGCCAAGTAAGGTTGTACATTTTGTATGGCGTACATGTAGACTTTGTCTACCAACTAATGTTGACCTGAGAAGTAAACGTGTTAATGTGGAAGCTGTGTGCTCGTGGTGTCAAACTCATGAGGAAAACGGTGTTCATATACTGTTTGATTGCACATTCGCGATAGAGGTCTGGGATGTTGTCGGTTTATCGAACTTAATACAGTACACACCAGGGGATAATGTGTTTGAGGTGTTTCTAAGAATCTTTGATCAGTGTTCAAGGAACCAGGCTGCCTTACTGGCTCTTTTTTGCTGGAACATATGGAATCGTCGTAATAAATGGGTATGGGATCGTATTAATTTGTCAGTATATGGAACTAAAGCAACAACTTTAAGGTTATTAGATGAGTGGAAGAGGGCTCAACAGGAAGAGGCAAAGCAAAAACGAGGTCAGAATCTTGGCGATAAGGTTTGGAAGAAGCCAGCTGTAGGATGGGTGAAGATTAATACGGATGCTGCGGTTAATCCAGGAACTCCAAGCATAGGAATTGGTGCTGTGATCAGAGATGAAGATGGTCGGTTCTTGCACGCACGTTGTATGGAAATTGCAGGAGATTGGAGTGTCAAAGAAGCTGAGGCTCGGAGTCTTAAGGAGGCTATTGGATGGACAGTGCGACTGGGTTTCAATTAATGTATTTTTGAAACGGATTCAAAGCTCACAATAGATGCTTGTAATGGTGGTACTGGATATTCGAATTTCCATTCCATTGTGATTGAATGCGTTGAAGAGTTTCAGCACCAAGATGATGTTCAGGTGCATTTTGTTTACAAATCTGCGAATATAGTAGCTCATACATTAGCTCGAGCTTCTATTTCTATGTCAAGTTTTCACGAATGGCAGGGGTATGCCCCTGAGTTCATTCTTGATGTATTGAATTTGGATATAAATTAATGGAATGCAAGTGCTTTTATTTCAAAAAAAAAAGAAGTTGAAAGCTAAAATGTGAAGCGATAACTATATACGGTGATAATTCTTCGCGGCCCTAAACGGAATTTTAAAATATCATTTGATTTATAAAAAAATGTTACAGATCCCAAATTTTTATCCCAAATTTTTATTTCAAAAGTTTCTTCAAATATGATGTGACATATGAATAGTTGGCAGCATTCCTAATAATAAAATGAGATCTCACGTCACATGTATTAATATACATCTACAAATTAAAATAAGCAAAGCAGAGGTGTTTTTGAGTTAGTTACAAATTTGTGTTAACATTTAGTCATCAAGAAGTATTGTTGTCAAATTGTCACGGATGAAGATGGGAGAATCTCAATAATTCAACGGCCTTGTTGAGAGACTTGAGAGGTTACTAAAACAACTTCGAATTAATTTCGTCAGTTAACTTATAGATTATATTGCCCCGCAAGACATGTTAATGTGTTTTGTTCATTTGAATAGCAAACAAACTAAACAAGTGGTAGACATGTATATTTATTTGCAAGATATGTCATGGCATAAGTTAGTTTCTGCCACTCGTTCATTTAAAATATCAACGTATATTTCAGCATTGTCGGTACGTCAGTGACGTTAACAGGATGCGAGGGCGACTATAAAAATTACTCCAGATGCACGATTCAATCAAATTGATTCCATTGTAATTAAATTATTGTTAGGATCACTGTCTGGTCAAAAATATAGAAGTGTATTAGGACCTCTTAGAGGTTTTTAATTGGGCTTTTTTGAAATATACTCCGGACTAAAAATATTTTAATAAAAATATTATCATTTTTAAAAAAATTGTAAAAATATATATTATATTATAATAATTCGAATTGAGTATAATTTGGTTCAACGATTATCCCCTAATTTTGATTATTAAAGAAAATAAATAAATAGTTTTATATATTCGCTAAACTACTAAATTGTTAAACCACTAGATATAATCTACTTATCCTACTAAATTACGACCACAACGTATCTATTTAAAAAATAAAAACTACTAAATTGTTAAATCAGTCTACTTATTCTACTAAAGATTTACTATTATTTTCATTATAAGTTGTTGATAGGAATCGAACCTATACCAACTATTTGCAAATTAAACACATCAACTACTTGAGCTAGAGACACTTTTGGTTAAACTTTTATAACATTAAGTATTGAGTTAAAACTTATTTATTTACATTCGAAATTACTGTTTTTTATAACATTAAGTATTGAGTTAGAACTTATTTATTTACATTCGAAATTACTGTTTTGCCCATGTATTTTAATAAATATCAAAAATAGTTATTGCTTGTAGGAATCGAACCTATGTCAACTATTTGCAAATTAAACAAATCAACCACTTGAGCTCGAGACACTTTTGGTTAAACTTTTATAACATTAAGTATTGAGTTAAAACTTATTTATTTATACGAGGTGTCTTGCCTTATATTAAATTTTATATTTATTTTAATATTTATATAAAACATAATGATTTGAGACTTGATTGAATAACTCATTTCAATATGCTAACTTTACACTTATAACAAACATATGACTTCAACCAATTGAGCTAAAAGCTCATTTGGTTAAATTTTGATAAAATCAAATATTGAATTACACACTTTTTTCTTTATTTTGGGTGACTAAACCTATATAATTCAATATTTATATAGAATAAAATTATTCTAAGACTTGGGTAATTAGCCGATTACAATATAATAACTTTACACTCATGTGCAACAACAGGATTATAATTTTTTTTTAATTTATACACTCAATAAATAACTTCTTGTTGATAATATATTATCATATTAACTTGTTGATAATATCTTAACATATAATAATAATTTATTAATTATCGAAAATCGGATAATTAATTCACAACAAGATACTAACATTATACTCGTGTAATAACTAAGGGTATAATCAATCTGAGTCGAGTCGAAAACTGTCAAGCTCGTACTCGATTAAAAATGTTCGGGTTCGAGCACGAACTCGAGTTCAACCGAACTTTAAATTTCAAACTCGAGATTCAGGTCGTAAAAAGTTCGATAGGTTCAATTTTTTTAGGAAAACATATAATTCGAAATTAATATTTTGCGCCCTTATTTGAATAAATATGGAAAAATATTATTGGCTTGTAGAATTGAACTTGTAACACCTATATCCAAACATGTGACTTTAATCGATTGAGCTAGAGACTCATTTCATTATATTTTGATAACATCAAGTACCGAGTTATATATTTGTTTCTTTATATTGGATGGCTAAACCTATGTAATCTAATATTGAATTATTGATATATAATAAAATTATTCTAAAACTTGAGTAATTAGCTCACTACAATGTACTAACTTTATACTCATATACAACCACGTGATTTTAATTATTTTTTTATTTATAAAAAAATTACAAATATTTAATAAATAACTTGTTGATATTATGTTACCATATTAACTTATTGATAATATATTACCATTTAATAATAATTTATTAAATATTAAGACTTGGGTAATTAACTCACTTCGAAATACCAACTTTACAACAACTAAGGGTATAGCCAAGCCGAGCCGAGTCGAAAACATTTAGACTTGAACTCGATTAAAAATGTCTGGGCTCGAGCATGAGCTCAGTTTCACCCGAATCTTAAATCAAGCATGAAACTCGGGTTGTAAATAGTCCGATAGCCTCAAGTTCGGCTCGAAAACTTGAATCAATTTCACCAAATATTGACAAAAACTCGAAATATGATAGGTTATGCTCGAATTCAATTCTAATAAATATATAAAATATTAATAAAATATTAAATATTTAGATAAAAATTTATTTCTATCAAAAAATAATATCGGATCAGTAAGGCTCGTGAACCTTATGAGCCGGGTAATTTGAAGTCCGAGTTCGGCCGTGCAAAAAAAATTACTATTTGCTCCCATATTTTGATAAACATGACACCTAAACATTATAAAATTTCTGGTATCTCCAGTTGAAAAAAATTATTGAGAGTTGATAGAAATCCATTATTTTTAATGGTAAGAGTTCACTTTAAACTTTACATTCCCGACACAATATAAATTTAAGGATGTTCGTCGTTAAAGTAGTCCTTCTAAAACTTTTGTGATGATTTTGACGATATAAATTTAACCATCTAATTCTTATTCTTATTCTCATATACCACACTTTTCCAGTGGTCGGCATATAAAGTTCAATAATTACGCGCCCTTAATAGATATCTAAAGTTGCACACTTGTGCGCCTACTAAGGGTATCTAAGGCTAGTTCCAGAACTATAGCGTAAATTACGAACGGGTTTGAAAACCTAGAGAATGGGTTTTAAAAGATTCCCGTATCTTATTTCTTATACAGTTCGAAACAGTATTTTTATATCTTATACGAAATTCGAAAATCAGAGTATCAAAAGTTTTTCGAAAATAAAAGCAAGTCAAAAAGTACTTACCTCAAAGTCTGACAAGATCTGAATTTACTCTTTTTGACCCTCTAAACGACTTCTTTTTTAAAAACATGAAACATAAAAGTTATAGAGAACGAAAATACCTTTCCAAAAGTCCAGAATCAATGAATTCTGACATACGATGAATTTTCTACGAATTTTACAAGACTGCTAATTTTTATGAGAAAAAACCCTACGAATTTTAATGATAAAAATGAGGTATACGAATATGATGTATTTATAACGATACAGAATCCTATATCTTAACCTTCAAGTTTTCTATATTATAATCTGATCCAAATTTTAGGTCCATTAGTCTAATTCAATTTTAAATCCTAGTCATTATGTAATTTTAATACTTTTTTCTATGATTCTATTATTAATCTAATTCTAAAATTTACGGGATATTACAATCAAGCTTATGCAAATAAAAAAAAGATTAACCAAAAAATTAAGTACTAATCAAGAGGATTAGAGCAAGATGAGGTTATCAAGCCATAAGGAATTGACAAGTGGCTAGAAAGTGATGCACGATTGATGATGTAAGCAAATGAGAGATATTTGTTGTAACGACCCCAAATCCGGGGTCAGAGGATTTGGTCGTCACAATGAAACCTCAATCCAAAATAACCTGTTTAATCAATAAACAAATGCCAAAGGAAGATATTTAGCACGACCCCAAACTAATCCAAGATCTTTTAAGGTTACAGTTCTAGAAACAAGAATTCCAAATTCCACCAATAAATTTTTCACTTTCTTTTAAAACTCTTTTCAATAATTCTCAATCTCAAAACTTAACCCGCTAGTATAACTTCGAAAAGAAGTATACTAGGCCCAACTATAAAATACACAACTATAATATAATATAATATAAACAACTTTACACAATAAAACTTACACTAATCCGCAACCTTGGACCAACCACCTTCCAAAAGCTTCTTCTTTGCTTCCTCGAATTACGCGGCTAAACAGTGCAAGTTAATCCTCACTGGAGATTAAATTTAAAAACAGGCAAGTATGAGCGAAAGAAATGCTCATCAAGATCATTGTAATATATATATATGGTCATTTTGATATAAAGCCGACATCTGCAATAGAACATAAACATTTAAAAACATAATTGCTGAAATAGAAAATTTGTAAAGAATCAAATAATTGTTTCTCACTGTATTCAAAACTCTTTTTGATATTTTCGAGCGAAATGCTTCAACAATACTTTTAATCTTGACGAGAATAAAACTCGTAAAACCGTATTTACGGAAATATCGTAAACCACAATAACATGAAACAATGATTATGGATTGAGTCATAAATTTTATTCAAAACCGAACTCTTGATATTAATACTCATTTTGTTGTCATATCAAATTAGATATCAATACGAACTTTGATGCTCACAACATCCCATACTGAAGTTAACATCTATCATCTATACTAATACCACCTTTGATATTTAACAACAAAGTAAGTATCAGCATAAATCATAAACTGAATCAAAACCGCTTTTCACCTTTTATCCAAAACAGAAATAGTTGATAAACCATTTATTCTAAGAATATCAAAACAATTTAGAAACAGCAGTTTAGATTGGAACCAATTATATTTCATGATGTTCCTGATGATCAGTCACGAAACAACACCGGTATTCCGCAGGCATACCGTAAGTATAGGTACTACCCGTATCCCGCAACCATACGATACCTATAGGGCGCCAGAAAAGGCATATACTCGCCTTGAAAGATATTACATCTGGACCGATATCTCGATCACCTACGTTGTAACCACTAACTAGTAACCATTCCAATCTTAAAACCTTTTTATTGAAAAAGGAGCCGAAGCAATCGACATCCTAAATAATTTTATTACCCCATTCACTTGGGCAGAAATTCTCGCAACAAAATCATCTTTCTCAAAATCCAAAATATTTATAAATCCAGTAATTTGATAAGTAAAATCACTTAGCTATTTTGAACATAGAATAACAGAAGAATACTTGCATAAACAGAATCATGTAATTCAGCGATATGTAAAATATTTATCTATTACGAACTGAATAGGGAAAGCAATATTTGCATGATAAGATTCAAAATAAATATCACTTAAACAATAAGTGATGATAGGGATACTTGCCTTTGGGTTTTTAGCAGTTAGTCACACTCGTATAAACGTAATTATTTCATTCTGGCATCTCAAGGCATCACCGTCTTTCTTTTCAACACTTTACTGATATATCGCTCCTGCGATTGCTAGAAGCCAGTTATCCAATACCATTTCATCTCATTCTTTATCCAACGTCTTGTCTTGATCAACTCGAATGATGCGCATCTATAATTAAAAGATATAATTTTAATCTTCTAACGATAATTACTTGACGAACTGAGCGTCAAAATCCTATCGTCTACCCATATGATGGCCCACACACTAAAGAAAACAATCAAACACGAGAATTCTGACTCACATACGCATGTAATTCACATAGCATATAAACACATAACACATAGGCATGTTTCAATGATACGAACACTAACGATCTATTTACATAAAAATTTATTCATATCCAATAAATGGATAGAAAATCTACCGAAAATTCGGCAGCATTTCCTCTATTTATCGGATTATCCACCTTTTTACTTCTTCCAAATCAGAATATCACATAAACATATTGAAATAATAATAATAATAATTCTAAAAAAAATACGGGATATCACATCTGTGCAAGGATTGATATTAACCAAATGTTTTAACCTTGATTAAACTAAGTTCAAGATTAACTAGGCCATTTAACACCACACAAAAAACAAGACAAGCAAAAACAAGAAGCATTCTCCCCCTTTTTCCTTCTTGCTCTCGGCTTTCATGGAAAAACAAGGAAGCAAATTCTAAAATCCAAGCTCCACTCAAGCATAAATCACAAGGTAATTTTTATAGCTTCTTGGTGATTAGATATAGCTATCCTAGAAATCTTATCATCAATTTCTCTTCCTATCTAACCTAATTAAATCATCAAAAGTGATGATGAATAGTGTTTTTCAAGAACTAACTATTTTGATCTTGTTTTCTTGGATGATTCAAGCTAAAGTAAGGCTATAAAAGGACTATACAAGGCTTAATAGCTACTCATACACTCCAAGAAATGTATAATCTCTAGAATACTAGCCTTGACTTTTAGTTTTGATAAGTTTTATGGATGAGTTAGTGATGAGAAGCATGATTCATGTATGTATAGTTAGTTATGTTTGTTTAAGTGAGGTTGTTGTTGATTGATCTATGTTAATGCTTAAAATAAGTTGATGATCTTGAAAGGTTTTGAATTGGGTTAGTATTGATTAAGTGAGACCTTGTGTTGTTGGTGATTTGGTGATGATACGATATTTGGAAATCATGTAAACATAGCCGTCGTAATGCCCGAATTTCTAAATGACCATTTTGTGTTAGACAGTAGGCCCGAGACTTTCACTAACAAAACTTCACCACTTCCATGTTTAGCTAGATTATGTTTTAAGCTTCGTTTTGATATGTGGTTCGCTTATATCCGATTTACAGTTTAGGAGAAATGATCGTTTAAGTAACGTCATTTCGCGAACGAACCCTTACCCCTCGTGTAACTTTGAGACCGTGTTTAAGGCCCTTAAAAGGATAATCGGATCATGAAACAATTATTTAAAATGGATTATACAGATGGTAAAGTCCTCGCGAAAAACTCGCCTTAAAATGTTTGACGGTTAATTTTATAAAAATGGTGGAGCCGAGGGTACGCGAGCGACTAATGTAAATCTTTAAGCATAGAAGCGAGAGTTATGATATGAATGAATAAAGTCCATTTTCTTAAGCGACCGAGGATTAATTCCGGCTTATGTTTTGTTTATAGGTTACAAGACTCATCCCAGGCCCATTTCTACCCCAGATCGCTTAGGCAAGTTTTCTAACTCGTATAACTGTTGTTGTGATGATATATATATATATGCATGCATGTTTTGAAATCTTAATATTTCATTGTCAATACAATTGCTTATAACCTGCATAATACCTATGTTAGAGATAAGAAGCAATTGTGTATACACTTAGTATAAGGGACCCAAAGTTGAATATTTTTCTAAACCGGGAGGCGATGTTCCCGAGTATATTATATATATAGTTTTTTATAACTATTAATCGAATGAGGTATATTCGATAGTTTTGAATGATAATCAAACATTATATTCAATTATTTAAATAAAGATTTTACTTTCGTATAAGTATATCTTTCGTTAATTATTATTCGTTTCAAGTATTAGTTTCAAAACTTTTACTTCATTTATTTTATAAAAGCTATTTCCTTATTGGAATATTATTTTAAGAATAATATTCAGATATCTTCTAATATTTTAAAACTGATTTATTTTATTAAATCATCTTTACCTCAAATGCTTTCAAAAATGTTTTCAAATCTTCAAAATGATTTAAAAAAATTAGAGCGGATCCCAAACTTGTCTGAATTTAAATCTTTCCTTTTATGTGGGGATTTAAAAACTCGCTCAAAATCTGAGGGATCCGGCTCCGTGGTGTATTTTTATCACAACGAAGTTGCTGATTTGATAAAAGAGTTTTTGATTATTTGCCCAACATTCGGGATGTAAGTCCATCTAAATGCGTCGATATTGGCGACATTGACCGGGGTACGGTCTAACAAACTATAAGAGGCTGGGTGACAGTCCATCAACGAGTAAGAAGCCGGGTGACAGTCCAGCATAAGGTCCCAATACGGTCAGGATGCTGACCATCGAGGAATTCATCCATCTACTAGTAGGGAAGTGACTTGATTGATATATTTGCCTGATCAGCAAGGTATCGGGTTTATTCCAAAGCTTTCAACCTTCCAAAATCATTGGGTATCACAACTCTTTTTATACTTTTCATAACCGAGGTTTTCAAGGAGTGAATATGATATATATATATAAATGCATATATGTGTGTGTGTGTCTATATATATGAACTTAATGAATATCTCGTAACTTCATTTCCTTTAAATAATATTTTAAAAATTGATTCTATACAAGTTTTATCTTGTAGCATCATCTATATGATGAACTTTTAAAACTTATTATACTTTGAAAGTGGTAGTTCAAGTAGTTTTTCTAAAAAGATATAATTATACTGGTGTTATGGATAAAATACTAAGGTTATTATTTGCTGTATTTATTACTAAGATTCGGGAGCTCAAGGCCTTTAATGGCTGCTCTCGTGTTTCGTAGCTCAACTCTGCCTTTACGAGATGCCTACGTATCTCTGTGAATTAGAGAATCAAGCCAAAAAATGTAGTTCTGATTTGTGGGGCGAGACCCCTTATATAGATATTGGGAGTCCTTGAATTGGACTTGGTATAGGAGACTTGGTGGGCAAGTCTCATAATTAGAATGGACTTTGGAGTCCTAGATAGTAGGAAACTGATTCCTTATCCTTTTAGGTCCCCTTGAGGCTAATCTATAAGGATTTATATCCTTATCGGGACTCTTCTCAATAGCTGATTTTTCCCTTATTAATTAATTACGAAATTAATTAATAATCAGGGCTTTTGGGCCTTCTTTATTCCATCAGGCCTGATCTGGTCCATCAGGCTTAACCTTTCTGGTCTGAGTATCATATATCTTTTTATTGGGCCTAACAGCCCACACCTTGCAGTATTTAATTATACTATCATAATTTATTTATCCCTATCATTTGCCCCCCAACTTTTGGGAAACATTGATTAGGTTTCGCAGAAGTTAAGTCTGTTTATTCCCTTACAGGGTTTCGTTTTCGCGTAAAGTGTGGAGCGACCTACACATTTATAATAAATTTTCCTTTTATTCAAGAATTATCTTAATTTCCAGGAATTTTTCCCTTATATCCGGGATTTTTCCCTAATTTCTAGGATTTTTCCCTAATTTTCTAGGATTTTTCCTTAATTTCTGGATTTTCCCCTAATTTTTTGGGATTTTTCCTTTAATTTCTGGATTTTTCCCTAATTTTCTGGGATTTTTCCTTAATTTTCTGGATTTTCCCCTAATTTTCTAGGATTTTTCCTTAATTTTCCGGGATTTATCCTTAATTTTCTGGATTTTCCCCTAATTTTCCGGGATTTATCCTTAATTTTCTGGATTTTCCCCTAATTTCCTGGATTTTTCCCTAATTTTCCAGGATTTATCCTTAATTTTCTGGATTTTTCCCTAATTTCTGGGATTTATCCCTATTTTTCTGGATTTCTCCCTTAATTTCTGGGATTTATCCTTATTTTTTTGGCTTAAAATCGATCAGGATGTATACAAAATCGATCAGGATGTATACAAAATCGATCAGGATGTATACAAAATCGATCAGGATTCCTGACCGATTTCGATCAGGATCCTGATCGAATTAGCTCAGGAACTTACATTCTGGTCGACAGGATTCCTGATCGATTTCGATCAGGACTCTGATCGAATTGGCCTTCAAAGTGACACCCTAGTCGACTGATACATGGGCTTAATCGACCAGGATTCCTGATCGATTTCGATCAGGATTCTGATCGAATTAAGTGGCTTTCTACCATTCTGATCGAATAGAATATCGATCAAGACTCTCTTCTGTGTCGATCAGGACTCTGATCGATCTTAGGGGATTTCTTCCCTCCTGTTTGAATGAGATATCGATCATGATCCTTTTTTGCGTCGATCAGGACTCTGATCGAACTTAGGGGATTTCTTCCCTCCTGTTCGAATGAGATATCGATCAGGACTCTCTTCTGCGTCGATCAGGACTCTGATCGAACTTAGGGGATTTCTTCCCTCCTGTTCGAATGAGATATCGATCAGGACTCTCTTCTGCGTCGATCAGGACTCTGATCGAACCAATTTAAAATTCTGGTCGATTTTCGACCCTTCATTTTCCATAGGAGCTTCTAGATTATTCCTGATATTTCTAGTAGATGGGCTTTTAGGTTGGGCCTGGCTAAATGGGCCTAGAAACGCCTCGTATTCCGAGCTTTTCGCCTATATAAGTGTAGTGTGAAGTGAGAATCCTCACTTCACTTCACATTTCTCATTTTCTCTCACAAATCTCTCTAGAGTTCTCCCTTTGAGAAGGCGATTTCCGGCGACCTCAGCCACCGCAGCTCCACCTTTCTCAGGTTTTTCTGGGTTTCAAGCCTTTAACCGAAGCATATCAATGGCGGATCATGACTTGGCTCATTTGCAGAAGATGAATGTCTCTAAGAGAGGTACAAACATTCAAATTCAATCTCCATATACTTCCCTACTTGATATGATTAACTCGAGAGGTGATGAATATCCCTCTCTATCTGAGTTAGATTCGTATAACCATGGTAACACCTTTCATGAGTTAGATGGTAGGATAGAGTCTATGAACACCCTGTAAAGACTTCCATCCCACCTTAGGATTACTCCAGCCGCCCCTGGGGATAGGACTTGTAATTGGGAGGGGGATACTTTGTTTATCTATCGAGGAGCCCTGACCGCGGGTCTCAGGTTCCCATTCCATGAATTTATTCCTCGCTTACTTGCAGATGTACAAATTAACCCTTGTCAACTCCCTCCTAACGCTTGGAGGAACATTATCTGTTTTATGGTCCTTTGTCTTAGAAACAATTTTCCTCTTTCCGTAGCTGTCTTTAGGAAAGTTTTCCAATTCTATAATAGCGCCATGAGTCAACCAGGTTGGGTTTTAATTCGTCAACGGCCCAAAATCCCTCATATCTTTGATAGTAATTCCATAGTTGAGAACAACCCTAAATGGAGGGACGAGTTTGTGAGGCTGACCTGGGCTGGGGGTAATTGGGCCACACTCTTCCGTAGGCCCTTTTGCAAAGTGTCAGATGGGAGTCCATGTAGCATCAGATTATCTGATGAGGAGGAGGTGGCCTACCAAGCCTTAATTTCGGATGATGGGAAAACAGACACCTGGGCCCTTTTAGAGGAGTTTTCCTTGAAGAAAGTTGGTCTCTCTCAGGCCAGTGATAAGGGTAAATTTATAACTGGATAACCATTTTTCCTTCCCTTTAATTGTAACATTTTATCTCCTGCAATTTAATATTCTTTCTATCTTTCTTTTTCAGCTTGCGAGGCCATCAATAATGTCAACAGGCCCAAGGAAGGGGAGTCAGGCCGCCAGAAGAGGGCCAAGCTAAACAGGGACCCCAGGAGCAAACCTGACGGTCCTTCTTTTCTTAAGCCCCACATCCCGGTGGTCGAGCTGGGGGACGATGTGGATCCTCCACTTAAGGCACATTCCTTCAGGCCTAACTGGGGCTTCAGGAGGAGCGATACGGTGGTTGGATCCACCAAACATGCTAAGGATTGGTCATACCATTCCATCACTCCTCACGATTTCACTGACATTGTTACGGGGAGTGATATCGAGACTATTGAGCTTCTGGGTTCTCAAGCCCAAGCTGCGGTAACTTTCTTTTTTCTCTTTTTCTTTGAATCCCAACTTTCTCGTATTTCAACGAACTTGTGCTAACTCATACATATTTCTTTGCAGAGTAATACCTACTTCCAGGCGGCCCTCCACCAGGCTAGGTCCTGGAAGGGTAACTCAGATGGGTTTGAGAAGGAGATGAAGAAATGGGAAGAGAGAGCCAAGGTCCTGGAGAAAAAGCTGGACACGAAGAAAGAGGAGCTGGCTAAGGCTCATTCCGAGCTGGTGAAACTTAGGAGCGATAAGGATAAGCTCATTGATGACTACATGGATTCTGACAAGTTTAAGAATCTCATGGAGATTCATGATGAGGGTCTTTATTCCCTACAGTTTACTCAGGGATGGGATGCGGCCGTAAAGGCGGTTTCTGAGAAGCACCCGGGCTTAGTCGACCCTAAGGACTTTATAAGTCCCGAGCAGGCTGAGTCGGAGGACAGCATAGATGCCCTCTTCAACTCCCCCCAGCCAGATGATCGCATCTTGGATCCTAACACTGCTTCTCCTCCCGCTTCTCCTGCGAAGGATGCTGAAGGCGCTGATAAGGAGCAAGAGAATGAAGGCTCCCGCATGGAGGAGTAGTTTTTCTATTCTGTAATTTTATCCTTAACTTATGTCTGGACTTTTGTTTGTATTAAAACTTATTACCCTCCGGGGCTATTTTATATGCTACTTTCCTTATTTGCATTCTCTCCTTTATTTTTCCGATACTTTAATATTCAAACTTGGCTTAATGGGCCACACAAGTATTATCACAACTCAAACATCCATAGGTTAAAATAATTTCGAACTCTTCAATTTCAAGTCTGGTTTTCCAAAACCTTACATAATATGGGTTCAACCCTGATCTATAATAGCTTAAAAATAAAAATCCTATGCAAACAAAGCTTCAAGGTGCTTTTAAACCTACTTGTCATAATGACAAGTGAGAATCGTACTTCGATCATCTTACACGTAGTAAACCTTCAGGTTTTGTGCGTGCCAGGTTCTCGGGACTTCAAAACCATCCATAGTCTTCAGCTTGTAGGTTCCTCTACCCTGAACGCTCTTGACTCTATAAGGCCCTTCCCAATTTGGGGCAAGCCTTCCTTTCTGTCCGACACCAGAAGCCTCTATTTTTCTCAAGACTAGGTCACCTTGTTTGAAAAACCTCTCTTTAACCCTTAGGTTGTAGTAGAATAAAGCCTTTTTCTGATATTCTACTATCTTTGCATGTGCTTTATCTCGCACTTCATCGATTATATCAAGGGCTAACCTCTGCCCTTCCTCATTTTCTTCTGCATTGAAAGCTTGAATCCTTGGAGAGGAATGTGATATCTCTACTGGAACTACTGCTTCTGCCCCATATGCCAACATGAAGGGAGTTGCTCCTGTCGTGACTCTACAGGTAGTCCTGTAGGCCCATAATATTGGAAGTATTTCATCCACCCAATTATTTCTTGACTTCTCGATCCTCTTCTTTAGTCCATCCAGGATTATCCGATTTGCTACCTCTGCTTGCCCATTGGCTTGCGGGTGAGCCACAGAGGTGAATCGTGTAACACCCCCAGATCCGGGGTCGGGGATCCGGGTCGTCACGGTCTTTCTTTCCACAATATCACTTCACTTAATTAATAATAAATAACCTCACGCTGTGACCCCAAACTAACACACACCACAACCCGTTATAGTCTCAGAGATGAAATTGAAATAAGTACAAGTCTTTGAATCCACAATTTAAAATTATTACAACCCAAAATGATTACTTGATAAATTTACAGTTAATTGCCATTATCTGTCACAAGTTATAATTATACATAATTTGATTCTCAAAAGTAGATGGTCTGAACTACAATGGATCTACCTCTGCAGCTATAGCAGCTACAATATCAGCGGGAAGACGCGGGACGCTTCCCACGCGCTTGCGCTGGGTCTGCTGGAGTCTGGCCATCTCTCCTAACTGTTGTTGTGTGATGAAGAAATAAAGCAAGAGTGAGCCTTACAGCTCGCAAGATAATATGTAGTGATAACAATAATACAAGTATCTAAATGGATACTTACTAGAATCTTTATCGTGTGCAAGATAATTACTTACTAGATATAAGTAAAAACAAGGAATGAAGTTACCAATACTTCCCCACACTTATATCATTTATAAAGCTACTTGAACTATCACCGTTCAAAGTATAATAAAATTCACGAGGTCATCCCATAGATGAGACCACAAATAAACTTGAAAATATTTGATCTTTGAAATATTTTGAAAAGATATGAAGTTACGAGATACTTCATTCAATGGATACACCAATAAAAATGTTTGACCCTGTCAATGCTTCGGCAACCACCCATTAGTAGCCTTTCGATCGAAATGCTACGGGTAGTGTTGCAGAATTATCCAAATGGATGATGAACTCATTACGGGAGTTTACCGCGCCAGGAAGACCACTTACGATGATCAGTCGTAGTAGTACAACCCCACCATTTTCTACATGTAGAGGAGAACCTGTCGGATTTACTTGTCAACCGAACACTGAACTCCTAAGGAATGGACCGCCTTAGCGGAACTTCCAGGCCATTTGGGCCAATATAATAAGGCTGGGCCGGCGCTACTCGACCACTTACGCCACTCCTAGTTCAGATGAAATCCATGACTCTGAAACGTAAAGCTCGTTTCCCCCTTTCCCCAAGTAGAAACTTGTTGATACGGCTCCACCAAGAAGTCGTATCTAGTTGGAAAGGAAAACTCACCGATATTTCCCAGGCGATGCCTGTTAATGGATTAACTTGTTCCAAGAATTTTACTTCCCGAATATTGGGTAAGTAATCAAAAACTCTTTTACCAAGACAGCAACCTTGTTGCGAATATAAAACACACCACCGAGCCGGATCCCCCATGTTTTGAGCGAGTATTTAAATCCCCTTTTTAAAAGGAAGATCTTAAATATAAAAATTGTTTTGGGATCCGCTCTAACTTTTGAAAATCATTTTAAAGACTCGAAAACACTTTAAAGAGTGTTTGGAGTAAAACTGATTTAATGAAGTAAATCAGTCCCCAGAATATTTAGAAAATGACTGAATATTATTATTTAAATCATATTCCCATAAAGAATAATCTTTATAAAAATAATTGAAGTAGAAGTATTAAAACTTATACTTGAAACGAGTATTAAATAACCAAAGATATACTTATATGAAAGTATTATCTTTATTTGAATAATCGAAAATAAGTTTGATTATTAACACTTTATTCTTTAATAAAATAAAGAATATATCTCAGCAAATAATCGGAGTCATAGATCCTCAAATGAATATTCAAATAATATTCAATAAATAAAATAAGCTGAGTAATAAGCCCTCAAATGAATATTATAAATAATATTCATTAAATAAAATAAAGGAGTCATACATCCTCAAATGAATATTCAAATAATATTCAATAAATAATGTAAAGGAGTCATACGCCTTCGAATAATATTCGGAATAATATTCAAATAATAAAATAAAAGGAGTCATAAGTCCTCGAATGAATATTCGTAATAATATTCATTAAATAAAATAAGGTTATCGAATAAACCTTATTCGGTTAATAGTTTGGATAAACTATAACCATATATATATATAAATATATATATATATATATCCATATCCATATACAAAAAAATCTACTCGGGATCCTCGACTCCCGGTTTTAGAAAATATTTTCACCTTTGGGTCCCTATACTAAGGGTATAAGCAAGTTACCGCTATCCTCTAGCATAGGTATTATCAAATTAACCAACAGATATATATTTCAAGAATATGAAACAGGCATGCATATATACCATATCACATGCTACAATATATCGCATCAATTTGCTAATTAGCCAACATGCATCTATCGCAGGATAATGCAAATACATATATTCATCACAACAACAGTATAACGGATAGAATACTTGCCTGAGCGACTTGGGGGTGAGAAAGGCTCGGGACGAGTCTGATAACCTATAAACAACAAGTAAGTTGGAATTAAACCAAAATCACTTGTAAATCTATACTTTAACTAACTTAGACTCTAACGCTTGTTTTGCGCTCACCGATTCGCTTAAGTCACTCGGGTACCCTCGGCTCCACCATTTTTAATAATTGAACCTTTACGAGTTTTAAAGCGATTCCTTCGCGAATGACTTACCAACTGCCTAACACACTTACCATAAATGTTTCATACATTAATTAACCCTTTTTGGTCTTTAACCTACATTCCAAAGTAAGGCGAGGGAAAAAGTTTCGTCCGCGAAACGCCGTTACTTGAAACGGTCGTTTCTCCTAAACCGTAAATCGGAATCGGACGAACTACATATCAAAACGAAGCTCGTAACATGAGCTATCTAAACATGGCAGTGGTCACAATTTAGTAGGGGGTTCTCGGGTCCTAATGCTATGCACAAAAACAGTCCAAAGAAAATCGGACATTACGACGGCTATGTTTACGCGATTTCCCATTTTTAAACTATCCACAATCAACACAAACCATCCTCAAATCCAACACACAACAAACACCCATCCTTATCACATCATAACAATCCCAACCAATTCAATTTTAATCAATCATACATATGCTTAAACTTTACTTTAATCATTCTTAAGTTCTTTTAAATCAAAACCACAAAATTACCATTTCATTTCACTACCATTCCAAATCTCAAACTCTAATCATAACAACAACTACAATAACATCCTACTCATCAAAATCACCTTAAAATATATATGAACCTAGGGTTTGAAAAAGGTATACCTTCCTTGAAGTGGTGGGTGGAGCTAGGAAGCCTTAAGAAGCTTGGAGAAGCCTTAGGAAAGCTTGGATCTTCAAGAAAAACAAGAAAAAGTTCAAGTTAAAAACTTGAAAACACTATTCATTGTCTTCTTCATTGATTAAATGAAGAAGCTAGAGAAAGAATTAATGGCTCAAACTCATGATATAGCCATTACTAAGCATAAGGATGGTTAGGGAATTTTCTTACCAATTAAGGATGCTTTGATCTTGATTTTGGAAATTTTTTGGCCTTGAAAAATGCTAAAAGCCGAGAGCTAGGTGATGAACAATTGCCTTGGCTGATTTTTGATGAAATGATTTGCTAGTTGGTTGGCTTGGTTTTGTTTTTGATTTAGCAAATTACCACCTTGCCCTTGAATTTGTGTGGTCCTTAATCAACCACACCTCCCTTCTTCCATGTCATGCTTATGTCACCCTTGTGATGTCATCCTTCCTTCCTTGTCTCCTTTCTATTGGTTGGATGACATCACTCCCATTAAACCCTTTGATTAGCTTCCTAATCGTTTGCCTAATGACCGCTGATCTGTTGTACGGTTCGCTTAACTTTCGTTCTCGTTTATCGTTTGAAGGATCATACCCGGGATCTTATTACTTAGGTTCCCTTAACCTTTCTCAATACGTTATATTCCTTTTTATGATCCTCTATCATAATCCTTTAATTTAAATCCTTTTTATCCTGTTACCTTATACTCAATTCTCTCCGTATCTTGTGGATTTCCGGGAAAAACCAAAGTGTTCGGAATTGGATTCTGACGATATTTACATACACTTATATACTTCATATAATACTAATAAAATCCCAGAATATCCATAACAGAATCCCTACATAGTGTGGCGCGAAAAGTTTTCTCATTCAGCTAAAACACTATTCACAAGGGTTACAAAAAGTTGAAAAATTTTGGGGTTATTACAAATCGTAACTCAATTTCATTTTCTTCACAATACTTCTTAAATTCCTCATTGTTGAATTGTGTTCCATTGTCAGTGACGAGGATACGGGGAATTCCATATCGGCACATAATGTTTTCCCACAGGAATTGTGCAACCTGCTTAGTTGTGATTTTGGCCAAGGGTTTGGCTTCGATCCACTTGGTGAAATAATCAATGGCTACAATCAGAAACTTCCTTTGTGCCGTGGCCATAGGAAAAGGCCCTAGAATATCCATCCCCCACATAGCAAAGGGAATAGGTGAGTTGATAGAGGTCAGCATCTCGGGGGGTTGTCTAACAACTGGTGCATGCTTCTAACAGCGATCACACTTCTTCACATATTCTTTGGCATCAGCCATCATTTCTGGCCAATAGAAGCCTAAACGGGTTATCTTATGAGCCAAGGCCCTGCCCCCCAAGTGTTGCCCACAAATACCTTCATGCACTTCCTCAAGATCCAAGCGTGCCTCGTCGGGCCTGAGACACCTCAAGTAAGGAACCACGAAAGATCTCTTATACAGAATTCCATCTATCAAGGAGTACCTTAGTGCTCGAATAGTTAACTTCCGTGCCTCAGTTGCATCGCTTGGCAACCAACCGGTCTGAATGTGAGCCTTGATGGGATCAATCCATGACGTCCCCAAGCCTATGGTTGCCACAAGCTTAACATCTATGCTTCGTGTCTTCAAAACACGGAAGTACACACTTCCTGAACTTTCTTCAATCTCAGATGAAGCAAACTTTGATAGCGCATCTGCTTTAGCATTTTCTTCCCTTGGAATGTGTTCAACATGGCATTCATTAAATTGGGTCATCACAACCCTTACTAGGCGAACATACTTAGCCATCGTATCATCCCTTGCCTCAAATTCTCCCTTTACCTGGGATATGATCAGCTTCGAGTCTCCACGGACCTTTAAGTTTTTGACTCTAAGTGTCCCAGCTAGACCAAGGCCAGCAATCAGGGCTTCATACTCTGCCTCATTGTTTGTGGTTGGGAAGTCTAGCTTCATAGCATACTCAATTAAGAATCCATCAGGGCTTTGCAAAACCAACCCTGCTCCACTGGAATTTGTTTTTGATGCTCCATCAAAATAGAGAACCCAATATTCTTTCTCCTTATCATTCTTCTCCCTGTCCCCATTGTCGACTCCCTTGTCTTGAGGTATGGTATCTTCCTGCCCCCCGACTTCTTGGTTGGGTATGGTACATTCCACCACGAAGTCAGCTAGTGCCTGGGCTTTTATAGCCGTACGTGGCTTATACTTGAGATCGAACTCTCCCAACTCTATTGCCCACTTAATCAGTCTCCCACTTGCCTTGGGACTGTGAATGATATTTCTCAGTGGCTGATTTGTTAGCACTTCAATCTGGTGAGCTTGAAAATAAGGACGCAGCTTTCTTGAAGCCATTACCAAGGCTAAAGCAAATTTCTCAATAGTTGAATAATTCAACTCAGCACCATGCAAAATTTTGCTGACATAGTATACGGGTTTCTGGACTTTCAGTTCTTCCTTAACCAATACCGCGCTCAAGGCGCTCTCTGAAACAGCCAAGTACAAGAATAAAATTTCACTCAGAACTGGCTTGGCCAACAACGGGGCCTGGGCCATATACTTCTTTAACTCTTCAAATGCCTTCTGGTTTTCCTCACTCCATACAAAGTCTTTGATGCTCTTTAGCGATTTGAAGAATTACAAACACTTATCCCCCGACTTGGAGATGAATCGTCCTAGCGCAGCAACCCTTCCTGTAAGCTTCTGAACATCCTTAACAGTTTTTGGTGGTTCCATGTCCAGGATCGCCTTTATTTTATCCGGGTTAGCCTCAATTCCCCTCTTTGAGACCATCAGTCCCAAGAATTTTCCAGATCCTACTCCGAAAGCACACTTCGTAGGATTCAACATCATCTTGTGGTACCTCAGGACCTCAAAAGCTTCCCTTAAATGGGCTATATGATCAGTCTTTACTAGACTCTTGATTAACATGTCATCAACATAGACTTCCATAGTCTTACCAATAAGATCCTTAAAAATTCTATTCACCAACCTTTGATAGGTGGCTCCTGCATTCTTGAGACCAAACGCCATAACAAGATAACAATAAACACCAAAGTCAGTGATAAATGATACCTTTGGAATGTCATCCTTATGCATTTTGATCTGGTTGTATCCGCTAAATCCATCCATGAAACTCAGCATCTCATGTCCAGCAGTGGCATCAATCAAAGTATCAATTCTAGGCAGCGGAAAACAGTCTTTGGGGCATGCATCATTCAGATCAGTGAAGTCTATACACATCCTCCACTTTCCATTAGCCTTCTTCACCATTACAGGGTTCGCTAACCACTCCGGAAATTGAATCTCCTCAATGAAACCAGCCTCTAAGAGCTTTTCTACTTCCTGTTTTATAGCCTCTTGTCTTTCCGGGGCAAAATTTCTTTTCTTTTGTTTCACTGTCTTCCGGCTTGGATCCACGTTTAGCTTGTGAGTAATTAACTCCGGGACTATGCCTGGCATATCAGCTGCTGACCATGCAAACACATCACTATTTTCTTGCAAAAATTTCACTAACTTCCCTCTAAGGGGCTCCTCTAATGTGGCTCCAATGAAAGTCATCCTCTCAGGATTCTCGGGGTCTAAAGGAACCGAAACCAATTCTTCTGCTGGCCTTCCTCTATTCTCATCATTTTCTCGAACATTCATATCTTCAATAGGAAGAACTTGCCCCCCGACTCCATCTGCCCTCAAAGAGGCCACATAACAGCTTATAGCCATTTTTTGATCTCCTCTCTCTTCTCCAATCCCGTTTCGGGTGGGAAACTTCATGACTGAATGGTAGGAAGAGGGGACTGCCTTGAAGGCATGTATCCCTGTTCTCCCCATGATAGCATTATAAGTTGAACTAGCCTTTACCACCACGAAATCCAGCATCTGCGTTGCTTGCCTTGGTTCCGTACCTATGGTGGTCGGCAATTTGATTATCCCTTCCACAGGACATTCTACTCCAGCAAATCCATATATTGGCATGTCGGTTGGTGTCAACTGGGAGTCGTTATACCTCATTCTTAGAAAGGTGTCGTGGAGCAAGATATCCACAGAAGCACCATTATCCACAAGGACCCTCTTAACCGGGCTATTTCCTATTATCGGTGTTATGACCAGCGGGTCATCATGGGGAAACTTCACACCCTCTAGGTCGGAATCATCAAAAGCCAATGTTACTTCTGTCCTGGCCCTCTTCGGGGCTTCTCCAACAATATGCATAACCTCCCTAGTATATGCCTTTCTGGAATTTTTTGGACAATCCAGCAGCAGTTGGACCTCCAAAGATCGTGTTTATCACAGGCCCTCGAGGGCGTCGCGGTCCTCCAAAAATTGCATTTATAACCGGCCCTCTAGGTTGGGGATTCCGCCCCTGATCGTCTTGGTCCCTCCTACGATCTTCAAAGTTCTTCCTTCCATTATTATTTCTGTCCCCTCCATCTCCAGTATACTTGTTCAATCTTCCTTTTCGAATCAAAAACTCAATTTCGTCTTTCAATTGCCTACACTCATCGGTGTCATGGCCAACATTTTTGTGGAATCTGTAATACTTGCTCTTATCTAGCTTGGAGGGATCAGCCTTCAAGGGCTTAGGCCAACGAATATCTCGATCTTTCTCGATTTCCATCAAGATCTGGCTTCTAGGAGCATTCAGCTTAGCGTATTCGGTGAACTTTTGCCCAGGTCCTCCCTTCTTGGGGGTTGAATCAGGGTTTTGTTCGGTTCTAGGATATTTGTCCTTAGCGATATACTCCATATCAGTTTTTCGCTTCTTGCCTCCAGTGGGCTCATTACTTACTACAGTCTTCCTCATGCTTTCTTCAACCTTGATATACTTCCCTGCCCTCTCTTGGAGTTGCAACATGTTTTCAGGGGGACGTTTGGCCAAGGACATCTTGAAAAACTCATCCCTAGTTCCTTGTTGCAGTGCTATCATGGCTACCTTATCATCAAGGTCTGGGACTTTTAAAGCCTCCTTTGTAAAATGATTCAGGTAGTCTCTCAAAGATTCCTTAGCTCCCTGCACAATACTCATGAGAGATGCTGAACTTTTCTCATGGACTCTCCCACTGATGAACTGCTTAATAAAAGCCTGACTTAACTCCCTGAACGATCCAATAGAGTTTGGGGGCAAGCGACTGTACCATCTTTGAGCCATACCCGACAAGGTTTGAGGGAAGGCCCGACACTTTATAGCATCATTCACGGGTTGCAGCAGCAGTGCATTAGAGAATGTTCTAACATGATTAGCGGGGTCTCCCGTGCCATCATAGGCTTTGATAGTGGGCATCTTGAATTTCCTTGAGATATGGGCATTCATTATATCTTCTGTGAAAGGTGGAGTTGGATCATCAGGATCTCCAAGGGGAAGGAGATTGCTTGGATTTGTTCTTGGGACGACAGCCCTTCTTCATACCGGACCATCCAGGTCTATAACAGGAGGAGGATTTCTCCCCCTAGGAGGTATCTGGGGTCTGGTTGCCTGGTGAGCCTCCAAGTCACGCCTCAGCCTTTGGATCTCAGCGTCATGAGCCCTGATCCTCTCCTGCACTTCTTGGGGATTCGCCCCTTGGGTGCTTTGAGGGCGTTGCCTTCTATCAGCCATCGGCTCTTTGCCAGGACGCCTCCTTCTTGGGGCCACTTCATCATCTGAGGATTCGGAGTCTCTTTCATCAGTGTAAGGACCAGAAAATTCCCGATCCTCGGGGATAGGAGCCAAGCCTCTTATATAGGGGGTGATTGCCCTCTTGCTTCACTTCGCCCAGCATGTCCACTTCCTCCAACCTCGGGGTAAAGGGGCATCCCATAAGGGGGGTTAGTAGTAACAACAGTTGAATATTCATACCCGACGGGTCGAGAAGTCACAGGTACATGTACTTGTTGAACTTGAGAATTCGTACCTTGAATATTCGGGGGAGTCGTCCCTTGTGGCTGAGGTTGAGTTGCCCCTATCTGGGCTTCCCTTTGGGTAGATGCATAAGTTGAGTGAGGAGGAATCTCCACGGTTGACGAAATCACCTGGGTTGTCCCTGATGGCATTCCTTCCTCCAGAGCTCTAATCGTTCTCCGTGTTCTCGCCATGGTTGTTGTTGTCGATTCCCACAGACGGCGCCAAATGTTATGGATAAAATACTAAGGTTATTATTTGCTATATTTATTACTAAGATTCGGGAGCTCAAGGCCTTTAATGGCTGCTCTCGTGTTTCGTAGCTCAACTCTGCCTTTACGAGATGCCTACGTATCTCTGTGAATTAGAGAATCAAGCCAAAAAACGTAGTTCTGATTTGTGGGGCGAGACCCCTTATATAGATGTTGGGAGTCCTTGAATTGGACTTGGTATAGGAGACTTGGTGGGCAAGTCTCATAATTAGAATGGACTTTGGAGTCCTAGATAGTAGGAAACTGATTCCTTATCCTTTTAGGTCCCCTTGAGGCTAATCTATAAGGATTTATATCCTTATCGTGACTCTTCTTAATAGCTGATTTTTCCCTTATTAATTAATTACGAAATTAATTAATAATCAGGGCTTTTGGGCCTTCTTTATTCCATCAGGCCTGATCTGGTCCATCAGGCTTAACCTTTCTGGTCTGAGTATCATATATCTTTTTATTGGGCCTAGCAGCCCATACCTTGCAGTATTTAATTATACTATCATAATTTATTTATCCCTATCAACTGGATTATTTTATAACTTCATCTTTTTAAGTTTATATCCAGTAAGTAATCATCGTACACTAGATAAAGATTTTCAGTAAGTTATCGATTCAGATACTTGCATTATTGATTAAACTATATATTATCTTGCGAGCTGTATTGCTCACCCTTGCTTCATTTCTTCATCACACAACAACAGTTAGGAAGGATGGTCAGACTCAAGCAGACCCAACGCAAGAGCGTGGGAAGCGTCCCGTATCTACCCGCTGATTTCTTATCCGCCATTGCTACAGAGGTAGATCTATCCGTAGTTTAGGCATTCAACTTTTGGGAATCAAATTATGTATAATTATAACTTGTATTGAATAATGGCAAAGAACTGTAAACCTATTAAGTAATCATTTTCTGTTAAGAGCAATTGATGATATTAAGCAGAAACTATCAGAAGTTCATATCAGAACTTACATGGACGGATGGTGATGACATCGATGGATGTTGATATCGACGGATAAGGACATCAATGGATGATGATATCGACGGATAAAGATATCAACGGATGATGAAATCAGTATTTATCACATCAGTTGATCTTTGACAAGGAAAAGAAAACAGGAACTCAAGGCGGTGAAGGACTTTATCTAAGAAGCAATTGTATAGGTTTCCTTGTTGTTGATAGAATAAGATTCCTTATACATTGTGTAGATGTGTTCTAGTTAAAGCACATATTAAGTTCATGCTATATACATTGTGACATTGTTATATCTTTCGCATAACCTAGCAGCTCTCAAGGATATTTGTTCATCCTTTCGAGAGAGTACGTTTGTAATAAGTTTTTATCAGTTAATATAAAAACTGTTGATTCTGTTGAAGCTTTGTCGAATTGATTGTATTAACTGTATTCACCCCCTACAGTTGATTAAGGGCCTAACAATTGGTATCAGAGCTTGTTGTTAGCAAATAAACAATTTAAGATCTGAAAATCAATCAACCATGTTAGACAAAGAAGAAGAAACACAGAATCTGAAGCCACAACTCCCAGTCACATCACAAATAATCAACAATATGAGTAGATATGAAGCAATCAAGGTGCCTATCCTGGAGTTACAAGAATATTCAATCTGGAAAATCAGGATGGCCATGTGCTTGGAAGCCACAAATCCTGAATATATGAACATGATCTATGATGGTCCTCATAGACCAATGAAGGTAACTGTTTCGCTTGCAGGAGAACCAGAGAAGACGGTAGATAAAGACAGGAAATACTACTCTCCTGAAGATATCTCATCTATCATGAAGGATGCTAAGGTCAGACACATCTTGTACAACAGTCTTGATAGTTTTATGTCCAATAGAGTCATTTGATGTAAGACAACAAAAGAGAGATGAGATGCTTTAGAAGTAAAGTGTCAAGGTACAACTGCTATCAAGAAGAACAGGAGGACAGTACTTATTCAAGAATATGAGCACTTTGACTCAAGGGAAAATGAGTCCTTAACTGAGATCTATGACATATTTTAGAAGTTGCTGAATGACTTATCCCTTGTCAACAAAGAATATGATTTGGAGGACTCAAACTTGAAGTTCCTACTTGCTCTCCCTGAAAAGTGGGACTTTAAAGTCACATCAATAAGGGATAACTATCAACTTGACAACACACTTCTAGATGAGATCTATGGAATTCTGAAAACTCATAAACTAGAGATGGAGCAAAGAAGCAAGAGGAAAGGATCAAAAGCTAGACCAGTTGCACTCAAGGTTGAAGAGAAGCCAAATGAGAAAGCTAGGAGGAAAAGCTACTCGAAAGGGAAAGCCATGATTGAAAAGTTAGATACTGAATCATCAAATTTTAACGATGATTCAATTACTGATACTGAATCAGATACTGACAGTGATTATAACAACAATGAAGATATGGATCAAATGGCTGCCCTACTGGTTAAAAGATTCAATAAGATGGTCTACAAGAACTTCAGGAAAGGGAGAATATCTTCCAGAAAAGGTTCCAGTTCCTCAAACTCTGATAAGAGGAACAACGGGAGAAATATTGATGGGAAGAAATCCAGATCTGGAAAACTTGACAAGTCAAAAGAGAGATGTTATAACTGTGATGAAATTGTACACTTTGTAGCTGACTGCAAAAAACCCAGAGCTGAGAAGAAACAAGCCTTGATCTCAAGGAAGAGAAACTGGGATGATTCATCAAATTCAAATGATGGAGTCAATTATGCTCTCATAGAAAAAGCTGATACTGAGGATAAAAATGCTAAATTAAAGGTACCTCATACTACTCTTGCTTTTGATATTGATGATATCTATGAATTAAAAATATTTCTTAAGTCTCCGCATGTTAGTTGTAGGGATCAAACCTTAGAGAATAATAGAATCAAGAGTGAAAACTCTGTGTTAAAGAAAAGGAATGATCACCTAGAAATTGAGTTGTTTTCCATGCTAGAAATTCAAAAAGAAAGAGATAATGTTGTTTACGTTAAGGAAAAATTGCTAGAAAAACATGCCTATCTAGAGAATGAGCTATAAAAAGAAAGAGAAGTCATTAAACTTTAGACTAACTCAGGAAATTCTCAAGAATGGTTATTGGGGATCAGGAAGAGGATATTCAGCTAGATCTAATTCTGATATGAAAAGAAACTGAGATAACATAACTAATAAAAACTGATAGCAAGGTCAAACTTAACAAGGTTCAAATAAAGACCATTAAGTTTAATCTAAGTGCTACTGTTAAGTCAATTCATGAGGAAGGTACAACCTCAACACCTAGATCAAACTTAATTACTGATAAGAGTGAACAAGTTCACACAAATTCAGTAAATATTGGTTCAATGACTCAGAAACAGCTTAAGCAAAAGCTGAAGGATCTATACATAAAAGACAATATGAAAAGGTCTAAGAAAAATAGGAATGGCAAGGTAGGTGTTAATAAGAATAAAAATTATGTAACCTCACCTAATGCACCTAGAAAGACCTGTTCAAACTGTGGTAGCACTAATCATCTTGCCAAGCTTAAGCTGTAGATCTAGCTTATCAGCTTGCTCCCTGAGTGTATCAACTTTAGCATGAGTAATAGAATGTAAACCATGAAGACTTCTTGTACTCATAGCTGTAACCTTGAGTTGAGTCTTGAAATCAGAATTTGATAATAACTCATCAACTTTTGATACATGCTCTGTCAGAATTTTGGTGCATGGAATAAAGCTGAGTCATTCCACTTCTTGGTCCACTCAACTCCCCTTTGAGTTTCTTCCCAAGGTACAGGAGCATCCTGTCTAACAAATTTCTTCACCAAAGCTTCCTTTTCCAGAATAGGAACTGGAGTTTCAACAGAAATACTGTCTCCAGAACTTGAGGAAGTTTCATCATTTTCTGATAGTACAAGAGTGTGTGATGCAACTGGAGATCCAAGAATAACATCATCTAAATTCTGATCATCAGAATTTATCTCCAGAGCTGGTCTCTGTGATGTAGATGGTATTTCAGCATCTAAGATTGGAGATTTGACTGTAGATGGCTGAGCTTCAGTAGTTGGAGCTTCCAGATAAAGAACTTAAGGTATATTCAAATTATGAATATCTATCTCAGAGTTGTCAGTTTGTTCTTTAGCATCATCTGTAGCTTTTATTGGAGAGTCAGGAGGGGTAACCACTGTATTAGTAGCAGTGTATGTGGCTTGAGCTGAAGAAATCAGAGCTTCAATAATGATTGGTTCTTGTGAGATCAGAGATTCCTGATCCCCTTTCTCTGCTTCTTCATTTTCTTCAATCTCTTTGCTAAAGAAGGAGTTGCTGTTGCAGCATCAGAATTTACAGATTTTCTTTTCAAAGTATCAGAACTTTGAGCTGCTGTTTCTTTCTGAGAAGTAACATTCTCAGCTTCATTTGTCACAGATTTTGATGCAGGAACCTGTGCTTCAATCGTTTCCTCTTCAAATCAACAAAATTTATTATTGACCATAATTGTAATCAAAACATTCATCACAGGATAAAGTTAAAAATAGATGAAGTAAAGAGTAACAAATTGCAATTAAACATGCACAGTCACATAATATGAGAAACAGAGACTAAATCTTGCAATTATAATGATCCCTCGACTCCCTAGACCGATGTGTAATAATAACAGTCAGTAAAAAGTTAAAGCAGGAGTTAATGGGCACGGGAAATAATTAACAATTATTGTGCACATGCAGTTTTTCAAGACTAACACGTTTACCACTAACCCATAATGATTATGACTACTTTTATTTCACCCAAATATATTCTGATTTAAATATGACTGTTTCAGATTTTATCACAAATAAGTCAAGTAAAGAATAATGCCACATAAGCATCAAAGAGTCCATCAGGATTTAATATCAGAACTTAACTTTTATCAGTTTTTACCAATCATCAGAATTTGGCTTCTGTACTCAAAAAGTTAATGTTTGTTTCTGTAATTCTTCGTACAAAGACTGACTTGTTTTCTTCAGAGTTTAATCATCAGAACTTCCATCAGAACTTGTCCTCAGAATATATGCAAATGATATTTAACTGTTTGTCAAAAACAACTTAATCACCACAGTAATTTTCATCATTCATATGGAGTGAAAGTGTGTGCATTCAGCAAAATATCAGATAAAGATTAAAGTCTGATAAACTTCAGTACATCTTAGAAATAAGGGATAACTCAGAAAAGTGATTAAAATTTGTCATCAATCATGAAGTCTACTATAGAACAAATTTATGCATGAGTCCACCTCAACTGTTTGTGCTCATTTTATGCATCTTTTGAAATTTCTTTTTACAGTGGCTTCTCAGTGTAAGTGAGTCACGACTGCTTATCAGAATTTATGATATTGTCAGAGTATTTCTCCAGTAATCAGAGATTGTGAAAAGTCACCAAGAAAATTTATTTGCTTTTCTAATGCATATAACTTAATACCAGCAATGCAATTGGGTCTTCCCTTCCACATATTTACTCTAGATCTCAAAGGAGTACCTGACTTTTATATATATATAAATTTTCTTTTGATAAGTGAGGCTTATCAGCATATGGTTCATCCTTAAGATTTACTGACATCAGAATCTAACAGATAAGAAGCAATAATCTAGTTTGTGACTTAGTAATAAGATACACAAAGTAAACTTGACTAAGCTCAAAATTAGAATTTGCTTGTGTTAATGAGTTTCCATATAAACAACTAATTTAAACATGGGATTTCCAGTATGTTAAAGACTATTAGGTTAGCATCTAGCACATTTATCCTCATTGGATTGAATAGTCACATAACATTCAAAACACTTATCAGAGTATAAAGATCCACATCAGATAACAATCAGCATTTAATGAAATTTCAAATTTTAAGCACAGATTACATAGAGATAATACAATCTGTAAACACTGATCATAAAGTCTGATGTTTGAGAACAAAAATTAAGCAGATTTAGAGAAAGAACCTGAAACCATTCCAAGTTCATTTACCAATCTTATAAAAGTAGTTTCACATAGTGGTTTTATGAAGATATCTGCTAGCTGTTGATCTGTTGGAACAAAATGCAATCCCACTGTACCTTCATCCACATGTTCCCTTATGAAATGGTACCTAATACTGATGTACTTTGTCATTGAATGTTGAACTGGATTACCTGTCATAGCAATATATTCTGCTTCTGCAGTTGATATGGAAATTGACTTCTGTTTCTTGCTAAACCAAGAAACCAATCTGCCTCCAAGAAATTGGCAGCTTCCACTAGTGCTTTTCCTGTCTATTTTGCATCCTGCAAAATCTGCATCCGAGTAACCAATTAGCTTAAAATCTGAGTGCCTAGGATACCACAATCCCAGATCAGCTGTACCCTTAAGGTACTTGAAAATTCTTTTCACAGCTATTAAATGAGGTTCTCTTGGATCAGGCTGAAATCTTGCACAAAGACAGGTATCATACATGATATCGGGTCTACTTGCAGTTAAATAAAGTAAAGAGCCAATCATACCTCTGTAGTTAGTAATATCTACTGATTTACCAGTATCCTTATCTAACTTGGTTGCAGTGGCCATGGGAGTGGATCCAGTTGAACAATCTTGCATTCCAAATTTCTTCAGTAAATTTCTGGTGTACTTGGATTGACAGATAAAAGTGCCTTCTTCATTTTTCTTGACTTGAAGGCCCAAAAAATAGTTGAGTTCTCCCATCATACTCATTTGATATCTTGACTGCATTAGCTTTGCAAACCTCTCACAGAGTTTGGCATTTGTAGAACCAAATATGATATCATCAACATATATCTGTACCAAAAGTAAGTCCTTTCTATGGTTGAGGTAGAATAAAGTCTTGTCAATTGTGCCTCTGTGAAATCCACTTTCTAGAAGGAATTGAGCTAAAGTCTCATACCATGCTCTTGGAGCTTGCTTAAGGCCATAAAGTGCTTTTTCAAGCCTGTAGACATGATTGGGAAATTTAGGATCTACAAAGCCTGGAGGTTGTTCAACATATACCTCTTCTTCCAATTCTTCATTAAGAAAAGCACTTTTCACATCCATTTGAAAGACTTTAAACTTTTTGTGAGTAGCATAAGCCAAAAAGATCCTTATGGCTTCTAATCTAGCAACTGGTGCAAATGTTTCATCATAATCAATACCCTCCTGTTGAGAGTAGCCTTTAGCAACCAGCCTTGCTTTATTTCTTGTAATTATGCCATCACTATCAGTTTTGTTTCTGAACACCCATTTTGTGCCCACAACAGATCTATTCTTTGGTCTTGGCACTAGGGTCCAGACTTTATTTCTTTCAAATTCATTTAACTCTTCCTGCATTGCTTGCACCCAATCATCATCTTGAAGAGCTTATTCCACTTTCTTTGGTTCAGTCTGAGATAGAAAGGAATGATAGAGACATTCATTTGAAGTTATAGTTCTAGTTCTGACACCTGTTTCAGGATCTCCAATGATTAAATCAGGTGTGTGTGATTTAGTCCACTTCCTTGTAGATGGAAGTTGATCTCTAGAACTAGATCCTCCCCCATGATCCATGTTGTCTCCATTAGTATTTTCTGATGTCCCCTGTAGTTATGCTCTCTGAGACTTCAGAATTTGAGTTTGATTTTTCAGGAGTTGAAGAATCAGAGCTTCCAGAATTATCAGAATTTAGCTCATCAGAACTAGATGATTCAGCACTTGAAGAGCCGGTGACAGGTTCTGATGCTTCTTTAGAGTCTTGAGATGTAGTAAGATCTTCAGTTTGCTCCCCCTGGACAGGTGCATTTTCCTTTGGAGTTGTTACCACAGATTCAATGACATCAGTACTTACAGGTTCAGAGTTTAAGTCATCACAATTTACAGAATCAGAATTTAAGTCTTCATTCTCAAATCTCAGCTGATCATGATCATTGAAATCTTCAAGTCCAGTAATCTTCTTATCATCAAAAGAGACATTGATAGATTCCATGACAACCCTTGTTCTTAAATTGTAGACTCTGAAGGCTTTTGTGGAAAGTGGATATCCAACAAAAATTCCTTCATCAGCTTTTAGATCGAATTTTGACAGCTGCTCAGGATGAGTCTTAAGAACAAAACACTTGCAACCAAATACATGAAAGTATTTTAGATTTGGCTTCTTTTTCTTTACATCTCATATGGTGTTTTTCCATGCTTGTTTATGAGTGTAGAATTCTATGTAAAACAAGCAGTCTGCACCGCTTCAACCCAAAAATAGGTTGGCAGCTTGCTTCATCAAGCATAGTTCGTGCAGCTTCAATGAGAGTCATGTTCTTTCTTTGTATAACTCCATTTTGATGAGGAGTTCCAGGTGCAGAAAATTCTTGTTTGATTCCATGCTCTTTGCAAAACTCTTCCATATTTGAATTCTTGAACTCAGTGCCATTATCACTCCTTATTATTTTAACAGAATCTTTGACCAACTTATCCAGCTGTCTGACTTGATCAGTTAGAGTAAATGCAGGTTCATTCTTCTTGTGCAAGAAGTACACCAAGTGTACCTTGTGAACTCATCCACTATAACCATATCATATTTCTTCTTTGCAATAGACTATAACCAAATAGATCAACATGCAGTAAGTGATAAGGCTCAAGAATTGATGACTCAGTTTTGCTCTTGAAAGAAGATTTTCTTTGTTTTGCCTTTTGACATGAATCACAAAGGCCATCAGGAGCAAATACTGATTTTGGCAGTCCTCTCACAAGATCTTTCTTTACAAGCTCATTTATGTTGTTGAAGTTTAAATGAGAGAGTCTTTTGTGCCAATTCCAGCTTTCTTCAATTGATGCTCTACTCAACAGGCAGATTGCAGAACCATTAGTACTTGTTGAAAGTCTGGCTTCATAAATGTTACCATGCCTGTAACCTTTCAGAACCACTTTTCCTGTAGAATTGCTTACAACTTCACAGTGTTCTTCAAAGAAATCCACATGATAACCTCTGTCACAGATTTGACTTATACTCAACAGATTGTGTTTAAGTCCTGAGACCAGAGCTACTATTACAATGATGACATTCCCAAGATTAATATTGCCATATCCTAGAGTTTTTCCCAAGTTACCATCTCCATAAGAAACTTCTGGGCCAGCTTTCTTCACAAAAACTGAGAGCAGGGCTTTATTTCCAGTCATATGTCCTGAACATCCACTATCCAGTACTAAGATGTTTCTCCTGTTGCCCTGCAATCACAAAGACCACTAATGGTTAGTTTTAAGGACCCAGACTTGCTTGGATCCTTTGGCCTTATTAAGTTTGTTAGCATTTGCAGCGGATTTAATATCAGAGTTTATGCTAACATGTTGTTTATTAGAACTTATATCAGGCTTTGCTTCAGGTTTTACACTAGAAGGAATTAAAGCAACTTTCTTCAAAGAAGGTTTTATTTGATAATAATCATAGTATAAACTATGATATTCCTTACAAGTTTAAATGGAATGCCATAAACTACCACAATAAAAACAAGGATTTTGTGGCTTAAACCTAACAGACTGATTCTGAACTCCTGACTTAGGAGATACAGAGTTTATATTCTTATTCTTCCTGTAAAAAGAAGCAAGATGGTTAGAGTTTCCACAGTTATAACATTTCTTTCTAGGAGCATTAGGAACAGGCATATAATTATTGCTTTTATTCACACCTTCCTTTCCATTCCTATTTTTCCTAGCTTCCTTAACCTTGTTGACATTCCTTATTTCTTTCAGCTTATGTTTAAGCTGTTTCTTTGTCATTAAGCCTATGTTGACTTCAGCTGGTTTATCTTGTTCTAATTTGTCAAAAGTTAACTTCTCCTTAACTTCTGTCTCAGACTCTTTCATCTTTTCAGAATCAGACTTTACAGTTTTAGCTACAAACTTAACAGGATTTACCTTTGGCTTAACAGTTTGTTTAATAATAATTGGCTCAATTTGTTCAGTTCCCTTTTCACTTTTATCATATCCTTAACCTAAGCCCTCTTTCCAGTTTCCACTACTTAATAAATTCTGAGTTGTTCTGCCAGAGTTAGTCCAAGTCCTGATAATCTCTTTTTCTTTTTCTAACTCAGTTTTTAGAGATTTATTCAATTTCAGCAATTCATCTCTAACATAAAAAGCATCATCTCTCTCTTTCTGAGTTTAATGGAACATATCTAACTCCTTTTCTAAATAATCATTCCTTTTCTTAAAAGCAAGATTTTCAGAAGTTAATCTTTCACATGTTAAAGTTTGATCTCTGTAGCTAATAAACATGGTTTTAAGATATAATCTCAACTCAGTAATATCATCAGTATGAAAAGCATAAGTTGTTTGAGGTACCTTTACCTCAGCAGTTTCAGGGCTGCCATCAGCATTTGCCATCAAGGCATAGTTCACCTCATCTTCAGAATCTGAAGTGTATGTCCAGCTTTTCTTCTTTGTGACAAGTGCCTTGCCTTTGTCACTCTTTTCTTTCTTAAAGTCAGGAGATATATGGCCTCTTTCACCATAATTATAGCATTTGACATTTGAGTAATCTCCTCTGTCAGACTTTCCTCCTCTGCCTTCAGATTTTCTGAATCCCTTCTTATCAGAACTTCCACCTTTCTTGAAAAACTTCTTTCCCCTTCTGATTTTCCTGTAGGCTATCTTTGTGATACCCTTCACCATAAGAGCACACAATTTCATCATCTCTTCATCAACATCTACTTCAGGTAAACTTTCAGTTTCTGAATCATCATCATCAGAACTTGATGATTCTGAATCAGACTTTGTGATGAGAGCTTTTCCTTTGCCTTTCTTTGAGACAACTACTTTGGGGAATTCCTCCTCAGCCTTAAGAGCAACTGTTCTTGACTTTCTCCTTTGTCTCTTGCTTCTTTGATCCATCTCAAATTCATAAGTCTTGAACATACCATAAATTTCATTAAGAGTGGTTTCATCAAGAGCATAGTTGTCTCTTATAATAGTAGCCTTCAAATCCCAACTTTCAGGAAGAGCTAAAAGGAATTTTAGATTTGAATCTTCAAGATCATATTCCTTGTCCACAAGTGACAGATCATTCAAGAGTTTGACAAACCTGTCATATAAGTCAGTTAATGACTCATCCCTTTTTGAGTCAAAGTGCTCATACTCTTCAGTGAATATAGTCCTCCTGTTCTTCTTGATTGCATCAGTTCCCTGGCATCTTGTCTCCAAAGCATCCCATATCTCCTTTGCGGTCTTGTAATGAATTACCCTGTTTGACATGAAATTATCAATGGCACTATGCGGAAAATGTCTTACCTTTGCATCCTTGGCAACAGATGAGATATCTTCGGCTGTATACTCACTTTTCTCCTTTGGTACGGTCTTTGCTGGCTGATCTGTAACTACAACAGAGAGCTTGGTTGGCTTATATGGTCCTTCATTAATTCTGTCAAGGTATTCTGGATCTGTAGCTTCCAGAAACATAGCCATCTTCACTTTCCATATGGGATACTCAAAAGGTCTCAACATGGGAACCCTAATAGTCTCATATCGACTATGAGTTTGAGTTTTCAGAGTTTCTTCAGTTTTGGCAGGCTTGGTTGGATTTTCTGCTTCTTCAGACATGATTGTTTTGGATCTTTACTGTATGTGTGTTAACAGATAAGCTCTGATACCACTTGTTAGGTCACACAACATTGTAGAAGGGGGTTGAATACAGTGTAGAATACAATCAAATCGATTTAGAACACAAGTAACAGAAAATAGATGTATTCGATATAATAAACTATGTTATAATGGAACTGTCCTCTCTCAGTGATGAACAAATATCACGAGAGCTGTTAGGTTATAATGTATGATCTTCTCGATAATGATAACACATATAGTGTAAACCTATGTCTGTGTTTATATAGTAATGTTAGGTCCCGAATTATCGTAGAAGGGGGGGGGGGTTGAATAAGATAATCACCAAATTAAAAGTTCTTTCAAATCTTTAGTGGATAAAATATTTAGTGCTCAGTTAGTGGTTTCGTGTTCTTGAGAGGAATGGTGTTTGGAACGATAAAAACAAGGAACACAAGATATTCGGGGAAATATATATTCGTATATAAATCCTCGAGGGTGTTGCTACACTCCGGTAAATAAATTAACCGGCTATAATCTAAGAATAACAAAGTTCCTAGCTTCTACACAGATTTACAAATCAAATCCTATACAATAATCTAGCTTTTGTTTGTACTAGGATTTAATTACCGGGTAACGATTATAATGCCCCTAAGAATATACAAGAGTTAAATCGGACATTATAACGTTACTCCAGTGAGAAGTTAAACGGATATTCAAGGTGCCAGAGCTTCTCTGTAAATCTCCACTTTTTGTTTTATCAGCTCTCTTTTTATTGGAGAAGATGATAAATAGAACTCTTCAGATCTGCTGCAAAGTGTAGTCTTTATACAATAAATATTTGGCTGAGATTTCTGTGGTGACAACATGTACTTTAAGCTCTGTGGTGACCAAGAGTGTATAGAGTGTAAATTTTGCCTTAGAAAAATTCACTCTACTTTTCTATGGTGACAAGAGGGGAGCAAAGGGAGTTTTTGCCTTCGAAAAAATTTACTCTACTTCTCTATGGCGACAAGACGGGAGCATAGGGAGTTTTGCCTTAAAAAAATTCACTCTACTTCTCTATGGCGACAAGAGGGTGTTGAATTTTAATCGCAGCGAAGGCATGGTAAAAACACTTTTACAAATATAAAATCCAAATAAAAGCATATAAATCGTGATTAAAATATATGAATCGATTACTAACCTTTAATAGCGATCCAAAAGCAACGATCGGAGATCCTTAGCAGCTGCTCCTCAAACGTGAAGCACTCCACCGGTATCCACCAAGAAAACGAAGTTAAGGAGGAGGAGGAGGTGGAGAGAATTAGGTTTTCTAAAAACTTTTTTTTGGGTTAGAATAAAAATAGGGTTTATAATAGTATATTTATAGGCAAAATTTTCAGCTGAAATTTTCCCATAAAATATTATTATTATTAACCCATTTATTATTCTCATTAATAATTAAAACACCTTTTAATTATTAATCCTTTTTCTAAACACTTTAGAAATAATTTTCTCTCTTGATTTAATTTCCAAAAATTAAATTCTTAATTAATAATATTAAGAACTTTTCTTATTTAATTTATAATCAATTAAATCTTATTTAATCAATTATTAAATTTGCCAATTAATTATTTATTTCATAAATAAATAATTATCAGCCATTATTAATTAATTCCTCCACCATTAAATCATTCTCTTTTTATGGTGTGACCCTGTAGGTTCAATATTAAGCCGGTAGTAGAAATAAATAATAATAAAACTATTTTATCATTATTTATATAAATTCTCTAATTTATTAAATATGATTAATTAATCATATTTATTCTACATCGTGAGGGATACTTCTCAGCATATCGCGACTATCCGGATAATACGAATTCACTGCTTAGAATACCAAGAACCTATTCAGTGAATAGTTACCGTACAATAAACTCCTTCTACCCTACAATGTCCTGATTAAATACAAGGCATGGATCTCGTGTCAAGCCTATCTAATTTAATCACTTGCTTACCATTTACTATGCTTAGTTCTATGCAAATTAGAAACTCCTTTCTAATTTCATTCACTCTGGCCAGAGATTCCTGAACTAGCATAAGTGGATCAGCCTTGAACATTCGCTTCCTTCACTGGAAGGGGTAGATCCTTTATTGATCATACACTATCTTCGTGTACAAATTCCTATACCCAGTAGAGCCCTAATAATTGTCCCTGGAGACTAAGAACTAAACCAAAGCATAGTTCAGTGTACACAAGATGACTATGATGACCTCAAGTCTAATGATACTTGTACAACTATCACTATATGAACAACTGCTGACACGTGAGTGAACTCCATCAGTTGTTCAGCTGTGCGAGTCATGTTCAGTGAACTTATTCTATAATAAACACCTACATACTAGCTATAGTGTCACCACACAAATATCTATGAGAACAAACATCCTTCAAAATGAAGCAAGCATAGTATGTACTGATCTTTGCGGATTATTAATTACCAGTTAGTAATCCTATGACCAGGAACTATTTAAGTTTAGAGTTATCATCTTTTAGGTCTCACTATTATGATCTCATCATAATCCATAAAAAGCTTTACTCTAAACTATGGTATATCTTATTTAAACACTTAAATAGATAGAGCCCGTAATAAAAACAAAACAAGTCTTTTATTAATATCAATGAAATCAAAACAGATTACATAAAAGTTATTCCTAAATCCTAATACATGATTAGACTTAGGACATATTCCTTTCAATCTCCCACTTGTACTAAAGCCAATCACTCTGGTATCTAATACCCATCTTGTCTTTATGACGATCAAAGTGACTTTCATAAAGTAGCTTTGTGAGTGGGTCTGCTATGTTGTTATGTGTGTCAACTCTAATTCAATACAACACAAGAAATGTTATCGTGCTCCCACTAACCCTTTTGTAGACACATGGTTCATCTACGTTTTTCATAAAACCAAACTCTTTGATTGTCTCATCAAAACGGATGTTCCATCTACGAGAAGCTTGCTTTAAACCACATATGGTTCGCAGCAGCTTACACACTAGGTTTTCATTTCTCTTGGAAAGAAAACCATCTGGCTATTTGCCAGATCTCATAGTCGTAGTAAGCAGCATTCGCAAGCAAAATCCGAACTAATTTTAACAGGGCTACAGGTAAAAGGTTTCATCAAAGTCAATCCATTTCCTTTGTTTGAATCCTTTTCCCAAAATCCTGGCCTTAAAGGTCTTCACCTAGCCATCTTCTCTAATCATTCTTTTGTATCCCGTATACATAGATTTCATTCCGGATTTCATGGCACTATGCCATTTCTCCGAGTCAACACTACTCATAGCCTCATTATAGGTCACAGGGTCGTCATCATCAATGATCGACAACTCATTGTCATTCTTAATGACAAGGCTATAATACCTCTCAGGTTGGCGAGACACTCTCCCTGTCCTATGAATGGGCTGTTCCACAGAAGGTTGTTCAGTCTGAACAGGTGTTTCCACTTGATCCGTAGTAGTTTGTGCTTCTTGAACTTCATCAAGTTCAATTTTTCTCCCACTGTTTCCTTCAAGGATAAACTCCTTTTCCAAGAAGGTAGCATGTCTGGAGACAAACACCCGATTATCGGTGTAAAAGTAATACCCCAAAGTCTCTTTAGGATATCCCACAAAATTACATTTTACGGATCGAGATTTCAGCTTATCTAGGTCAACTTTCTTGACATAAGCTGGACATCCCCAAATCTTAACGTGTTTAAGACTCGGTTTCCTTTCTTTCCATATCTCATATGGTGTTTGAGGAACAGATTTGGAAGGCACCTTATTCAGTAAATATGCTGAGGTTTCCAATGCATAACCCTATAGGAATACTGGAAGATTTGCATAGCTCATCATGGACCGAACTATATCTAACAAAGTTCGATTTCTCCTTTCAGATACCAATCTGGAGGCATCCACTGGGAGACTATACCATTTACTTTGAGATAATCCAGAAACTCTCCATTCAAGTATTCACCACCTCGATCTAATCGAAGAATTATAATACTATATTTGGTTTATTTCTCCACTTCATACTTATACTCTTTGAACTTTTCAAAGGCTTCAGACTTGTGTTTCATCAAACACATATCTGAATCTAGATCTATTATCCATGAAAGTAATGAAGTATGAAAATCCACCCATGGCTTGCGTAGACATTGGTCCACATACATCTGTGTGTACCATTCCTAACAAATTTGCAGCCCTCTCTCCATGTCTACTAAATGGAGACTGCAGTGCCATAATGAAGTGAGATTTTCATCATCCCTTTTCTTTTATTAGTTTGTTCAATCTGAAGTAAATTATGTCACATTTATACAGACCATTATTTAAAGTACCACGTCTATAAAGAATATTATCTCTAAGAATAGAACATTCATTATTATCAATAATAAATGAAAATCCAGCCAAGTCTAACATGGGAATAATATTCCTCACAATCGAGGGAACAAAATAACAATTATTTAAAAAACAATAGTCTTGCCCGTAGGCATATGTAAATGAAATGATTCTACATCTTCAGCAGCAACTCTTGCTCCATTTCCCATCAGTAGAATCACCTCCTCTTCCTCAAGAGTCCTACTTCTCCTTAGTCCCTGCAACAAATTACAGATATGAGAACCACAGGCGGTATCTAATACCCAAGAAGAAATTTGATTTAATGACATATTCACTTCTATCATGAACATACCTGAATCAGAAGCGGTAGTCTCACTACCCTTCTTCTTCTTCTTCAATTCTGCAAGGTATACCTTGCAGTTTCTCTTCCAGTGCCCCACCTTGTTACAGTGAAAGCAAACAACTTTGCTCTTGGGGTCTTCAGCTTTTGGTGGAACCGGCGTTTTCTCACCTACTTTCTTCTTCTTGGAAGGGTTCCTCTTCCTTTTCTTAGGATTGGAACCTTCATCAATTAGAAGAACAGAACTCTTCTTAGGGGGGAAATTCGATTCCGCAGTCTTCAACATGTTGTGGAGTTCAGGCAGGCTGACATCCAACTTATTCATGTGAAAGTTCACAACAAACTGCGCGAACGAACTCGGAAGCGATTGCAAGACCAAGTCTTGGCTCAGCTTCCCATCCATGGCAAAACCAAGTTGTCCAAGACATTCAATCAAATTGATCATCTTAAGTACATGGTCATTCACAGATGATCCCTCAGACATCCTACAACCGAACAGCTCCTTCGATATCTCATATCGAGCTGTCCTCCCTGCCACATCATACAACTCTTGTAGATGCATAAGGATAGTGTGAGCATCCATATGCTCATGTTGCTTCTGTAGCTCAATGTTCATGGAAGATAGCATGATGCATTGAGCAACATTTGCATCATCTACCCACTTACGATACACAACATGTTCATCATTATGTGCATCACTAGCAGGTTTAGTAGGCTTAGGTGAGTCAATCACGTATTCCAGCTTCTCAAACCTTGAGAACAATTCTCAAGTTTCGAAGCCAGTCAGCATAATTAGGACCAGTCAACTTGTGAGCATCCAGTATGCTCCTGAGTGATAGTGCGGAAGACATAATGTATATTGTAAATCTGTAAATGATAAACACATAACAACACTTAGCAAATATTCAATTTCATTTTAAAAACACTATATGAATCGGGTCTTTATTCATAAGTGGCTCCCACTAGTTTATCTAATTTCTTCAACCCCCTACGTGAAAAATTAAGCATTCATAATGCTAGTGGGAATAGGGATCCTACATTCCATTACACAACCCCGGCTGTAGCACGAACCGCCATGTAATGTTCAATAGGCAGACAACTCTTGTCAATTACATCTTATGTTATTCCCTAATCAAACTTTAGCCTCTTGAATACTTGAGTCACGGCTGTGGCACGACAAACTCAATATTCTAAGTCAAGTCTAACCCAACATTCCGTATAATTGAATCAGTCCCCAACGGCCCACGGCTGTGGCACGTACCGACCTTTAGATTCTAATTCAATGTACACATCTCTATGTAATAGACAAGTATTTCTTTTTTCGAAATCAAAACCCTCGGCTGTAGCACGAACCGACAATGATTCAAAAATAAGAACTACTTTTCTATCATGTTGGAAGGCTATGACCGACACAAGCCCGTTGTGTCATTGGCCAATTACTACTTGATATTATTTAATTTTAGAGGGATTATATTACATTACAATCATAATCATATTATAAAGAGATTCTTCCTTTTAAATTAAATATTTCAAATCAATAATCAATAATCAGATGATTCCCAGATCGGGTGGAGTATTGTTAAGAGGCGTCACTTAATAACCCTTTCTTACAGATAGAAATCTGTTTTTGACAGAATCATCCTTTCTCTCATATCGAAAATTCATATTCAATTACGTGTTTCATAAACACAAGAATCTCATGATTGTATTCATAATATTATTATTTAGGTTATGAAACAATTTCACTATACTAGGTTGTCTAACAAACGCCTTATGTTCATTTAAGTTCAGCTAAAACTATCATCGGATGATAAACTAAGCATATATCACATATATCAACATGAATAAACATCAAGGTAGGCATGTTACATCATCTAGCATATTGGTCTAAGCATTATACATCTCTATGTATCACATGAAGCATTTAAAAGCAGTTAAAACAGTTAAAAACAACTTTAAAACACTTTCGGAAATATAAACAGTTCAAAACTTTTATATAAACTAAAATTTGATCACTCCATTGGATCCGTCTCGGAAAAACAAATCCAACGATATATTGCACGCCCAAAACGGAGTTAGGAAACTCCCAAAAAATCAAATTTAATGTGGACAGTCGGGATGTAACGCATTACAAGAACGCGTTACAAGCCATGTAACGCATTCCGGTGATGCGTTACAACCCTTTTAAGCCATTAAAAGGTGTAACGCATTCCGTGAATGCGCCACATGGTGTAATGCATTCCCGGAATGCGCGACACCCCCCCGCGCGCGCGTGCGCCACACGCGCCTGCAGCTGCCGCCGCCTGACAGCTTCTCGAACTCCGTGCAGCCGTACCTGACTTCTGTGTCTTCTCTTCACACAACATCACATATCATGTGCTTTTCTTTTTCAACATCAGCAAACAAACAGCAGCAGATGCATAATATATATATACTTACAATTTATATATATATGATTATTTAATTACGAATTTAATTGCAAGATCTTCAAAAATTCATAATAAAAAATCTATACATCATAAAATTATAAGAAAAATATCCAGATGATCTACAACACTTGTAGAACCCAGATCAACATTCAAAATAATTCTGAGAAACGATTTCTCATTAGACAAAATTAATCCATGATATAACTTGTAAAAGTCATAATTAATTCATACAAGCACATAAAATTCTGAAATTTTTACCACAGATCTATATGCATACAACCTGGCTCTGATACCAATGTTGGATTTTAATCGCAGCGGAGGCATGGTAAAAACACTTTTACACATATAAAATCCAAATAAAAGCATATAAATTGTGATTAAAACATATGAATCGATTACTAACCTTTAATAGTGATCCAAAAGCAACGATCGGAGATCCTTAGCAGCTGCTGCTCAAACGTGAAGCACTCCACCGGTATCCATCAAGAAAACGACGTTAAGGAGGAGGAGGAGGTGGAGAGAATTAGGTTTTCTAAAAACTGTTTTTTGGGTTAGAATAAAAATAGGGTTTATAATAGTATATTTATAGGCAAAATTTTCAGCTGAAAATTTCCCATAAAATATTATTATTATTAACCCATTTATTATTCTCATTAATAATTAAAACACCTTTTAATTATTAATACTTTTTCTAAACACTTTAGAAATAATTCTCTCTCTTGATTTAATTTCCAAAAATTAAATTCTTAATTAATAATATTAAGAACTTTTCTTAATTAATTTATAATCAATTAAATCTCATTTAATCAATTATTAATTTTGCCAATTAATTATTTATTTCATAAATAAATAATTATCAGCCATTATTAATTAATTCCTCCATCATTAAATCATTCTCTTTTTATGGTGTGACCCTGTAGGTTCAATATTAAGCCGGTAGTAGAAATAAATAATAATAAAACTATTTTATCATTATTTATATAAATTCTCTAATTTATTAAATATGATTAATTAATTAATCATATTTATTCTACATCGTGAGGGATACTTCTCAGCATATCGCGACTATCCGAATAATACGAATTCACTGCTTAGAATACCAAGAACCTATTCAGTGAATAGTTACCGTACAATAAACTCCTTCTACCCTACAATGTCCTGATTAAATACAAGGCATGGATCTCGTGTCAAGCCTATCTAATTTAATCACTTGCTTACCATTTACTATGCTTAGTTCTATGCAAATTAGAAACTCCTTTCTAATTTCATTCACTCTGGCCAGAGATTCCTGAACTAGCATAAGTGGATCAGCCTTGAACATTCGCTTCCTTCACTGGAAGGGGTAGATCCTTTATTGATCATACACTATCTTCGTGTACAAATTCCTATACCCAGTAGAGCCCTAATAATTGTCCCTGGAGACTAAGAACTAAACCAAAGCATAGTTCAGTGTACACAAGATGACTATGATGACCTCAAGTCTAAGGATACTTGTACAACTATCACTATGTGAACAACTGCTGACACGTGAGTGAACTCCATCAGTTGTTCAGCTGTGCGAGTCATGTTCAGTGAACTTATTCTATAATAAGCACCTACATACTAGCTATAGTGTCACCACACAAATATCTATGAGAACAGACATCCTTCAAAATGAAGCAAGCATAGTATGTACCGATCTTTGCGGATTATTAATTACCAGTTAGTAATCCTATGACCATGAACTATTTAAGTTTAGAGTTATCATCTTTTAGGTCTCACTATTATGATCTCATCATAATCCATAAAAAACTTTACTCTAAACTATGGTATATCTTATTTAAACACTTAAATAGATAGAGCCCGTAATAAAAACAAAACAAGTCTTTTATTAATATCAATGAAATCAAAACAGATTACATAAAAGTTATTCCTAAATCCTAATACATGATTGTACTTAGGACATATTCCTTTCAGAGGGGAGCAGAGGGAGTTTTTTCCTTAGAAAAAATTCACTCTACTTCTCTATGGCGACAAGAGGGGAGCAGAGGGAGTTTTTGCCTTAGAAAAAATTACTCCACTTCTCTATGGCGACAAGAGGGATGAAAACTGCACTTGTGAAATTATTCTTGCTCTCATTTATTCCATTAGTATCACACTAAGTCAAGGTCAGTTCCTGTACTGAAATATTGAACTGTACATCCAGGATATTGCTTCTGAAGATCAATATACTGATCAAGATGACTCCTACTACAAGGTAGTGATTACCTTGACTTAGAATCTGTAGAGCATTGCATTCCCTGAGCTGTCCCATCTTTAAGTCTTCTCTCTTGAGTCTTCGTCTGAATCATAAAACCTGTGTTCCCTGATACGAATCCTCACTTAACAATTCTTCTAATGATAATACTCAGATTCCTTTCATGAAACGCTGATGCCTAGTGCAACTGGTCTGGTTCACAGACGACTAGCTCCGATTCAGGTCTTCGTATTATAGCCTTGATTACATTATTAAGCTTGCCTCAACTTTATCGCTTCAGACACTGACTGTCAATAAACAACTGTACTTTCACTGGAATCCTTTATGGTACTCTAGACAACGTCTTCATCAACCTCTGTCTATATCCTGTCTTCAATTCTTCAGATTCTTATGCTTCGAACACTGTCTATCTTCAATCAATGCCAATACACTAAAATCTTCTGGTAGCACTTTATACATTGAATCTTCATCATTTCTGAAACCCTGAAAGTCTTTAACCTTTATTCTTTACTGAAACATGAACATATTAATGAACTTTTTTCAGTGACCTGTAAACAGACTTCCAGCCTTCTTCTAATATTCTGATTCTTTGTATTTGCCTTGTCTTCATTCTTCCTGATTTCTTGTGTAGATGTAGTATTATTAACCTGTCATGTTCTAGTGTTGTTAACGTGTTAAGTTATCACGTAACTGTTCATACAGCTACGCAGTCTCACCAACAAGTACACAATTACAAGATAACTTCTAATTGATATGGAATATAATTCTGTCTCCTAAAATATATAAATCAGATATCTTATATAATTCTTCTAGTCCTCTAACTCTTTCCTTGCATATCTTCTTCTGTATTAGTCTCGATCTTCTATTGTTAATCAGCTTCCTTCCTTAACTGTAAGTCCTCTCATACTTAAGTTCTGATATGACTTTAAGTCCTGATATGACACTAAGTCCTGACTTCCAGTAAGTACTGATTCCAGTAAGTACTGATATTTCCTGTTTGTTAAGATCTGAAAACTAAACATGAAACATATTAGACATGACATCTCAAATATATCCAACATACACGATTACCCGTAACTAGGTAAACAAAAAGTAATCTCTCTCTTCAGATTCCTATTCTCAGTGTAAATACTCAAGTATTACAAGATACTTGCATCAGTAGCTAACCTATTTAAGCAATTAAAAGATATTCCACTATCTCATTGTATAATTAAATTTAATAATTTATTTCGAACAAGTTCAAAATAGTCAATGAAGTATAACAATCAATCAAGTTTTGGTCATTATCAGTGTTTTAATTACGAATAGCAGGACTTATCAGTCAAAACTGGTTTGACCAATATCAGAATTTATCAACTACTGACATAACCTATTAGTCAAAACAAGTTTAACTAATGACAGAGCATTTAAGCATAATCAGTAGTTCAACATGCAGTTTTCACATAAAATCATTTAACACAATTTGCATGTTATCATGGCATCAACATTTAACACAAGAATCAGTATCTAACAAGTACCGACAAATAATAAGATACCATGCTTCAATAATATCAGCATACTTAATTATCAGAGTTTGAGAATTCTCCTGAAATCATTCCCAATTTATTCACCAATCTTGTGAATGTAGTTTCACAGAGAGGCTTGGTGAATATATTTGCTGCTTTCTCATCTGTTGGAACAAAGACCAATTCCACTGTACCAGCTTACAAAGATTCAACAGAATCAACAGTTTTTATATTAACTGATAAAAACTTAATATAAACGTACTCTCTCGAAAGGATGAACAAATATCCTTGAAAGCTGCTAGGTTATGCGAAAGATATAACAATATCGCAATGCATATAGCATGAACCTAATTTGTGCTTTATATAGAGCACAACTACAAAATGTATAAGGAATCCTATTCTATCAACAACAAAGAAACCTATACAATTGCTTCTGAGATAAAGTCCTTCATCACCTTGAGTTCCTGTTTCCTTTTCCTTGTTGAAGATCAACTGATGTGATAAATACTGATTTCGTCATCCGTTAGTATCATCATCCATTGATATCTTTATCCGTCGATATCATCATCCGTCGATGTCCTTATCCGTCGATATCAACATCCGTCGATGTCATCACCATCCGTCGATGTAAGTTCTGATATGAACTTCTCATAGTTTCTGCTTGATATCATCAATTGCTCCTAACAATCTCCCCCAACTTGTTCATTATGGAAATATGGACAAGTTCCAATTGATGATGTCAAAACTATCTAAATGCAGGAATCAAGTATGCATATTCAATCTTGCTTCAGTGAATATCAGACTTTACTCTTCATCCTGAACTGCTTCTTTAACTTGAGCAATGTCAGAGGTTAATTATAGTTCTTCAGCTCGAAATGCTTCAATAATCTTCCTTCTTCTTCTTCTTTACATTTTTCTTCAGTATCATGAGCTTGAACTACTGTATAGATTGGATCTATCAGTATTTGAGATTTAGTTTCCTTAGATATAATTTTCTTCTTCACAACAGCTTTGGCTTTAGACTTTGAAATCTTTGACTTCTATCATATCTTCTCTTTTCCTTTAAGCTTCATGTAAGCAGTTACAGTAACTTGTGATCTGAGATATTCTGCCTGATTGATTTCCCTTATAAATACACCACTGGTTGGTCTGTTAGAATGATTATCTTCATAAAGTACTTGAAAAATAATAGCAATATCAGCATTTGCTGTCTTCATGGAATTCTTGAAGTCTTCCTCCATTTGCCTTAGATGTTCAAGTTCAACTCCTGGATTTTCTTTTGCAAATATTCTTCTACTCACCTTAGAGTCAAATAATTGAATCTTTGGATCCTTGTAGAACAGATTTGTCCTTCTTCCTTTAACTTTCAGAGTTTGAAGAAATTGACTTGCTTCAGCACCAACTTCTCTCTCCAGAATACATTGGTCTTCATCAACTACAGTTGTGACTTGTAAAGAATTTTGCATTTTAGTAGTCACGGTCCAATCTTCTAACTCCAACTAGCTCTTCACCTTTTCTCCTTTCACTGTCCTTCTATCCCCCCTTATTACCTCCATCAGGATTTGCATTATCAGTACTTGTCAATGTTAGCTTCCTGCATTTATATTTAACAATTTTCTCCCCCTTTTTGACATCATTACCAAGCAGTAGAGAAAGAATTTAAATTATGTACTTCTATAAGTTGAGTAGACATTTGAGCTTATTTAGCTTCCAATCTAGCTTGACCGGCTTCAATTTCAGTTTGCCTGACAACTATTCATGAAATTTGTTTATAAATCTCCTGATGAGTAGTCAGATTTGAAGCAATCAAAGATTCTTTAATCTGATTGATTGAGTAGTAGTTGCTTCATGAGTTGTGAGTAAGTATCTGACAACTAAAGTTGATGCTTTCAGATGATTCAGCATATCAGGATTTGTAATCTTCTGTTCTGCTGTTTCCAGATGTACAATAGCTTGAGTTCTGGAAATAGGATATGTATTATCTTTCCAATGAGCATTCCAGGGATTATCAGAATAATCTTTTTCTTTTGTAGCATCTAACTCTTTCAGTTTCTGTTGTCTCACATGCATAGGCATATGTTCAGGGAAGAAAAGATCATCCTCAGGATCTATAATAACATTAGAAACATTAGCTTCTTCACCATCATTACATTCTTCAACAATAACCAGATTTCGCACTAATTACTGAACTTCATCACCAGCTTCAACATGTAGAATAGATTTAGAAATTTGTGCAGTATGTGATCCGGTAGCTTCAGAAGCTTCCACACTTTCAGCAGTTAACTCCACATCTTCAAGTATTGTAGATAAATGAATTGGAGCTTCGAGATTAACTTCCAGAACCTAAGTTCCTGTAATATGCTGTGGTGATTCTGAAATGGATGAAACTTAATGAATGGACTGTTGTGCCACTACATCTTCAGCAACAACAGGGATTTCCTCAGGTGATGGAAAAGTAGAGTAAATTGACTATTTTTTAACAAAAACAGGGATTAAAACATGTGGTGGAATAATAGAATATATGGACTGCAAGAAAGTATCAGTACTTAGATTTGCAGGGAGATTAATAGCCCTTGGTACATCAGAGTTTTCTTGATGTTCAAAAGACCGTTGTTTAGCATATGTTTCTTTAGTACGTTGAGCACCTGCAAACATATAGCTAATAAAACTTAACCTCTCTATTCTTTTAAAGTAGTCTCACTGTTCCTCACACCACACATCTCATGACTTTCAATAGTTAGAGCTTCCTCACAAGGATTACGAAATCCTATCTCTCGTCTACCTCTCCTTTTGCCAGGAAGGATCCTGCCTCTCTTAAATATTGTTTTTCTCTCAATATTTTCACACATCTCACAAAAAAGGCTCAGAAAGATTGTCCTACAGAAATAAGAGGTGGCTAAAGAAGGGTGATATGTGGTCATACAACTAGAGGTAGTCCTTAAATAAGGTCTAGAAGTAATCATGCCAATATGATTTATATCATGAAAAATATAATAAATGCTGAAAGAACTAGATCAGTATTTAGAATAAATGCTGATAAAGTAATAAAAGTATTTATACCTTGTGAATACACAATTTAGCTCACAGTTGATACCGTGGTTATGACAGTTGTTGTTCATCAATAATGAGAACCTCCATTTGAATTGGAGAGGATTTGATCAGGTTACTGTCATGTACCATGATCTCAAACCTTTTTCTTCTTGAAAAGAACTAACACTTGAATGTGTTTATTGAAAGCTATCATAGAGTCTTTAGTAAAAACTGATGAAACCTCCGTGTCTCTGTTAGTATCATTAAGATCTACCTCAACAAGTAGTCTCTAACCAACTAAATGTTGTTTCTGAGTGGTGAGCACAATTCAAGAATTATGTCACTTGATTTTTGGCAACATTTGAAAAAAGAATTCAAGTGTTTCAATTGTGAGAAGAAATTTAAGGTTTAAGATATTTAATGTTAAGAAATGAGTGTGAACAACTTTCTTTATGAGAAAAAAGAAAGTTTCAAAGAATTTGAATATAATGTAACACTCAAAGATAATAATCCTTATTGACTAAGAATTAAATCTTTCATAAATTTTTTCTTTAACAAAAGTTACCTCCTGCAGTATGCTCAATCTGTACTGAAGTGATCACATGAACTTAAACAAAGATTAGTTTATTCACATACCATATTAAAACATCTGAAGTTAAGCATGCAGTACTGATTTAGATATCAACACTTAAAAGCATTCAAACACACACGCAAGAAAGTGAAAAAGTAGTCAAATAGATAGCACATAAGCTTAAATATTTTCATTCATTAAGAAGAAACATAGTACAATATTTTATAGAATTTTAAACATAAAATCCTAATAAAATCTAACTACTCGGACTTTTTCTGCCTCTTTGCTGCTTGCTGTTGAGTGGCATTTATGTCACTTTATAACGCTCCATAAAGCTTTGAATTGGTGTTTTGTACTCAAGTTGTTAGTGTTTTTAAAATATTTTTGTAGTGTTTTCACTACACCATAGAATGGCTATGGCAACCATATTTCTAAAAATTTGAGAAATGATGTTGCAATTGGTAGACCATTGTATATATATTACAAGGACTTTTAAAATTATTGCAATTGAAGTGCAAAAAAAGAAAAAGTTTAACAATTAGCTATCTATTGTAACAAGAGTTGTTAGGCGTTGCAGTACATTAAAAAAACTAGCCAAATAAATGGCGGGCTTCTGAAACATTGTTGGGCGGGATTTTACTAAAAGACTTGCCGGGCTTCCCAAAATAAAATAAAAAAAAAAAGAAAAACAAAAGAGGCTCGTAGAAGAACAAAGTAAACACAGCTGGACATTATATTTTCAGACAAAGTAAACACAGCTGGAAGAAGAACAAAGCTCATAAACACAGCTCAAAGAGAGGAGAATCTGAGGAGAATCTGAGGAGAAACACAGCTCGTAGAAGTTTGAAGCTCCAAAAAGGTAAAACACAGATCTTTGCTTCAAATCTTTTTCCCTAAATCGATTATAAGTTTGATTACAAAATACCATGTGATTGTTCTTCTTTCAAATCTTAATTAATTATGTTTTCTATGTTCAATCTTGTTTCTTATCCTCAAAATACATTTTAATCGATTGTGCATGTTCTATTTTTTTGTTTTAGTTATTTTGTTTAATCGGTTGTGTATAACTTTAATTAGGGATTTTGTTTTGTGATTATTGTATGAGTACTGACTATGTTGTCATCGATTATAACTTTGTTTGTTTATTTTTTGATTTAGTTTATAACTATGAGATCTTTCAATATGAATTTTAATTAGGAATGGTTAGGCTTGTATTGATAAAATCTCATTTTATAAATGAGATTTTATAATTATGATTATATAATTTATGATGTATGTCTTTTGTTTCTTTCTTTGTGTAGAAAATAGGTTTGTTAACAATCAATATGACTTGGGTTTCACTTCCAAAGTACAGTGAGGCCTATAGTAATGGGGTGACAGATTTTATCAAAATGCTTTCGATAATTTTGCCACATGATCTGAACTAAGATGCCCTTGCAAAGATTGTAGTAATCTTTTCTGGTTTTCTGAAGAAGACGTGTATGACCATCTCGTTAGTAACGGTCTGTGTCCATCGTTTGTTAATTGGGTATACGAAGTGTCAACCCTTAAGTTTAAAAAAGTTGATCAGGAGATGGATTGTGATAGTGGTATGGGCCTAGGTGAAGATTTTGATAAAATGATTCGTGATGAAAGTAGAGTTAGGAATGGAATGAATAACACAGCAAAAAGGTTTTATAAGCTTGTTGAGGAAGGGAAACAACCTTTGTATCCGGGGTGTGAAAAATTTACTCTTTTAGGATTTGTAGTGAAACTTTACTTATTAAAGTGCACTCATGGTTTTACTGAGGGTGCCTTTAGCGGTATTCTGAAGTTGATAAAGGAGGCATTTCCTGATGTTAATCTGCCTTCTTCTTTTAAGGTGGCCAAAAATATGATTAGAGAATTAGGTCTTGATTATCAGAAAATACACGCTTGTCCCAATGATTGCATGTTGTATTGGGGGGAAAATTTAAACTTAACAAAGTGCAAATTTTGTGGGGTTTCAAGATGAAAACTCCCAAAAAACAGGACTGATGCACCTGTTTCTCCTGACTTAGAAGAAAAAAAGTCGAAAGTTCCTGCAAAAGTCTTACGATATTTCCCGTTGAAACCAAGGCTCCAACGCTTATTCATGTGTAAAGACTACTCTAAACTCATGACATGGCATGCACTAGAAAGAACAAAAGATGGAAAGCTACGACATCCGGCCGATGCAGAGGGTTGGAAGTCGATGGATGCTAACCGTCCAAATTTTGCAGCGGACCCTCGAAATATCAGGTTAGGTTTAGCGACAGATGGGATTAATCCTTATCGATCGATGAATATAAGTCACAGCACTTGGCCAATTATTCTAGTGAATTATAATCTTCCTCCTTGGTAGATTATGAAACCTGAAAACTTAATTCTTTCGACACTAGTCCCTGGACCCGTGTACCCTGGTAATGATATAGATGTATATATGCAGCCACTCATCGCTGAGTTGAAAGAATTATGGGAAGTAGGTTTACAAACCTACGATGCCTATGCTGATGAAACATTCATGTTACGTTCGAGTCTTCTCTGGACCATTAGTGATTTTCCAGGGTATGCCATTTTATCGGGTTGGAGAATGAAGGGTAAGTTAGGTTGTCCGAATTGCCATTACTGTACTTCTTCATTGTATTTGAAGCATAGCCGTAAAGTCTGCTATATGAACCACAAGCATAGGTTTGATACTAGAAGATTTAATGGTAAGGTTGAAACTGATGTTTGCCCCCCTCCATTATCTGGAAAGGATATTGAAGAATTATTGCACGGATATGAAAATTATTTTGGGAAATGAGATGCAAAGAAGAGGAAAAGGGGTGCAGATTGTCCATTTAAAAAGAAGTCTATATTCTTTCAATTACCATATTGGAGAGATAATTTAATTAGACATAATCTAGATGTCATGCATATAGAAAAAAATATATATGATAAAATAATAGGGACTTTGTTGAATATGGGTGGCAAGACGAAAAACCATATCAGTGCCCGAAAAGATTTGCAGGAAATGGGTATTCGAAAGGTTCTTCATCCCATTAAAATTGGAGATAAAAATCGCTATGAAATCAGGGCAGCAACTTTTGACATGACGAAAAAAGAAAAAGAAAGCTTTTGTACATTATTCATGGACGCTAAGTTTCCCCACGGAACTGCATCTAATATCAGTCAATGTGTAAATGTAGCTGAACGAAAGATATTCGGGTATAAAAGTCATGATGCGCACTTTATACTCCAGTATCTACTACAATTTGCTGCTGTAAAGAACTTAAAACCAGAGGTCGCAATACCTTTAGTCAGATTAGGTGCATTTTTCCGGGGGATATGCGGAAAAGTGTTGGAGCTGGAAGAAGTTCATAAGTTGCAGGAGGAAGTTATTGAAATACTCTGCCAATTAGAAATTAACTTCCCGCCTGCATTTTTTGACATCATGGTTCACCTTCCAGTCCACTTATGTAAGGAAGTGGAATTTGGGGGACCGGTGCATCTAAGATGGATGTTTGGTATTGAGAGATATCTAGGTAAATTGAAGTCATATGTCCGAAATAGAAGTAAACCGGAAGGGTCTATAGCAGAAGGGTACCTGGCAGAAGAATGCGTGACATTTTGTTCCAGATTTCTAACTAATAGTAGAAAAATAGAGATTGAGAAGAACATAAATGTTGGATACCCCATTGGTTCGAGGAGAAACAAAGATGGAAAGTCTGTCTACTTGGCGGAACATGTTTGGATAAATGCTCATCGATACATACTATTCAACAGTGGAAATGTCGAGATTGAGAAGCTTATCGAGTACGTTCTTATTTTCCTGTATATGTTCAAGTTAATATAGTAGTTTAAACTAGGAATATAGATGGTAATTTTAATTTCATTTTGGTGTACAAATTGTAGGGAACATCGTATTTTATATGATAATGAAGCAAAGACAAAGAAATACAAAAAAGAAAGAACACATACTTTAGAATTTCATAACTGGTTAAAGGCTAAGGTTGAGAAAATAACTGAAAATACATTGGAATTATCAAATTTGGCAAGGGGGCCTCAACGGGCAGCGAAAAAATTTAGTGGATATGTCATAAATGGATTCAGATTTCACACTAGGAAAAGGGATACCAACTGTACTACACAAAATAGCGGTGTCATCTTGACAACTCTAACCACCAGTTTTGCGAGTTTGAAGGATCAAAATCCAACAGCTGGGGATGTTATTTACTACGGAGCAATTGAAGAGATTATTGAAGTAGATTATTGGGGTGCATTTACTTTAATAGATAATAGAATCAATGACAGAAGAGATTGTATTTTAGGTGCTGCTAGAGGTAATTTAGCATACCAAAAATTCATGTTTACTGTCTATCCTAAATTTGGTTTTAGTTTAGAAACTAAAAATCTTGATCAGATATTATCTTTCGTGCATGACTTTGAGAGACATAATCTGATGAATGCAGGTGATAAAGTATTTATCTTAACTTATGTTGTTGCTTATGCTTTAACCAATAGTCATCATAGCATTGACTATAAGAAAAATGAATATATCGAATTGGAAGATGTATTCTCAGAAATAGGATCTGTAGAAGAAAAGCAATTTTCAGATATCAGTCCTTTAGATAATTCTTAGGCAATTGATATTGCAAAGAATAAACCAATTCTAAGGACTGCTTTGGGCTCACACGTGTCAATTTCAGTAAATTATGTCAAAAGGATGATCCATTTGTACTAGCTACACAAGTACAACAGGTATTCTACATTCAAGATTGTACCGAAAAGAACTTGTGGTTTGTTGTTAAGAAACTACCGAAAGAGCACAATGGAATAGACGAGGAAACTGATGATATGCTTGAAGATCTTTGCGGATCTACCATGCATGATACTGAACTTGAATACCCATTTCAGAAACAAACTGATGATGTGACTTGGCATAGGGATGACATCCCGAATGAAAATATGTCATCCGGTGAAGAGGAAGAAGATCATGATGATGACCATGACGAATAAATGGACATGCTGACTTCTTTATTTCTGTTTTTTATGCTCATCTGTTGCTTTTAATTATGAAAAACTTTGTACCAGTACTTGTAACTTATTCCTGATTGCTTGTAAAATTTGATGATCAGTTCACTTGTTATTTGCTACTTGTTGTTTGTTGTAACTTATTCCTGATTGTTTGTTATTTAATTTTTATATTTCACTCGTTACTTGATAGTAATTGATTATATCTGTATAATGTGGGGACTAATTAATATTCATGTTCATGTTATTTTCAGGTTATGGAAGAAAACTATTTTTTCCTCAGGTTCCACCATAAGGGCCAGTTTCAAAAAACCAAATACACAAATGGAACAACTACAACAATTAATGCAGCTGCGGATCCTGATAGATTTTCATTCTCGGTACTGATGGAGTATGTTAAAGATGACCTTGGATATACAGAAATTGGAGGAGTTTATGCGAAGAAAGAAGATGGATGGAAACTACTGATGACTGATAAAGATGTAGATGATCTTGTAGCAGGGGTAAAACTTGGTTCTTTCTTGGATATTTACCTTGACAATATGGTGGACACATCTATTGTTCCTGCTACCCAGATACAACCACATGTTGTCATAAGACCAAGGACACAATTTGAAGGTAAAATAATTTTGGCTCCAAATAATTTTTTATATGAATTTGAGTACTGAACTGACAGTTTATATCTTTTTTGTCTTTATATCGTAGGTGCTGATTTACCCTTGAAAAGGAAGTTTGTGATGATTAAAGATCTTAAACAACAGACAACTGATAAGATAAAGTCACGAGCTTTGGTGGAGAATTAAATAGAACATGATAAACAGATCAGTACCAGAAAGCTTAGAAAGGCAGGTGATAAGGTAATTTTTTTATCCCGGTGTAATGACATTGTATGCTTTATTGTCATCTTATATTTAAGTTTATTAATTGGGTGCTTGGTTTAGAAGAAACTTGTTGATTATGAGCTAAACAGAAGAAGGAGAATGGAAGCGAATGCGAAAGAAGCTGATAAGTATAAACTGAAGGAGAAGGCATATGAGTTCTTTACTGCTGGGAAATCCACCAAGAAAGCAAAGAAAACAGTTACAGATCCTTGGTCAGAAGCTGAATTTGATCGAGCATATGTTTCTGGACATGTTAGTTTAAGCGAAGAAGAAGCAGAACATGTTATTCCTCAGGTTTATTTTTTTACAAATACAACTCCTTTGTTTTTGTGGAACATACAATTTTGTTGACTATTTTTTGTGTATTTAGCCAAAAAAGAAAGTAAAAACTGTTAAAAAGGTTAACGAAGTCGTCGTCAGACCAAGGACCCGTTCATGTTCAGTAAATCAAACTGAAGGGAGAACAGAGGTATATGAAATTATTTTAATATAATTTATCTTTGTGTATTTCATATGCATCTACATAGTTGATTTTAGTTGTAATTTAATTTTTGTTTTAATTTAATTTATTTTTTTGTATTATTCGCAAGGTTAATAATAGAGATATATTACCACCTCCCCCGCCACTACCAGCTCCCCCGCCACTTCCTCTTGATCTTACACAGTTGCAAAGGCCTCCTGCCAATGAAGGAATTGGTACAACGGAGGCATTTGTTGATTTACAAAAATGTAAAAAAGATGCGGAACAACAAATGCGTGTCAATGATGATGAAAATTGTGATGGGAATAACTTCCAAACTGTTGTGGATAGTGTCTTCGAAATAGGTTTATTTCAAATAGTAGGTAATGGTCTTATTTTTTATATCAGGAATATGCATATTTATTTGGGGCTATTTTTTTAGGTGAATCTAGTACCAAAAGTACAAGGCGTAGAGGACCTACGAAAATGAATCATGTTTTCACAAGGAGACTCGATGAAAGGCCAGTTATTAATTTAAATCGTGACCTCCAGCCCGTGTCAAAGGAAAAAAAGGTCATTACTGAATTCAGTAGTTTCATCGGGACGATAACAAGGCTGTACATCCCACTTGATTATGTAAATTGGTCTAAAGTTCCTGAAGCAATAAAAGATGGATGGTGGGAATATATCAAGGTAAAAAGCACTTTAATTGTTTTTTACTAAACATATTCAGTATTTTTTTCTAAATTAACTTGTTCTGTGTTTTAACACAGTATTTTATGTAAATTGTGTTGTCCTTATTATTTATTCTAGTGACGTAAATTGTGCAATAACCTGTTTTTTTATCATAATGTTTCTTTAATTCTTGATTCATATCATTTCCTTGTTAGACAAAAATACTGGTTTATTTATCGTAAATAGTTGCTTCTTTCTTGATTCTTATCCATATTTTTATATACCTTATTAGACAAAGTACATAATTCCTGAGGAAGGCAAGGATTGGGTAATTAAAAGCCTTGCTGATGACTGGAGGGTATATAAATCTTGTGTTAAGAGTGCATGCTATACCAAATTTGATACCGACGCTGAAAGGATGAAAAGCAGGCCTGCAAATATTCCAGTGGAACAGTTCAAGGTGCTTCTCAAGTACCGGGGTGATGAATCAGTCAAGAAAAAAGCTGAAACAAATAAAAAAATCGAAAGAATGTGACTGATACTCATACTGCTGGGCGCACTAGTTTTGCTCAGATTCGTAATGAAATGGTATGACGTACCCTTATTTGTTGTTTACCAGTCCCTTCATTTATTTCTTGTAAGAAAACTGATACATTTTATTTTATTCTAGAAAATTGGTAAAGATGCCCGTGCACAAGAAACAAAGAAGGCAATTTATCCAAAAACCCGCAAAGGCCATAAAATGATGGTAAAAATAGCACTTTTATATTTCTTGACCAATTTTACAAGTATTTTTGCTCATAAATTGCATCTTCAGATTTTATGACAAATTTTATAAGTATTTTTGTTAATAATTAGCCCTGCTTTATTTTTTTATAAATTTTACAAGGAGAAATTGTATTTTATTGAAATTAATGTTTGTTGCTCAATTTTATACGTAGGAAAAGAAAAATGGAAAAACTCCTCAAGAATCAACTGATGAGGATGAGGAGATGGCAGATCTTGATCTTGCAGCTCATGGGCCTAACTGGCTTGTTGGAAGGAGTGGCATAACAAGGAAGACGAAGAAAAAATTGACAAAAGAGGGAAAAGCAGATTCTTCAGAACTGGAAAAAGCAAATGAAAAGCTAGCTGCTGCAATGGAGGAGAAAATGCAGAAGAAGCTAAGGAAGATTTTTGAAAAACTTGGTGAACTGAATCTTGGTCTAAATATCGATGTTGAAGAACTATGTGCTCAAAGTTCTGCCGAGATTGATGAAAATGAAGATGATTATGAGGATGCAGAAAAAGTTAGCGACGATAATGGTGATGCAGATGGAGATGAAGATGAAGTTGCAGGGGCCATCTGATGTTTACTTTAATTTATCTTTAAGTTATCTGCAGTTTGCTATAGCTAGCTTCTTTTGTTAAATTCGAACTCGAATTTGGTTTAGTTGTGTGCGACTAAATTCTCTCGCGAATTTGGTTTAGCTAGCTATTGGTATTTTCAAATAGACTTAAATTATGAATGTTTGTAAGGATGATGTTGGGACAGCCTGAGAGCTGCTTTTAATTTGGTCATGGTACTTTTGAATGACAATTGCTTGGTTTTGTGGCATAAAAAATGCCTGGCTAGTATATTTTACAAACAGTTCCTTTCAATTTTTTTTAAAATACTGTTGCAATTATGTCCAAATTCGTTACCGTTTAAAATTACATCAGCCATAAAATATTGCAGTTGGTTCAAATTTTGTTGCAATATTTGTTAAATTTGACCTAAAATTTATTACAATAGGACCAGTTAATGTTGCCTTAAGCTGGTTATTTAGCAGACAAAAACATCTATTACAATGATTTTACTGTGTTGCTGTAAAAAATATTTTGTTGCTAAATATTGTCTACTGCAATGAGGTTGTGTTGTTGCTATACATGGCTCAAAATGTTGTTATAGGACCCCTATTGCATCACCACCGGATGCAACGCCAAAATTTTCCATATTTGTTGCCATACTTTCTACTACAACATAAAAAGCCCTTTAGGCAATAAATTTTTGCTGTTGCTATATGAATTCTATGGTGTAGTGTTTGCATTTCAAGCATTTATTAGGAATTCAGGAGAATTTGCATTGTTTTGATGCTAATTTGATGTTAGGATGGTGTCTCGAATAAAAGCTCGTGAAAAGACCAGCTCAAATCAGTAAGAAAAGAAGAAGTCAGAAAAATCTCCAAAGAGATAGTGCGCCCGCGCTGGTCAAGCGCGCCGCCGCGCCAGAATGGCAGAAGTACAGCGCGCCCGCCCTGGTCAAGCGCGCGGCCGCGCCAGGTCGAGATTAAAGAATCTTGTTTCTACTCTGATTTTGATCCAGAAGACTTTAAATCTGAATGGGCTGCTATATATATATAACTTAAGGTCATTTTTCATAAAGAGACGTTTCAGAGCTTAAGGAGAAGGCGTAAGAAGATCGTAGAGCACAATTCCACCAAGATGAAGAGGATTTAGTTTATTCTAGTGATTCTTTTTTTTTTAAGTTATAACTTTGGATGCTAGTTTTCTTGCGTGTGAACCTATACTCTTATTTCATACTTGGTTTTATATTTATTTCGTATAAAGACTATATTTTATATACCATGCTTTCATCGGAACCCACGTTGATAATGAGTCCAATTATGGGCTAATCTTTATCGTGGGATTCTAACGGATTTGTTTATGGATTTCTTTAACTAATTTATTTCGATGCCTTAGTGTGTGGTGATTGTACGATATCCTAGTATTGGTTGTGCTTCGTCTTATAAGATAGCACGTTAATCTCTAATGAAGCGAAAGTGAATTTAGGGGTTTAGAACTTGCCATGCTAGCATAGGTTCATGTGTTAATATGCATGATTCGTAGGTAATTTTAACCATCTTACCTGCCCTATATAATCATGATAGATAACTTGTGCGTTAAACCGTTATGTTGTCAAATTCTATAGACATATAGGGTCTCAATATAATTGGTGTCTATTCAGCTTCTATCACTTTTGTGGATGTCTGGTAGTATGGTATTCGTACAACGAAAGTTGGCGTTTATCAGTTTCGTATTATCTGATTAGTGTCATCACCACTACATGCTAAGGTTAAGAATGAAAAAGGCTATTGAATGAAGTCTTTAATGAAGTTAGAATCCCATGTTTGTGTCATATAATATTCAACTCTCTTTAATTCTCTTAGTTAATATTCTTTAGTATAATCACGTAGTTAATCGTAGTATAAACAACCTCAATTTGTTATTCGCCTTAGCATTGAATAATAACCATAACATTGTTGCATAGATACATTGATTAAAATTAACTTAACCAGTCTCTGTGGGAACGAACGAGAATTAATTCTATATTATTTGCGATCGCGTATACTTGCGTGATTATTAGTGCGTGTTCTAGTCCTAACACTTGCTCCGCCTTCATCGCCCTGCGATGGTAAATCCTACTCATTGTGCCTGCAAGAGAGATGATATTCTCTTGTACCTCAAGAGCTGCTTGACGAGCACATTCCGCCAGTTCAGCACGGAGTTCTTCTTTTAGAAGAACTTCTGCGATAAAGAAATGTAGTTCCAACTGATCATCCCAAGAAAGATGATCATAGACTAAAATTGGAACTTCAGTTGGGTGGTAGACTTCACCACCAATACGAACCTTAAGTCAGTAGGGATCAAAGTACATCTTTTCATCACTGGGAATAAAGATCAGTAGATATCATCCACCGTTGCGTGTATAAAACTGGGGTCGAACCATTTTTGATGAGTGAGGATGAAGTTTTGGACAAAAGATTTGAAAAGATGATGAGTTGTGTCGGTAAAAAAAATAGTGAGAAGTTTTGAGAGTGGAGGGTTGTATTTATAGAATAAAAGTTAGAAACTGAAGGGACTCTTTGATTAACCATGTAATAATTGACCATAATGCAAATACACGATTACCCATATCTAGATAAATAAAAAGTAATCTCTCTCTCTTCAGATTCCTATTCTCAATATAAATACTCAAGTATTACAAGATACTTGCATCAGTAGCTAACTCATTTAAGCAATTAAAAGATATTCCACTATCTCATTGTATAATTAAAAATACTGCTTAACAATTTGTTTCGAAAAAGTTCAAAATAGTCAATGAAGTATAACAATCAATCATGTTTTGATCATTATCAGTAATTTAATTACGAATATCAGGACTTATCAGCCAATATCAGAATTTATCAACTACTGACAGAAACTATTAGTCAAAACAAGTTTAACTAATAACAGAGCATTTAAGCATAATCAGTAGTTCAACATGCAGTTTTCACATAAAATTATTTAACACAATTTGCATGTTATCATGGCATCAACATTTAACACAAGAATCAGTATCTAACAAGTACCGATAAATAATAAGATACCATGCTTCAATAATATCAGCATACTTAATTATCAAAGTTTGAGAATTATCCTGAAATCATTCCCAATTCATTCACCAATCTTGTGAATGTAGTTTCACAGAGAGGCTTGGTGAATATATCTGCTACTTGCTGATCTGTTGGAACAAAGACCAATTCCACTGTACCAGCTTCCACATGTTCCCTTATGAAATGGTACCGGATACTGATGTGCTTAGTCATTGAATGATGCACTGGATTTCCTGTCATTGCAATAGCACTTTGATTATCACAATATATAGAAATAAAAAAATAGTTTAATCCATTATCCAGTAATTGATTATTCATTCATAGAATCTGAGCACAACATCTTCCTGCAGCAATGTATTCTACTTCTGCAGTTGATGTGGAAATTGACTTTTGTTTCTTGTTGTACCAAGAAACCAATCTGCCACCAAGAAATTGGTAGCTTCCAGAAGTGCTTTTCCTGTCTATTTTGCATCCTACAAAATCAGTATCAGAATATCCAATTAGCTTAAAATCTGAATCTCTAGGATACCATAATCCCAGATTCATGGTGCCTTTGAGATACTTAAAAATTTTCTTCACAGCTAATAGATGAGGTTCTCTAGGATCAGCTTGGGACCTTGCACAGAGACAGCTAACATACATGATATCAGGTCCACTAGCAGTCAGATATAGGAGTGAGCCAATCATACCTCTGTAGTTAGTTATATCTACTGAAGAACCAATATTTAAATCTAACTTGGTTGTAGTGGCCATGGGAGTTGATGCAGTTGAGCAGTCTTGCATTCCAAATCTTTTGAGTAGATTCCTGGTGTATTTGGATTGATTTATGAAGATTCCTTCATTAGTCTGTTTAACTTGTAACCCCAGAAAATAACTCAGTTATCCCATCATACTCATTTGATACCCGGACTGCATTAGCTTTGCAAACCTCTCATAATGTTTATCATTAGTAGATCCAAAAATGATATCATCAACATATATCTTTACTAATAACAAGTCCTTACCATGGTATTTATAAAAGAGATTTTTATCAATTGTACCTCTTGTGAAACCACTCTCTAGCATAAATAGAGCAAGTGTTTCGTACCAGGCCCTTGGAGCTTGCTTCAGTCCATAGAGTGCTTTATCCAGTAAGTAGACATGATCTGGATACCTTGGATCAATGAACCCCGGAGGATGTTCAACATAAACTTCCTCTTCGAGTTCTCCATTTAAGAATGCACTCTTCACATCCATTTGGAACACCTTAAACTTCTTGTGAGCAACATAGGCAAGAAAGATTCTAATTGCCTAAATCCTTGCAACTGGAGCAAATGTCTCATCATAATCAATGCCTTCTTGTTGTGACTAACCCTTTGCAATCAATCTTGATTTATTTCTTGTGACAATGCCCTCACTGTCAGTTTTGTTTGTGAACACCCATTTTGTGCCAACTACAGATCTGTTCTTTGGTCTTAGCACAAGAGTCCAGACTTTGTTCCTTTCAAATTCATTGAGCTCTTCTTGCATTATTATGACCCAGTCAGCATCTTGCAGAGCTTCTTCAACCTTCTTAGGTTTAGTTTGAGATAGAAAAGAATGGTAGAGATATTCATTCTGAGTGGCTTTCCTTGTTCTTACACCACTGTTAGGGTTTCCAATGATTAAGTCAGGTGTGTGTGTGACTTAGACCATTTTCTTGCAGATGGAAGTTGACTCCTTGAAGACGAACTTCCCCACTGATCCATGAACTCTCTGTTATTTCTTTGATTAGCACCACTATTGTTTCCTGATGCTCCCCCTGAATCAGTGTTCCCATTGTTATCAGTATTTGATGTAGCGACTGGAAATTTCATGACGTGATTAAGTGAATAAAGTATAATTTTGTGTTGTAATTTTGAAATTATGTTGTTAAATAAAAGGTTAAATGATTTTATGGTTATTTGTCGATATTGTATAATAGTAACTGGGAACGTAAAGAAACTCGTTCCAGTTTGAAGAGTCAGCGTAGGGATTCAGCTGTGACGTCGGGCCATCAAGTTGAACGGAACCCGTATTAAAAAAAGGATGAAAATATTTAAAAGTGAGAATGTGAAATATATGTGATAATCCTATGTGTTTACATGTTGTTTGATGTGTGCATGATCGAATTCGAGATCAGTGTTATTTTTAAATATTTTTAAAAGGGATTTTAAGGAATTTATTGATCTTAAAATATTTTTATAAAATTATAGAAATATGATCAAGGTATAAAATTTGCTTTGTTGCTTTCAAAATAGTCCAAGGAACTTTTTAAAAATAGTAGTTGAATTTATTTTGAGGACTTGAGATTGTAAAATGATTTTATAGAGTTTAATTCTGTTATTTGGATTTATTTGTAAAATCCATAACAAATTATTTATTTGTTCAAAAATTCATTTAAAAATATAGTGAAGAGCTAATTTTGTGTTCGTTATTTTAAAAATGGGATTGAGTATATTTTCCAAATTTATGAGGATGTTTTATATTTTTCTAAAAAGATTTATAGAATTTCAAATATAAAGAAAAAGAAAGAGAGGACTTTGCTAATTACCATTTTGCCCCTGAAATGTTTTATATATATAAACCCTTCCTCCCCCTTTTTCTTTCTTCCTCCACCCGGCTCTCTCTCTTTTCTCTTTCTCTCTCGAACTTTCTCTTCCCCTCTCTCTCTCGGTACAACTCTCTCTCTCCTGTTTCTTTTCGATTTCACCATTGAAACTCAATTCCAAGTCAATATTTGAGGTCTATAAGCTATATATATCTATGTATATGCTTGCATGCGGGTTTGGTGTGTGAATTTATGTTCGTTAACCTACAAGTTATCTTTATTCAAGTCTGATCCAAATTTTAGGCTCATTAGTTTAATTCAATTTTAAATCCTAGTCCTTATCTAATTTTAATCCATTTTTTTATTATTCTATTATTATAATTATTATTTTAAATATTACGGGATATTACATAACGAAAGTTGTGGATAACGAAAAGATCTTTCCGAACAGTCCAGAATCAACGAATTCTGACTTACGATGAATTTTTTATGAATTTTACAAGACTGCTAATTTTTATGGCTAAAAGCCCTACGAATTTTGATATAAAAAGCGAGGAAGACGTATAGGGTGTATTTATAACAAAATAAAACCCTATATCATTACCTACAAGTTATCTTTATTCAAGTCTGATCCAAATTTTAGGCCTATTAGTCTAATTCAATTTTAAATCCTAGTTATTATCTAATTTTAATCCCTTTTTCTATTATTCTATTATTATTATTATTCTAAATATTACGGGATATTACATAATCGGTGAGGATTCGAGTTGGGGGCCAAAAATCCGGCAACCCCGAACCCTTGCCCCCACCGGTGATGAACTTCGGTGAACCGGTGGTGAGCCATAATGTTTTAGCTGAGCTCAAAAAATCTTTAAACTTGATTTTGATATTTGCATGTGTAGTATATAAAGTTCAAATGTTTTTCTTGATATTTAGTTCGAAAATTATAAGATATAATTAAAAGAGTTGTTGTATGTTGATATTTGGATTTAAATTAGATGTTATTTGTAAATTAGGTTATGCATGTCGATTTGAGTGGTTGCATGATAATGTTATAAGTGTTTAAAAGGTTTATTTGATTATTGATTGATTTAGGAATAAAAAAAAGGATGCATTTCATGTTATTTAGAAAACTTCGAATGAAATTCTTGGTTTTGTATGATTTTATGTTCGATTTTTATGATGAACATGATTGATTTGGATTAAGATAGGTTTAGTTTGTAAATGGAACCTTGCATGTTGATATTTGATAAATTGTATGTGGTTTTGTTGAAAAGGCCGAATGGTGCATGATTGGATTCAAGTTATTTGATCGAATTGATTCTCGAGTCTAAGTATATGGTTTATGTAAGATTGATTTGGTGTTAATAGATGTTTGGTTAGATATATGTCAAGTTAAGAGATTGCATGTTAAGTTTAAAGAACTACTTGTTTTATTTGAGGGTTTAGTTCAAATTAGGGTTAAAAGGATGGTGTAAGTGGTTTATTGACGAGTCATTCAAGTTGTGATTATTTGCTTAAGTATAAAGTTGGGTTTAGAAAGGTATAACATAGTATGTACTATGTCAGTATTATGTGATTATACTCGTGTATATAAGTTAAGTGTTAAACGTCGAATGTGAATGAATATCTAATTAGGGGTTCTGTTTTGGATTGTAGATTCGGATAGCGGAGGCATTCAGGCTAGAAAAGGGAAAGGAATCCTAGGTGGCAGTAGCTCTATACCCGTTAAGCAGGAAATCGATTTAAGGCAAGTAAATCTGCCTTCTCTTATGAATTGATTATAGAAAGGAAATTATTGATGCATGATAAAGGAATGACTTTCTATTGCACTTGTGATACACCTGTTATTGATTCTGAGAAACCCTAAAATTGTTTCTTGTGACAACTTGATGTTGATCCCTATTCTAATCTTTGTAGTAACCCTGTTAATTCGTACCCTGATTACCTTATTATATCCTTGTTATCTTATGATCTCGTAAACTCTAAAAGAACCTTTATGAATTTTCTTACTTAATGTCTTGACCAATCTGGATTCTTTGATAACCTATGAACCCTGTCATGTGTTGATCTTTGAAACAATTCTAACTTGGAACTAGTATACCCTGTTTATCATTTGATCCAGTTCCTTAGTAGTGATCCCTATTTACGTTTGATTCGTTCACTTCCCTTGGAATCTTAATTTGAACTTAAGAATGATTTTCGACTTAAATGAGTCCATATGATTTCACATTCTTGGTAATGTTAAAATGAATTTAGTCAACTCCTTTCCTTCTTCCAACATAAAGGTTTTCCAAATAAATTCCTGATGAATTGGATAGAGACGTAAGAGGCTAGTGGGACTAGTCTAGTCATGTAAGAGGCTAGCGGGGCTAGTCCAATATAAGGCTATAATGCCATAGGTACCATAACGACCAGATGGAGGTCGTTACGGGTTGATCACCCTTATTATGATTAAAAAATAGATATTCCAATCAAGGGTTCCCTTATATTCTATAAAGATGAAAATGTTTACATTCTTTGAGCAGTTTACTCCTTATTATTTAAAAAAAATGAAATAAAATGAAATGGAACAACTCGAGTTTTCATTTTGGTTGTAATATTGTGAACCCTGTCACTTTACATTGATGATAAGTTTCAAAGTTTGGTTCCACTGTTTTGTGGAACCTCAGAGCTTTGAGTGATATCAGGACTTACTGTATCGGAGTCAGGGTTTAAAAGTTCAGCATAAGGTACTTCATTTTCAAATCTCAATTTGTCATGGTCATCTGCATCTTCTAGATCTGTTATCTTCTTGTCATCGAAAGATACATGTATAGATTCCATGAATGTTCTTGTTCTCAGATTGTAAAATCTGAAGGCTTTTATGGTCAACGGATAACCCACAAATATTCCTTCATCGGCTTTTAGATCAAACTTGGTCAACTGCTCCAGATGAGTTTTGAGAACAAAACACTTACAACCAAAAATATGAAAGAACTTCAAATTTGGATTCTTTCCCTTCACCATCTCAAATGGTGTTTTTCCATGCTTGTTGATCAATGTTGCATTTTATGTAAAGCAAGCAGTTTGCACAGCCTCAACTCAGAAGTAGGTAGGCAATCTTGCTTCCTCTAGCATGGTTCTTGCAGCTTATATCAGAGTTCTATTTTTCTTTCAACAACTCTATTTTGTTGTGGAGTTCCAAGAGCAGAAAACTCTTGTTTTATCCCCTTGAGTTTGCAGAACTCTTTTATAGAGCTATTATTGAATTCAGTTCTATTATCACTTCTGATGATCTTCACTTTGTATATTGATCCTTTTTCCAGCTCCCTCACATGATCAAGAAGAATGGATGGAGATTCATTCTTGGTGTGCAGAAAATACACCCATGTATATCTTGTATATTCATCAACAATTACGAGTGCATACCTCTTCTTGGAAATTGACTTAACATTCACTGGACTAAAGAGATCAACATGAAGTAGATGATATGGTTCAAGAATGGAGGATTCAGTTTTACTCTTGAAAGAAGTTTTCTTTTACTAGGATTTTTGGCATGAGTCACATAAGCCATCAGGAGTAAAAACTACATTGGGAAATCCACTAACAAGATCTTTCCTCACTAGTTCATTGATATTATTGAAGTTGAGGTGAGAAAGTCTTTTATGCCAGTTCAAGATGTCTTCCACAGATGCTCTACTCAGTATACAAACTTTTGAATTATCAATTCTTGTGGAGACCCTGGCTTCATATAAACTACCATGTCTTACACCAGTCAATGTAATCCTGCCATCAGACTTAATGACAATTTCACAATGCTCCTCATAGAAGTTGACATGGTAACCTCTGTCACAGATTTGACTCACACTAATCAGATTATGCTTGAGTCCTGCAACTAGAGCTACATTTTCAATGATGACATTTCCAACTTTGATTTTGCCATATCCCAAGATTTTTCCTAAGTTTCCATCTTCATAAGAAACGCTTGGGCCAACCTTCTCCTCAAATTCTGATAGCAGGGATTTATAACCAGTCATATGTCCCGGGCATCCACTGTCCAAGACTAGAGCATTCCTTCTGTCACCCTGCAATCAGTAATTTGAGTCAGTTAGTGTTTTTAAGGTCCCAGACTTGCTTGGATCCTTTGGCATTTTTAAAAATGTTAACATATGCAGCAGAAAACTTTGTTATCAGAGTTTATGTTAACATCCTTACAATCAGTATTTATACATGCAGAAATAGATTTTGGTTTAATTAAAGAGGGTTTCAGTTTATAATAATCATAATACACAAACTGTGATACTCTTTACATGTATAAATAGAATGCCAAACACTGCCACAATGAAAACAAGGACTCTGTGGTTTATATCTAATTGTTTTATTCCTAAACTCTAATTTGGAAGAAACAACATTTATCTTTTTATTCTTCTTGCAAGAATAGGCATGTCAGACCTACTCTTGAGAAAATTGAAGCCATTGAGAAGGTTCAAGAGGAGCAAAAGGCCCAAATTGCTGAGGTTCTGGTTAATCAAGCTTCTCAGAAAGCTCAATTGGATAAAATCCAATCTTCAGTTGAACTTCTTCTCTCTCTCTTACTTCCTGATGATGCCAAAAAGGGGGAGAAGGTAGTTAAGTCCAAATGCTCACCTACTCAAGTACTGAAGAAGAAGGATGATAAAGGTGATGACCAGGGAAACTCTGAAAAGAGCAGAGGTTAAAGAAAAGTTCAAGGAAAATCTTCTATACAGAATAAGTCAAGTTCTGATGCTGTGAATGTTCAAAGTCTGAAGTCAAGTCCTGATAAATAAAGTCTGATGTCAAGTTCTGATATTCTGATTCAGTCAGGATCAAAAGACTCTCAGAAGTTTATGCAAACTCTGAAGCTAAAAGGGAAGCAGACTACTGTTTATTACAAAGATCCTAAAATCCAGACACTTGATGAAGAGATAGAAAGAAGATTATTTCTGAAACACAATCCAGGAATGGATTTAGAATCTCTCAAGGAGGAAGAAGCTAGATTTGCAACTGAGAAGACAAATCTTAAGTCTAAAGCTTCTGATGCAAAGAAACCTCCAAGGCCTAAGGAAAAAGGCATTGTGATCAAGGAAAAGTCAAATTCTGAAAGTTCAAAATTCAAGACTAGATCACAGACTGAGAGTAATCCCAAAGACAAAGGGAAAGGAAAAGTTGTTGAACCAATTAAGTCACTGGAGATAAAAATTTCTCAAGTTCTGATGAAACGAGTATGCAAAATGGTTCAAGTAACTGATGATAATCTTGCTGAAGATGAAACTGTTCAAATTCTGAAAAGAAGAAAGATAATTGAAGAATCTAAAACAACCTCTGATACTACTCAAGTTGTTCAGAATGAAGGACATCAAGCTATAGAAGAAACAACAAATTCTGATCAAGCTATCAAGACATTAACTACTGATAATGTTCAAGTTGATTTGAATAAAATGACAATTGCTGATAAGAAGAAGCTGTTATCGAAGAAAGCTACTCCAGTTGAACCAAAATCCAATCTCATAATTAATCAACTCGCTACATTTGGGTTAAGAGCCAAGCAACCTAGAGATAGAGCTGGATTAGGTTCTGACGAAGAGAAGATTCAAACAGGAGTAGAAGTTACTCTAAGAGATCCTTTCATGTTGACAGACAAACCATATGAATAAATCAAACAAAAGCACCTTGACAAGGTGTTGTCTGCTCAAGTTGTGATAGATGTTCATGATAAGGAGAATCTAAAAGAGAAATTGATCTTATTTCTCAATTATGGAAGGACTTATAGACTAGCTGATACTGATGTACTAAAGAAGTCTGTCAGAGAGCTTCGACATATTCACTATCTTCTGGAAGTAAGATCTGATGTTATAAGAAGATGGTCAGGATACATTTTGAAGGCTATAAAAGATCTACTCAGAATCTCTGGTACAAAGACTTCTCATTACAGTCCAATGATTACTGAAGATGATGGAAGAGAAATTCCTATGCTTAAGAATTCTGCTAAGGTGGAAGTAATTCTGAAAGGAAAATGCTTATGTTATAATGAAAACTCTTCACATTCTAAAGTTATCAGACTTGGTGATGGACTTGAAAGAACATCCATTCAAGCTCTCAGAACAGCCATTTATCAAATTGATGATAGTAAAGAAGAAGAACTGATGCAGGTCAAAGCACAGTTAGTTGAAGTTCTGAGGAAAGCTGAAGATAAGCTGGTGAAAGATTTAATTAAGAATCATTATGGATTCAGATTGATCCAGTAATGTTGGTAAAGCTGGATGTTTTGTAAGTTGTAATTGATAGTCTTATTAAACTCTTATTGCATTTGAACTTAAATGTTTTTGAGATCATCAAATCTATTAACTTGTATATTCTTGCTTAATTTATAAGTTTGGGGAGATTGTTGGATATATTTGAGATGTCATGTCTAATATGTTTCATGTTTAGTTTTCAGATCTTAACAAACAGGAAATATCAGTACTTACTGGAATCAGTACTTACTGGAAGTCAGGACTGTAACGCCCTCCAGACCCGGGTACAATCTGATTAACAAATAATAAAGAAATGAATTAAACCCCTTTAATACTAACCAGGATCTTTTTAGATTGAAGTATGAAAACAAGAACCACTAACTACTTTTATTACAACCCAAATTCAAAATCTCACATACTCTCTTTATTACAAACCATTTTCTAATCAGTTTTAAACTAAGTTCATCTTTTATTCAAAAACACACACACACATTAACTTTCTACACTCCACCTGTTCGGGCAAATCAAAGGTTTCTTCCTGAATTGGGATCAACACCTTGGGTATGAGAGGATCCGAGGCTTGACCCACTTCTTTACCACTCGAGTCCTGATGGGTTTCATATTCCTTCTTAACTGAAAATAATAAGGTGAATAACAACAAAAAGGATGAGCCAAAAATTGCTCAACAAGTCCGCAAAATGTAAACAGTGTTAAAGCACTTTAAATGAATCCGTAACCCGGGTATATCTGCAAAGATATAACCCCGCGAGAAAAGAAAGAAGGCCATTATTGGTGAATACAAACGAACTAAACTGGACTAAAGTTCGCATCTATACCCTGCTGATCAGCCAGGATACAATGCAGATCTATATATCACTATATAGATCCCGTCGGGCACCCAGGCACTATGGCCCATCTCAAGGATCCGGTTATGTCCCGGTCCTTAGGATTAAGTAAACTTAATCCCCAGAGTATCATTATCCAGTCCCTGGAATAGCAACCGGAATAATCGGTATGCTTTGACATATTATAATCACCAGAATATATCAATAATTGTGAGTAACAATTGGAATATGAATAATAAAATCAAATAAAAAGGATAGGAAAAAATCGAAATGAAATATGACCAAGGGAATTAAAAGAGTGCAAGCGTGATAAGAATCTGAAGAAATATCACTATTCTGAAAATAGAATAGGGGAGAAACTTGCCTTCTGCGTGACTCACTGTAATTAAATCACCTTCGTCTATCACCTACTCAACCTGCCTTGTTGGCTTAGCTTCTGTTAGCACAAATAGACTGGTTAAGTTAGTTCGTACTTCAATTGCATGTTGAATCGACTTCACATCGTTCGTATTATCTACCCATGCGTTTATGACTGACTCGTATATTACCTATTAGCAAGTAAGACTCGATTAACCACATAATACACATAAGCACATAAGCACTTAATCATTTTTATAGTTAAAATAATTTTTAGAATCAAAATCGACTCGCTGATCGCTCCACTGATCACCATATAACTCGTTACCCATTTTTCCGGAATTTTTCGGACTCTTCTCGGCACGCACTTCGACTGATAATCAAACAAATAACAAAGCCAACTAATTTCTAGAAGAAATTAGGTCTTAATATTATTTTTAATGAAAAGAATTCATTTTTCTGAGTCAAAGGGTTGTCGTTTCACCCAAATCGGACTAATGGTCAAATTAATATCAATTAAACACTGATAATTCAATTTATTATTCAATATAAATAATTATTACTAATTTTTAAACCCTAAAATAATTTTTAAATAATTATTTAAAAAAATCAGAGTCAAAAATGATTTTTCTATAATTTTTGGAATTAAAATGAATATGTTATGATTTATTGAAAATTATTTGATTGATTATTGAAGTAATTAATCATTTTTTTAATTAATAAATAATAAATAACTAATAAATAATTAATAAATAATTATTTAATAATTTAAAATAATTAATCCCTAATTATTAGGATCAATTACAATTTTTTACAAACATTTATAATTTACTATTACTAACTCGACTAGATCGATTATTTACAAATAAATAATGGGTACAATTAACTGTTACGTTATTTACCAAATAATCAGTTATTAATCTGATCATAATCCAATTCACCGATCAACTACTCGTATTAATACGAGTTACTCACCCTTCTCGTATAATTATTGAAATATTACGGTTATTTTTATAATTTATACGATTTAAATCAATTATCTGGATTTAATTATTCGTTACGAATAATTATTACGATATTCTTCGAGTAATTAACTATTGCTCGAATAATAATCTATTTATTGTTCAATTACTCGTATAAATACGAGTTACTCGTTTTATTTAACTAATTATCGAATCTTTAAATAATACTATTCGATTAATTTTAATCCTTAATTATTAATTAATTACTTAATTACTAAATAATATGTTAGGTCACACACACACTGTAGAGGGGGTGAATACAGTGTATAGTACACTCAAATCGAACTTTTAAGAACTTAAGTAACAGAAAACAAACTTTATTGAAACAATAAACTCTGTTACAGTATGAAACTGTTACCTCTCAGTGATGAACAAATATCACGAGAGCTGCAAGGGTTATAATGAATAATCTTTTCTAATAATGATAACACTTTTAGTGTAAACCCTATGTCTGTGTTTATATACTACACAGTTACAAGATAATCGCTAATTGATATGGAATATAATTCTGCTTCCTAAAATATATCAATCAGATATCTTTTCTTCCAAGTATTCCATTCTTCACGAAATTCCTTCTTCATGCATATCTCTTCTTATGTTTATCTCGATCTTCTTTCCTTTAATCAGCTACTGTCCTTATCTGATTGTCCTTCAGCACTTAAGTTCTGATATCTATCTTCTGATGATTATCTCCTGATAATATAAGTACTGATATCCTTAAGTCCTGACTTCCAGTATAAGTACTGATCAACAGTTAAATACTGATTTATCCTGTTCATGTAAGATTCTGAAAGCTAAACATAAAACATATTAGCCATGACATTATCAAATATATCTAACAATCTCCCCCAACTTGTAAATTAACAAAATATACAAGTTTAACAGATATTTGATGATGTCAAAAACATTAAGTACAAATGCATGAGAAATAGACTAGATAACTACAACTTACAGTCCTTAAAGTTTTTACCAATTTCAACTTCTGATAACAACTTCAATCTGTATAAATATCAGAATTTAAGCAGTTGTAGATCTTCGACTTGGCTTCTTCATTTTCTGATCTCTCTGATGTCAGGAGTTGTTCTGAGATAGTTCTTCAACAAACATTTCTCAGCATATCTTAGTTCATCAATCATTCTCCTTTTAACATCTTTAAGCTCTGCAGTATCTTCACCAGTTTGAAAGATTGCAGCTCTGAGATCATTAATCTTTGCTTTTCTCAACTCCTGATCTAGTCTTATGACATAAGCTTTGTCAGACTCAAGATTAAATTCAAGTCCCTTAATACCAAGATACGTTCTGATCTGTGCAGTATTAGGCTTCATATCAACAATATCACCATTGTGATCTCTGTACTTTGGAACATATATGCTGTCAGACTTAACAGAATAAAGCCTTTTCTGTCTCTGAATCTGTTCTTTTAAGTAGTTTGCAGCAGTCTCTGTTATTCTGTCATCCACTTGAAGTAAGAAAAGTACATGCTCCAATTCTTCAAAATACTTCAAAGGAATGGCATTTTGTCTTATATGATAAACCCTACCATCTGTCATGAAATACAACATGATGTATTCTTTCAAGTAGGTATGGTAAACCATCTGTACAGATTCCAGTTGATTCAATCTCTCAGGAGTTGCTCCAATACCTGGTTCACTCAAGGAAGTTGGATCATTGGTAGTGTTGTGTACTCTTCTTTCATCAGCACTTCCCAATCCAGTTTTATCTCTAGCTTCCTTTCCAGTAACTACTCTTGCTTCAAAACCACTTGCAGTAGTCTTCAAATATTGAGTCTGTTTTGCTTTAGTGAATCCTGGTAGGAGTGTCTTTGATCTATTTTCTGATATCAAGTTAACTTGAGCTCTGTCAGAGGTTACTTGCTTCTTCTGAATATCAGAACTTACAATTTCTTGACTCTGAACAACTTGAGCCATGTCAGAGGTTGTTTTAAGAACTTTTCTTGAAGTCAGAGCAAGATCATCTTTTTCATCAGCAATTTCTTCTTCCTCAGGAGGTACATAACCCTTGATAGGTTCACCAACCTTTTCTTTACCCTTGGATCTTGGATCTATCTGTGGTTGTGATCTAGCCAATGTTGCTTCAGTATGTGTCCTTTCTTTGATCACAATGCCTTTAAGTTTTGGAAGTGACTTTTTACCAGAAGCTTCAGATTTAGATGTGACTTTCTCTGATTTAAGTCTGGCTTCTTCTTCCTTTAAACTTTCCAAGTCCATTCCCGGATTTTCTTGAAGAAATAACTGTCTTGACATTTCCTCATCAAGATCTAGAAGTTCATCAGAACTTATCCTTTTACCAGCAGCAGAACTTATTCTTTTCCCAGTATCAGAACTTGTTCTGTGACTAGCTTGTCTTGATGTAAACCTTCTACCTTGACTATGACCGCTACTCATTCCAGAGTTTCCTTGGTCATCTTTTCCATCATCCTTTCCTTGCAGTGTCTTGTTGGTTTTGCATTTGGACTTAATTACCTTCTCCCCCTTTTTGGCATCAGCAGGTAGTAAAAGAGAGATAAGTAGTTCCACTGAGGTCTGGATTTCAGTAAGTTGCGATTGCTGAGAAGCTTGATTTGTCAGAATTTGATCAATCTGAGCTTGTTGTTTCTCTTGAGTTTTCTCAATCTAAGCAATCCTGTCAATTGTAGGTTGAAAGAACTTTTTCTTATCAATTTTCCAAACTTGTTCCTGTTTGATAAAGTTCTCCTGAATCTTGTGTAGCTCTGCATGAGTAGTTGAATGAAGACCTTGTAGATGTTTAGTACTCAATGCAGTGACTCTAAGCTGGGTTTTAAAATCATCAGAATTTAACATTTCATCAGCTTTAGTCAAGTGCTCAGCAAGATGTAAAGCATTTGGAACACATGAAACTGAGTTCCATTCCTTAGTCCACTCCTGACCTGCAGGAGTTTTACTCCAAGGCACTGGTGCATCCCTGATAACAAACTCCTTTACCAGTTCAGACTTAGGAAGAGTCGGTGGAGGAGTATGTCCTGAAGGACCTGCTTCATCAGCATCTACAGTTGGAGCAGCTTCACCAGTATCTCCAACATTTGCAGCATCAGAACTTAAAGAATCAGTATCTTCTGATAAGACAATAGTGTGAGTAGCAATGGAGGCTTCAGCATCCTCTAATTGCTGATCTGATACTAAGTTCTGATCAATAGCCATATCCTGATGCTCACCTAAAATCTGATCATCAGCATCTTGATGCAGAGAAGGTGTTGTTGATAACTCTGGAGTTTGAACAACATCAGTAATAGGTGTTGTGGAAGGATTATTTGCTGTTGGAGCTTCTAAGAAAAGTAATTCAGGCACAACCAGGTTCTGAATATCAATTTCAGCACTTGTGCCTGGATCAACAAGAGACACAGATGGTGAGTTAGCCTTGTCAGATACAGCTTCCTGAGATGGAGTTGATGGAGAAGAAGTGACTGGAGCAAATTCCTTGTCTTGTGAGATCAGAGATTCCTGATCCCCTTCCTTAGCTGCTTCCTCCTCATCATCTGAAACTGGCCTTTGTGCCCTCTGTTTCTTGTACTTCCTTGTTGATTTGGATTCCTTGGGAGTTTCAGGAACTATCATTCGTCTAAGCCTCTTGAGAAGCCTAGAACCCCCAATTTCAGAATCCTTCTGAGAAGTTGCTTTCTCAGCTTCATTTACCACAGGTTCTGAAGAAGGAATCTGGTCCTCAGAATCTGATTCATCTCTCAAAGTAATCCTCCTCCTCTTTTGAGGTATTTGAAGAACAATCTTTGTTCTCTTTGGCTTAGAGGATGTAGGCTTCACAGTAGGTGCTGAAGAAGAAGGTTGAGCAGTCTGTGAAGTGGAGAGATAGGATTTGAGATAAGTTCTGAGGGTAGGCTGAGATATACCCTGAGTGGTAGGGACTGAAAATGATGAATTTTGGTTATGGTGAGTTGGTTGAACATTGGAGTAAACAGATTGGTAAGTAGCAGGATCAGCATTTACCAGAATCTGTTTCACAGACTGAGGAATCTGTAATGGTCTCACCATTGATTTCTTTGTGTCAGCATTTATCAGGTCATTAAAGTACCTTTTTGCAACCTTAAAAGGTGGGGTTTGAGTGCTGACTAATTGGGGTTCATCAGTACAATACGTATAAATAAGTTGACAGAATCGAGCAAAGTAAACAACAGTTCTATTCTCTGTCATCCTATCCCCAATAAAACCAATTAAAGCAGGTGCAAAATCAAAGTGAGTTTGATTGATAAGTGAATACCCGATGTGTTGACTCATGATTGGGATAACATCAAAGTTTGAACACTTGTTGCCAAAAGCCTTGGTGATGCAATCGAAGAAGAAACTCCATTCTCTTCTGATATGAGCCCGTTTCAATTGTCCTAGTTTTATCAGACTCTTTTCATATCCCAAATCAGTCATTAACTCCCGAAGTTCTGATTCCTCTGGTATAGAGAAAGTACAATCTTCTGGAAGATGTAATGCTCTTCGTACTGTACCAGGAGTGACTACATAGGATGAATCACCCACTTGGAAGATAATACTGGGAGTTCCTCGTTTACCACCATCATCAAAAACTCCAGTCCTCCAGAACCTCAGAACTTGTTGACTTGAAAATAATTCAGGCTGAGTTAAGGCGTACCCAACCTCACTATGTGCAAGAAGATCTTACACAAAGTGCAATTCAGATGGAGCTTCAGCATGATCAAGAATTGCAGCATAGTTGTTTGGAACAAACTTTGCTCCATCAATGATTAAATCCTTTGGTGCCATGTGAAAAAATATTGAGATTCAAGTATGCCTGTTGGGTGTTTGAGATAATGTCTGTATGAAAAACCAACGTGAGAAAGAAGGAGAAAGAGAGTAAAAGTAAGGAGAGAGATAAAGTATAAAGAAAATAAAAGATTAAAGAAATCTTCTCTCTATTGTACTTATACTCTGAACAAAAAATGTTACCGTTGGACACCTGTCAGATATGCAGTAATAACGGTCAGTTACTGGGCTCGAGAAAACAGGAATCATTACTTACCCAGTTGCCTAGTTTCAAGGAAAAACCGTTCCATTAATCAAGAGAAACAGTTTTAATTCAAAATTTAAACCATTAGTACTGATTGAATTATTTTTCACTGCATCATTGATATTCTGAAAATACATCACATGAAAATGACCAAGATAAATTAGATGAGTAAGTGCTAAAAATGAATCAGAACTTAATATAAAACAAAATATATATGGTCATCAGAACATCAATCAGGATTTATCAACACAAGATGAAATAACTCAGAGACAAAATCTTGAAGTAAAAACAACTTTCATTAATATATCAAGACAATACATTTATGAAATGGAAATTACATCAATACTTATACAAGATTTTCCCTAAGCTCCTAATCCTAACATCAACAGCTTTAGTCCTAGCTAAGAAGCCTGACAAAGCTGAGGAAGAAGAAGAACAGGAAGAAGACAAGATTAAGTCATCTTCCTCTTCCTATCTTCGACAAACAAGATGGCGAGTCATATGATTCGCTCTTACTGACGGATAGCTTCCCGCCTTTCCTCCTCCAATCGCTCCAGATGGCGATGGTAATCCATATAGAAGAATAGAAGGTGAGTCAGCACCTCCTATGGGACAGAATCCCAGATCTCCTCAGGAATGGCTGTTACATGCCACTCATGCTGCCATTCGGCACAACTTAGCTCCATAGTGAAGGTTTGGTAGTTCAAAAACATGTTGTATCGGACCATTGTGTTTTTGACAGAAAAAGGAGGATAAGTGTGTGAGAAGAATGTGATGGAAAGACTGATGTGAAGTGGTTGCTTATATAGGCAAGAGAATGCCAGGAGACGCAAAGATATTTAATGCTGACAGGTAGAATTAATTCTACCTCGTCTTCCTAGACTTTGAAAAAGAATAACAGTCATTGGAAAGAGGAATCATGGTCTAGACCGCACAAGACACAAGAAACAGTGGAATGTTCAAGTACAAATACCATTAATCCTAATCATAGTGACTATTAATCTTCCACTTCAACATATTCTAGTTCGAACTGAGACTGTTATCAAATTTTATTCACAGATAAGCCAAGTAAAGGATTAGACTGAGAAATCAGAACTTAGACCTATACCAGAACTTAACAGTCATCAGAACATAATTTCTTAACTCGAAAAAGGAATGCCCATCTTAGTAAATCCTCATACAAGTTCTGAGTTATGGACGTCAGAACTTAATCATCAGAATGTGTAACTTAGAACTTGTCCTCAGAATTTGTGCAATAATGACACAATGACTGTTTATCTAAAATAACATAGACCACCACAGAAATTTTCATCATTCAGATGGAGTGATTAGTGTGTGCATTAAGCTAAAAACAGACAAAGAGTAAAGTCTGATTCACTTCAGTACATCTTAGAAATAAGGCATAACTAAAATTTTGCTAAAGATCTGTCATTGTCCTGAAACCTACTGATGAATGAGTTCATGCTTGAGTCCATCTCAACTGTTTTGTGCTAATTTTATGCATCTTTTGCAATTCTATTTTACAGTGGCTTCTCAGTGTAAGTGAGTCACGACTGTTTATCAGAATTTATGCTATTTTCAGAGTATTTCTCCAGTAATCATAGAGTGTGAAAAGTCACCAAGAAAATATTTTGCTTTTCTAATGCATATTTACTTAATACCAGCAATGCACTTGGGTCGTCCCTTCCACATTTTTACTCTAGATCTCAAAGGAGTACCTGATTTTATTCTTTGATCTTTTTGCTTTTTCTTTTGATAAGTGAGGTTTATCAGCACTTAGTACATTCAGCAGTTTTACTAGTATCAGAACTTAACAGATGAGTAGCATTATTTGTGACTTAGTAAGAAGATATACAAAGTAAACTTAACTAAGCTCAATTATCAGAATTTGCTAGTGTCATAAGATTTCCACCGAAATAATTACTTCTTATATGGAATCATTTGTTTATTGAAGAATACTAGGTCAGTTATCTAGCACAGTTATCCTCATAGGATTGAATAGGTACTAGAACAAATATATCACTTATCAGAGTTTAGGAACATATATCAGACAACAGTCAGTACTTAAAGACATTTATCAATTAAGCACAATGAGATTAATTCTGTAAATACTGAGCATAAAGTCTGATAACACAGAACAAGTCTAAGCAGATTTAGAGAAAGAACCTGAAACCATTCCAAGTTCATTTACCAATCTTGTAAAAGTAGCTTCACATAATGGTTTTGTGAAGATATCTGCCAATTGTTGATCTGTGGGAACAAAATGCAATTCCACTGTACCTTCATCCACATGTTCCCTGATGAAGTGGTACCTGATGCTGATGTGCTTTGTCATTGAGTGTTGAACTGGATTACCTGTCATAGCAATAGCACTTTGATTATCACAGTAAATAGGGATTTTGAAATATGTTAACCCATAATCCAGTAACTGATTCTTCATCCAAAGAATCTGTGCACAACAGCTTCCTGCAGCAATATACTCTGCTTCTGCAGTTGATGTGGAAATTGACTTTTGTTTCTTCCTGTCCCAAGAAACCAATCTGCCTCCAAGAAATTGGCAGCTTCCACTTGTGCTTTTCCTGTCAATTTTGCAACCTGCAAAATCTCTGTAGTCAGTAATATCTACTGATTTACCGGTATCCTTATCCAGTTTTGTCGCAGTGGCCATTGGAGTGGATGCACTTGAACAATCTTGCATTCCAAATTTCTTTAGCAAGTTTCTGGTGTACTTGGTTTGACAAATAAAAGTGCCTTCCTCATTCTGCTTGACTTGAAGGCCCAGAAAATAGCTAAGTTCCCCCATCATACTCATCTGATATCTTGACTGCATTAGTTTGGCAAACTTCTTGCAAAGTTTGTCATTTGTAGATCCAAAAATGATATCATCAACATAAATCTGGACCAGAAGTAAGTCCTTTCCATGGTTGAGGTAGAACAGTGTTTTGTCTATTGTCCCTCTGTTGAATCCACTTTCCAGAAGAAACTGAGCTAAAGTCTCATACCATGCTCTAGGAGCTTGCTTAAGTCCATAAAGTGCTTTATCAAGCCTGTAGACATAATCTGGATGTTTGGTATCTACAAAACCTGGAGATTGTTCAACATATACCTCTTCCTCCAATTCTCCATTGAGAAAAGCACTTTTCACATCCATTTGAAAGACAGTAAACTTTTTGTGAGCAGCATAAGCCAAAAATATCCTTATGGCTTCTAACCTAGCAACTGGTGCAAATGTTTCATCATAATCAATTCCCTCCTGTTGAGAATATCCTTTTGCAACCAACCTTGCCTTATTCCTTGTAATTATGCCATCACTGTCAGTTTTGTTTCTGAATACCCACTTTGTACCAACAACAGATCTATTCTTTGGTCTTGGCACTAGGGTCCAGACTTTGTTTCTTTCGAATTCATTCAACTCTTCCTGCATTACTTGCACCCAATCAGCATCTTGAAGAGCTTCTTCCACTTTCTTTGGCTCAGTCTGAGAGAGAAAAGAATTGTAAAGACACTCATTTGAAGTACCTGTTCTAGTTCTGACACCTGCATCAGGATTTCCAATTATCAAATCAGGTGTATGTGATTTTGTCCACTTCCTTGCAGATGGAAGGTTTTCTCTAGAACTGGATGCTCCCCCATGATCCATGCTATCTTCATTTTCATTTTTTGATGATCCCCCTGAAACTATGCTCTCTGAGTTGGATTCTTCATTATTTAGATTTTCAGCACTATCAGAACTTGGCTTATCAGAACTTGACGAATCAGAACTTGAAGAGCCAGATGCATGTTCTGATGTTTCTTGAGATGTGGTAGGATCTTGAGTATGCTCCCCCTGCATAGGTGCATCTTCCTTTAACGTAGTCACCACAGTTTCAATAACATCAGAGTTTAATCCATCAGAGTTTGCAGTATCAGGACTTAGACTGTCAGGAGTATCAGAATATGAGTCTTCATTTTCAAATCTCAGCTGATCATGGTCAATGAAATTTTTAAGACCAGTGATCTTCTTGTCATCAAAAGAGACATTGATAGATTCCATGACCACTTTTGTTCTCAAATTATAGACTCTGAAGGCTTTTGTGGAAAGTGGATATCCAACAAAGATTCCTTCATCAGCTTTTAGATCAAACTTTGATAGCTGTTCAGGATGAGTCTTGAGAACAAAACACTTGCATCCAAATACATGAAAATATTTCAGATTTGGCTTCTTTTTCTTCACCATCTCATATGGCGTTTTTCCATGCTTGTTAATGAGTGTTGCATTTTGAGTAAAACAAGCAGTCTGCACAGCTTCAGCCCAGAAATAGGTTGGAAGCTTTGCTTCTTCAAGCATTGTATGTGCAGCTTCAATGAGAGTTCTATTCTTCCTTTCAACAACTCCATTTTGCTGTGGAGTTCCAGGAGCAGAAAATTCCTGCTTTATTCCATGGCTTTTACAGAACTCTTCCATTATCAAATTCTTGAACTCAGTGCCATTATCACTTCTTAAAATTTTCACAGAATCTTTGACCATTTTATCCAGCTGTTTGACATGATCAATCAAGATAGATGCAGTTTCACTTTTTGTGTGCAAGAAATACACCCATGTGTATCTGGTGAACTCATCCACTATGACCAACGCATACTTCTTCTTTGCAATAGACATGACATTTACTGGACCAAATAGATTAATATGTATAAGATGATAAGGCTCAAGAATTGATGATTCAGTCTTGCTCTTGAATGAAGATTTTCTTTGTTTGGCTTTCTGACATGAATCACAAAGACCATCAGGAGCAAATACTGTGTTTGGAAATCCTCTCACAAGATCTTTCTTGACCAGTTCATTTATATTGTTGAAATTTAAATGAGAGAGTTTCTTATGCCAATTCCAGCTTTCTTCAATTGATGCTCTACTTAACAGATAGATTGCAGAACCATCAGTACTTGTTGAAAGCTTAGCTTCATTAATGTTACCACGTCTGTATCCTTTCAGAACAACTTTGCCTTTAGATTTACTCACAATTTCACAGTGTTCTTCAAAGAAATCAACATGATAACCTCTGTCACAGATTTGACTTATACTCAGTAGGTTGTGTTTAAGTCCTGAGACCAGAGCTACTTGTTTAATTATGACATTTCCAAGATTGATATTGCCATATCCCAATGTTTTTCCAATGTTGCCATGTCCATAAGAAACACTTGGGCCAGCTTTCTCCACAAAGTCTGATAGCAGGGCCTTATTTCCAGTCATATGTCCTGAACATCCACTGTCCAGAACTAGAATATTTTTCCTGTTGCCCTGCAATCACAAAGACCACTAATTATTAGTTTTAAGGACCCAGACTTGCTTGGATCCTTTGGCCTTATTAAGTTTGTTAACATTTGCAGCGGATTTAGCATCAGAGTTTATGTTAACATTTTTCTTATCAGAACTTACACTATCAGACTTTGAATCAGAATTTACACTAGAAGGAACAATGGAAACTTTCTTCAAAGAAGGTTTTATTTGATAATAATCATAGTACAAACTATGATATTCCTTACAAGTATAAATGGAATGCCATAAACTACCACAATGAAAACAAGGATTTTGTGGTTTGTATCTAACAGACTAACTCTTAACTCCTGATTTTGAAGGTAAGGAGTTAATATTCTTATTCTTCCTGCAAAAAGAAGCCAGATGGTTAGAACTTCCACAGTTATGACATGTTTTCCTAGGAGCATCAGGAACAGGTTTATAATCATTGCTTTTATTCACACCTTCCTTTCCATTCCTATTTTTCCTAGGTGATTTTACCTTGTTTGCATTCTTGACATCTTTCAGCTTATGCTTAAGCTGCTTCTTTGTCATTAAGCCTATGTTCACTTCAGCTGTCTTTTCCTGTTTTAGTTTGTCAGAAGTTAATTCCTCTTTAACTTCTGATTTCTCATTTTCAGACTTTATAGTTACAAACTTAACAGGTTT